>NC_136007.1:26419087-27019087 GCF_048128805.1 Centroberyx gerrardi | reverse complement strand
AATGTGTATCAAACTACAAGCCGCTTGACTTGTTTTTTTTGTCCATCAAAGTTATGCAATATAGCCTATTTCCTCCACTGAGATTTGCTGTTGTCATGAAAAGTAGGTAGCCCGAGTGCATGGTAGCGATCTTTTTTTTTTTGGTCTAGGTTAATTGCTGTTATGTAAAATCCGTTACACACACAGCTCAAAGGTCTCATGAAGTAATGAATATATGCTGACGGTAGTGGCTGTGCACCTTTGCGCTTGACGTAAACATCTTGAGGAACCATCAAGATGAAATTCCATCAGGATATTTAGGCTATGTCTGTATAAGTGTGGCCTATGATGTACTTTGGTCCATGGCACATAATTTTGAAGTCACGAGTATCCCTGTGTAATTGTTTAGAGCATAACATGATCTTCAAAGCAATCTGGCAGAAAGTCCTAGTGGTTGGAGAGGCTGTCTTAATCGTTTTCACACATGGAATATGTAACATTATCGGATGAACTTTTTTCCAGTAAAGGTAGCTGGTCTGTCTTGTTCACAGAACATAATTCACTCGATATTATATTTAAGGTACACATCCAGTAGAATAAGTAATTTGTTGGTTTTATTGCCAAGTCAAGAAGTTTGGTACAGTGCTGAATATGCACTTGTACTCATGTTTGGGGAATTTTTAAGGCAGATGTGAAATACAAGTGACCCAGAATGAGCATACCACTTCCTTTTGAATTTTTTGATTGGTTCACTCGCTTTGACAGTAGCACGTCTTACAGTAAATGAGAGCATCCTAAAGCTGTGTCTACTTATTCTGATAATGTGATAGCTTTGTTCTCACAACTTTTACGGAAATGATAATTGCTAGAGCTGATTTTGTTCTCCAGAATTTTGACCACCGGCTCCTGTTCATAAGCGACCACTAAACAAACTAAACTTCATAGTGGTTAGAGAAACGGCTGCATGAGTGAAAGGGGTTTGTGACTGGAAGTTCACAGGTTTTACTCCTTCAGCAAGACACTTGTACAACCCTACCTGCTCCAGGTGTGCAGCAAGCGGCAACATTTGAAACCTAAAATTATCTGTTTCTTGTGTATCTCCATATTGTCTAGCCTAATTTGTTTTTGAGACGACCGTTCAGTAGAAGATTAAAATCAAACGATGTAGAGAAATAAAGCCACCTCTTTTCCCTCTTTGGTCAACCCATTTGCTCGCTGTTTGCCACAGTCTGTAGCTGTAGCCTATGAGGTTATTGAGTGAGGCCTCATGTTCCACTAAGTCTCACCCACACCCCGGGCCTACACGCAAATCTATATGGAATGAAACTGTGGGGCTATGAATGTTCTCATTCATCTCTCACCTGTTATGAGTTTGATGGCTGGATTGTGGTTTTGGTTTCGTCTGGTTCTCCATTGGCACCATTAAACTCTTGACCACTGGAATTGTATGACCTGTGTGGCAAGTATGCTCGGTTGGCTGTGCTCTGACATTGTTGGCTCCACTTTTTCAGCTTCAGCTCATTGTTTTATACAGCTTCTTAGTATAGGACCCAGTGTGTTTACTGATTTGCAGAACTTGTGGATGGAATCAGGGTTTTAAGAAAGGAATTCAGACAAATGCGTAATGCCACAGAATTGTGACACCTTAAGGAAATTGTTATACAAATGGTAAAACGTTTAGAGTAATGTCTATTCTGAAGATTGTCCTGAAGATGAAATGGACTTAAATAGATGTATGGGGAGCATATGTGCTCATCTGTACATTTCCGGCAGAAAACCCATATGGGTTATGGTGTGATGAAGCCAAAATATCAAAGGAAATGAATTCAATGTCAGAGTCTGTGCAGATAGGCAAATTACTACACTCATATACAGTATAGCTTTCATATCGGGGGTCAAAGGTGGCTGCTAGTGCTACACTCCACTACAGCCTATATATGCAGGTCTGTCAAACCAGTCACTTTGAAACTCCCCCATGATGATGCCACCACTCTTACCAATGTACATGTTTTTGTGTTTTGTGAGATTTGTGTGACTCAAGTGCTTTTAAGCACTATCTGCCACATTATCAGTGTTCACGATGATATTGAAAGACAAATGGCTTTGATCTACTGTCAGCATAGATGTATTAAGACTTTTTTTGAGTGTAAAACCTAAAAATGTTGTGTGTCGGAGGGCGGGGGGTTAATGGATTTCATAGGACTCTTAATACCCTTCATATTTAGTAGAACATTGGAGAACAAGATGAAGATATCAGTGCTTTGCAGTGTAAAAGCTACACAGGCCTAGATTTCCCCAGTGTTTAAATTAGAGGCAAAGGTGTCCCTTCTTCTCCTCTTGAGTTTGCGTCCCCTGGAACTTCAGCAGCAGCAGCAATCTGAAGGTGGTTCACACAAGCCATGCCAGAGGACACGCTAACATATGTCTGCACTTTTGCACCCTTCCCAAAGGCTCTGCCCAGAGAATCACCCTGATCCCCCTCCCGAAGCAGAACGCAGCGGCCCACGAGGAGCATGTGACTGCAGTGGCATCGAATGACGGACCTTAAAAAGAGTGCTGACACACTGTCCACCAGCTCAGCTGAATGGAGCCTACTGTAACTCTGAAAGGCCTGTGAGATTCAATAGCACAACTCAAAATTGCTACCATGAAGCACCTGCTGCCGGAGCCCACCCGTTGCTAGCAAGATACTTTTATGGAGTGGAAAAGTCTAGTTTGTGTCAACCAGTCACACCTGTCCGTTAACCTAATTCTTAGCAGACACCAGTTTTGTGTCCGACTGTTTCTCACTTTTGGCAAGATGGTGGAGGAGTTGCGCTCATGACTCTTACAGCCAAGCACCACTGGAGCCATTGGCCGTCAGGCACTGCCATCAGACGTCAGCCATCAAGTGCATGCTCCCTGTAAAATCAGTTGACCCTGCTACACTGGTTGCGTTGAGTCCAATTGCAGCAACCAGAGAGTATCCAGCATCAAGATTCGCCTAGATCCAATTTCCATTGGCTGAGGCTAACGTTCATTCCATTTTCTGAATGGGGAAAAATAAACAAGGCGACAACAATACATTGTTTCTAGTGGCTTACTATAAAAGTAATTGGCATATTATTAAGCATATAGCCACATGTTTAAATTCAAATAGACTGTTTCCGGTGATTTGGTTAATATAAAAAAAATTAGATGTCCCCCCATAGAATAGCCAAGCACAACATGCGTCTAGAATTTTCAGTTTTATGGTAACTAAACCAGATTGTGGTGATTTACATAGAATGCATTAAAATAATTTTACTTGGGCGTAATCTGGAATAGCCAATGAAATTAGGGCAATGGATGATCAGGAGGCTATGGAGTTGGCTGGTCTGTGTGTGGCAGGTAGAGTAACATGACGCTGATGGCAACGAGACACACTCTCCCTGGTGTAGCTTCTTGGTTATACTTGTCTTAGCAGAGAATGCTTAAGCACAGAGCTATGACACTGTTAACCAGGAAGTCCCCTGCTAATACCTCACTGTGAAAAAAAGAGGGTTAGGTAACCCTTGCCCTATTGTTTACACCTGTTGCCTTTCCTCTGCCAGGCTTCCTATCTAGTACTTCATTCATGTCATGAAATATCAGGAGGTTCTTGGCTCTTTGAGTGTTGCGCTGGTGTGGGCATAGTTTCATTGGCTCCATATGCAGTGTAGCCTACATCATGTCCTGAGGAACAGGATTGTACTTCCTGAAGCAGGAAGTGTTCCTGTAGTTCCTGAAGCAAGCCTTGGATTGCCATGGGTAAACAGCTAACAGGAAGTCATTATACAACCCAAACCCTTCCCAGAGTGCAAGGGAGCTGAGCTGATCAAATGTGAGATTGGCTGGGATGCTTTTGATCCACTTCCTGGCAATTATGCTGCTGATTACAAGAATGCGTAATTATCCCAACAACCACGTTTGGGCAGTGGAATGCCTTTTTTTTTGACATTCCAAACGTGTTCCAATCATGTTATCTTAAAATTCCACACAATTTCCAAACTGAAATGCATCTAATTGAGAATTGCTTGGGTGTAATCCAAACAAGGAAGCGCACACTTTCGGCAAAGCTGCTAAATGTAAAAGCCAAAATTACAAGTCTTGACTACTATGTCATAAAGCAACAATTTGTACCGCAAATCACTAATTAGAAGTCACTGAGTCCTTGTATAGTCTCTCCACTCTGGTGGTCTATATACTTAGCATCTGCAAACTTCAACATGAAAAACTTTGCAATTGGTATCTAAGCCGTTTTATTTGATGGCCTGCAGCCTCTGTTTTATGCAGTTTGTTATTGAGCTGATGCACTTGAAACAGTATGAGCAATTAAAATAAATCATTTGTTTGAAGTTACTGACTAAGTGATTCAGTGACAGTATAGCCTATATAATTTTAAAAGAAGTTGGAACGTATCTGCCGTTTCGCCTCACCACTAGAAATCAAGATCACAAGATGGTGACATTGGTTAATAAACTTTTTACAGCAATGCTGGTATCCTGTGATGGCTGTTTCATATCAGAAGGCTCAGCCAGCTTCTTTGATGTTTTAATTGTGATGTAGGCTAAATCAAAGATGCAGTTGTTTTTCTTTAGAAAAGCACCACCTCAGTTGGACGTTAGCTTTGGCATGTTATTTCTGACACTGTTAATAGAAATCCGCTAATAATCTTCTGGCTGAGCAAGCTATCTACACACAAGCTGCATGACCACATTTAGCTGTGCCCCTCTGGGAGAGGGATTTATAACCCTCAAGCTGTCAATTTGGAAGAAAAATCTACCTTTTTTTTGGTGTCTGACCTAGACCGCAAACTTTCAGAAGTGGTTTAGCAGGATAAAAATGATATTGTAGAATGACTAGCATTACCGAGAGTTTCTGTTATTGATTCATCTTGATTCATTTTTGAGATATTCAAATGATTAAAATCTGAATGCAGTGACAAGTGACAAGCAACTTGTTAACTGTCCTGTTTGGCATTATTCAATCGGTAAAACGTTGGGATTCATTTGAGTTTACAAGACCTGAGGTGCATATTTTCTCCCCAAATAATTTTTTGTTCTGATTTTGCAAAGTATTGTTTTTTAAATCAGTCTTAGTATCAGTGACTGCTGCATCTTGCGTGCTGTGCTCTGTATATCTGGTGTGAATATATAATAAGTATCTCTCCGGGGATAGGGAAGGAAATGCCTCTGTCACTGTGTTGTGATGATGGTTGAATGGAGCAGTAGTATAGTGGTGAGAGGTCATCTGGAGGGCCTGTATTTTATCCCACAGTGTTTATTCTTCAGATTGCTGATAATTCACGTCAGACGGTCCATCTTTGTCATCCCTTATCACGATGGTCTACGGAAATTCTGTTGCCACAACTAAAGCACTCATAAACCCTCTACCTGGAGACCTGTGCAAGGCATATGCAATAAGGTGTAATGAAAGTACAGTTTAAAGAAAAAGAACTGTCTGTTTAGATGGAGTTAACCAAATTTGCTACATGAGCATTAGTGCTAATTTAGTCATACGTTGTGATTCCATTGCACAGTAGCACTTCGTACTTCATACTTCCTTTTTTAGAAAAGGTTTACTCATCACTTCCTTCCTCATGTTCTGAGTCAACCTTCAGTCAGCTCCATCTGCTAATGCAGCCATCTCTGTTGAGCAACTCGAATCCTTTACTCTGTCATGCTACTCCTTTTGGAAATCCTCCGTGGACACAAACCTCCCCAAAACCAGAGAATGCTGCATCTCACAACTAAGCCCTTGTCTGATTCCTACCAGCTGCCTTGTTTTACTTTCACTTCCTGTTGCATGTCACATTTTCTGAACCTTACACATTCTCTGCTGACATCGTACCAAAGTCTCCTAGTCCATCTCTGAGCCGATGGCTGAGCTCAAAATGTTCACCATGACATGACAAGATGTAGCCTCCCATGGGCTTTCCTCTGATAGGATACTGCATCAACTGTGCTGGCATCTGCTCAAAGCATTATTGTCAGGTTGGCAAACCAGGCTGTTATCGCACTTCATTTCACTCTTTTGTTCCATTTGCACCTCATTTCACTCTTTCATTCCAGTGTAATTTGTAGAAAAGTCTGGCGCCTGTCCCCCCTAAATATGGCCCCAGTAAAACCTATATGTAGTTATAGTGGTAGTGGTCAGGGCTTAAACCAGCTTTACTTGCAGATTCAGGAAACTAATGAATCTCCAATATGGCTGTATGTGTACATATATATATATATATATATATATATATATATATATATATATATATATATATATATATATATATATATATATATATATATATATATATATATATATATATATATATATGTGTGTGTGTGTATATATATATATATATATATATATATATATATATATATATATATATATATATATATATATATATATATATATATATATGTGTGTGTGTATATATATATATATATATATATATATATATATATATATGTATGTATGTGTATATATATATATGTGTGTATATATATATATATATATATATGTATGTATGTGTATATATATATATGTGTGTATATATATATATATATATATATATGTATGTATGTGTATATATATATATGTGTGTATATATATATATATATATATATGTATGTATGTATGTATGTATGTATGTATGTATATATATATATATATGTGTGTGTGTGTGTATGTATATATATATATATATATATATATATATATATATATATATGGCATCAGTTGAAGAAAACACACACATACAAACTGACAACTACACACACTTAACACAAGAGCTCTTACCTGTCATGCTAACAAACCAATACATTTCATGGTTTTGAACATACTAGGTTTGTGACATTGTTAGAAACAAGCACAGTGACTGTGCAATACATCTTACATTTTTTATTTACATGATATATCATCATATAGTATAAATGTAGCCACATTTATGATTTGCATCTACGTTTATGATCTGATCTGCATCAACTCAAATCTGGGTCATAAGTGAAAGTTGACTAAATAAAATCCCTACAAATTAGGCTAATACTTCTCCTCAAATGGCCCATGAGACTTAATTAATGTGTTTTTCCTAAACCTATTACCTGGCTTGCATTGTGGGGAATTTCCTTTGGTGTACAAGATAGATGTATGCTTGATTATTGCAGGCCTGTTTAGGTGAGGAGTGGCAGCAGCACTTTACAGCCAAAGTGAGTCTGCTGGCCAGCTAAAAATGTATGGCAGGCCATTTCCACCCACAGGCTTTGTGTGGGCTCTATAAGCTCATTGTCACAGTATTTGCATTTAATGATCTTAAAATGCATTAAAATGTCTTTTGTCTTTTCTGGGGTTACCGTCTCTCAGGATTTTCAGTGACAAAAGATTTCAAATGTGCGATTTGTCAAGAGGTGTTTTGAAATTACTGAGCAAGGATGGGAACTTTTAGTATAGTTTGCTTACTAGAAAATTTGTACACACTACTACAGGGTCTACAGGATGAAATTCATGGCTTCATGTCAACTTTTCTTCTGTCATCTGTGCTCATTTTGCTTCGCTTCCTCACTGTTTCAGTTCTGTTTCCGGTGATGAAAAGGGGGTGAAAGCTTCCTGCCGCTGAGTCAGTTTTTTTTCAGCTTTCTAACAGTATATTTTAGGGAAGTTGGTAGGTGGAGAACAGATTTCACACAATGCCCATTTCACAAACAGGGAGGGGTTAACCTTGGCATATTTTCTGAAAGCAGCTCAACAAAATTTCCAGCAATAGAGACATCAATGAGAGATGGGGAAAGAGTGGGATTGTTAAAAAATCTGTGACAATTTTATGTACACCTCCTGGTACATGATGAAGTCACCACTAAAGATTTTCAGTTTTCCAGGAAGTAAAAGTAATGAGATTTGGATATAAAAATACAATGAATATTTTTTGTCATTTTATGGCATAAATTGTCAAATATTTGTATGGTATGATAGTTAGAATGAGCTAAAAAGTCATTTTTCAGTGTGACTTTAAAGGAGAATACCAGTGTCACAGTTATAGCCCATTTACTTCCGTCTATGTCTAGTTTACATTTCCCCCAATCATTTTGCAATGTATGCTGTATGTAATTTCATTTTTTGTTTTTCGTTGTTTTTAAAATACAAACTTTTATGGTGTCAAACCTAGCTTGAAATTTACTGCTGTCCCGGCTAACAAAGACGCCCTAAATAAACAGACATGGATTTGACAATAAAGTTTGTAAGGCGACATGTTTTTGAAGGATTATTTCCTGGAGGAGACTTCCATTTCTTCTAGTGGGTGTCAGATGATTGACAGTAAGCAGAGCGTAACGTAATGCACTGATATGAAAACACTCAACTGGGGCACAATGAAATGACTATAAAACAGAAACTGACAAAACAAAAGTAAGGCCTCATGTTTACTGTGATGGATTATCTAGCTCAGGCAATTTTAAAGTCTGTGCAAGTTGTTTTTCATATTGTACAAGAATGAATGGCAGCAAATGGCTTCTACTGAAGGTAGGAAAACAATTCCCGATATCACCAACTACGCTGTCTACAGACACTATATAGAATATTGTAAAGGAGAGGGGCGACCTAGACGATTGGCACAAACTAAAACAAACACCGGTATTGTCATTTAAGACAGCTATCACTTGTATGACTTGAAATGCAAAATAAATGCACCTTGATAATGCTTTTACAAGTCAACATGATTCATTTTTATATGAAAGTAAGACAATGTGGATGTTGCAAAAGCTCCTATTGGACTTTTAACTATCATCTCTGGCTCGGAATCAAAGAACTTGGGTGGAGCATTTTTGTTTTTGTTGGACAACAGGTTTTAGGGCTTGGGCGATAATTTCAATATTACCGTTTATCGTCTTTCAGTGAAATTGTATCGTGATCATATGGTGATTTTGGGATATCGTGAGAAAATTCTGTCTAAATTGATGATAACAATCTAATTTTATTTAAAAAGTCTGTCAAAATGGGGTGTGAAACATTTTAAGAAATATGACTCAAATTTCAGTTTTTCACGTCACACCTAACATTACCATTTGGTTCAATGGAATAAACATTAACTTGATATTTAAAATGTGATTTTGCATATCGTCATATATATCGATATCGAAAAAAATCCTTAGGATTATCATGATGTTGATTTCAACCATATCGCCCAGCTGTAGTTGGAACTGATGGCCTGTAAACTTTTACACCTTTATCACCTTATTTTGCCTACTACATGATTTAAAGGGATGTTGACCAGTATAACAAGTAATATAATAGGAAATATTTAATTGTCCAACGGAATTAAGCCATAAGTAAGCCTCCACTCCCCTTGCCCCTTTGAAAATCATTTAAATATTTAGCAATGTTTCCTGACAATCCTCTTCTTGACATCTGATGGCTATGAATACCGGATAACTGAGATCAACCACAACAGTTTGCCTGACACATGATTTCAAGGCTATTTGTAAGTGTGTCTCCCCTGTCTGGGGCCTCGTATCATCTTCTGGATACCTGGGGAGTCCTGTCACTCCACCCTTATCACAGAAGGCATCTGACTCGATACTCAATAAGAATCAGACTAATCTGCTCCTGCTGAAATACTAATTTATGATCACAGTTCAGATCTAATGGCCATATGGAACTCACTGTCTTTAAAGGCAAAACTCATGTCAGATTTGCACTCCTTATACTTGATGTATACAGACCCTGATGTATGCCAAACATGGATTGGAAATCAGCAGGTGCAAACAGATTTGAACCAAACAATGTGACTACATTGGACCAACTATTTGCATGTGGCAATCGAGTGAGAATCCAGAAGGTTATTTCTGATAGATTCCATATATTAGTTTGATCTTGTCTGTCTATACATAAGGAGATATTCCCCTTTGCAACTTTCCCCTTTAATCTCAGTTTACTGATGCATGATGGGTTCAGTGGCTTTAGTCTCTAGACTATACCATCTTGTTGCCCTCCCTAGTCAGAACTGAAGGCTCACGTTGGTATGATTAATCCTCACAAAGCAAACCTCTGCAGTGCCAGTGGAGAAAGTTGTTGGTGAATTTGTACTCCCCATGGCCATTTCAGTCGCATCTGAAAAGGCTTTTGTTGTCACATGGGTGGCCTATTGTGTGTGTAAAAAGCAAAAAAGCCTTTTGTGTGGCTTTCAACAAACACTGAGGAGGATTCATAGACCACCCATGTAAACAGGCCTCAATGGGTAGCGCAACCGCCTCGAACACAACAGTTATGATTAACTATTAACTTTATCAGGACATTTCAATCATTTCGCTTGATGTGGGTCTTTACAGTGGGACATTTAGCCAGAACTTTGCCTAGTTAGTCCTAAAAATATCAAGAATGTATTTGGCATTGTTGGAAAAATTTTTTTATCTTTTATGCTTGTCAGAGGAATACATTTATCCTCACTCCACCCCGTATTGGTACCTATTCTAACCTAATTTTGCTTAAACAACATAGTCTTTTTCAACTTAATGTTATCTCCAGTAATGCCACAGATAAAAAAAACAAAATAGGGCAATGTCAAACCACAAATGGGCCAAAAAGGGGAATACATCATCCTTATCCTTAAGTGATTTCCACACAAGTAGGAGGAGAAATCTGTTTGGCCTGGAGAGGATCATTCATCTCTCCCCACAATATAAAATTCACTTAAATATTTATTTATGTTGTCTGCCAAGCCGCTTTTTGGCATCTGATGTCTATGAATATTGGATAACTGGGATCACACTCAACAGTTACTCTGTCACATGATTGCCTGGAAGAGGGCAATAAAATGAAGACATTTCTTTGGCATCTCATCAGAATTTGGTAATGGTGAATTACATGTATTGGGATTGTCAAAATCATATTACATTTTTCAGTAACTGAAATGGTTTACTGTTGGGGATTTTTGTGATTCTTCACATGAATTTGACTTCATTGGAGAGGGATGTCTCTTCTTTGGTTTCTTGTTTGTTTGCCAGCAGTCAGTTGGGCTCTTTACCCTCCCCCTCCCTTGCCTGTATCCATACTCCTAAACCACATAGTCATTTTCAGCTTAGTGAGATCTCAAGGAATGTCACAGCCGAAAAATCCCAACTCTGAGATGATTCTCATGCTCCAGTGTATCAAACAAGGTATAACACAACCAGGTATTTACATATTAGGTCTTTTTTTGGAGAAGGGGCCATGGTCATTTTTCCTTTTTCCAAGAAAGAATAGACTGTCACCAATTAATATGAAAGAAGATCAAACATGCCACATGAATTGTGGCTCCGTAGAGCTAAAATTATAAAGCTGATTCCCACGGCTAAATTGCATGTTCTTCAAGACCCGTCTCTTTACTGTCTTAATTATGTCAGCCCAATTGAAGACCATCATTTGCCCCTTCTGAGTTAATTACTTTTTTCTTTCATTCACTCCTTTTCTGCCTACCAAATATCTGCATGCCCCCAGAACACAGTCTCATTTCCTGGTAGTTCAGTGCATCATCACATTAACTATCAAGTTTACTAAGATATGCAGTGGTGCGCAGTTGAGAACGGACGCCCAGCAGTGAGAGAGGGCTCCGTATGTGAAGATATATAGTCGGCCTGATGAGATGTGGCATCATTGATCAGTCTCATGGCCCTGATGGAAAGGGCAACCAGGAGGCATTTGCTTTCACTACAGGCCAGATGGCCATGGCACACTGCCATGGAAGCCATGGCGAGGATGCATGCCCTGTCAGTCCACCAGACAGAGGCGCGCAGGCTTTTGTGTGTGTGTGCATGCATGTGTATGCTGGCCGACATAATGCATCTGAATAGTTAATACCTGTCACTGTGCTCTCAGTCCTGCTTTAGGGGCACTGTTGGATGGTAAAGTGTAACAAATAGTGTTAACGAATTACAATTTCAATTCTCAGTCTAAAACTAAGTTACTTTTGTTATCACCTCTTCTAAATATCAGATTGAAGAGGAATTATCCCCCAAAAAATATCCCACTCCCCATCCCCTGATTTGTTTACATGCATAGTTCATTCACACTGGACTAACCTGGATAAGAAATGGTGGAAAAGCTTACTTTAAGCGGAAGTAGGCCAATTCCCACTACTTTTTATGTGGTTTTTTTTAGCAAAAGAATGGCAAGAACATTGGACATCAGTGCTGTTTGTTTTACCTTATCATTCATAGTAGAGGTAACTGAGTTAACCTGATTTTTGAAGAGGACACAACTGGCAATTTTGGGGGGGGGGGGGGGGGGTGTAACAGAAAATTAGGTAGCGTGGTGAATTATGGCTCCCTGGGAGTAATAAACAAAATAATGATGTTACTTTTGAAATGAATAATGATTAATCTAATACTGTTTTGTGTAACAAGCCCAACACTGCTCAGGGTTCATGGTGAGGAGGAACTCCACTGCCAGGAAGTATGTCGCCCATTCCTGCACCTCAGGTTTCAGGAACTGTTTGTGCAAAAAGTCTTTGTTTACCTGAACTTTGACTCACCAGCATTCCATTGCCCTCTAGTATTTTATTGATTGTGGCCAGCTTGACATCATGTAGAGGAGCAGATAAGAGGAAAAGAGGAAGTTGTATGAATAAAAAATGTTGCCTCCACTGAACAGCAAGCCGGTGTGCTTCCTCTGAGGTGTTGTGCATTACTTTGCTCTACCTGTGAATACCACACTGACTCATTTATCCACCCTCATCCCTCTTTCTCTTGCTCTCCATTCAGATCTGATTCAGTGCACCAATGAGATGAATGTGAACATCCCTCAGCTGGCCGACACACTGTTTGAGAGGACCACCAACACCAGCTGGGTGGTGGTCTTCAAGTCGCTCACCGCCACACACCATCTGATGGTCTATGGCAATGAGGTCAGGATGTTAATGACAACTCTTCTCCACCTTTCCTCAGTTTTTTGTTTCTTGGGTTGTAATTCTTTGGAATGGATGCAAAAGTCATAAAGGAGCACGATGTCGATGACGTTTTGTCAAATAAGCTATTTGGTAGAAATTCCACCCTCGTGTATGCTAATGCTTAAGAATATGTATGTTGAATGGGTAGTATGAGATGGCTTAGCATCTCGAAAACACAGAATGAATAAATACAGACTGAACTATTCATCACATAACAGTTGGTTGGTCAAAAAGTGTATTTGTCAAAAAGCAAGGTGACAGAGCTGGCTGAATTTCCAATTTTAAACAACTTATTTTCATTGTCACTTGTCATGTGTAAGCATACCGGTGGCCTCACACATTATTTGTCTTGCAGAGGTTTATACAGTATCTGGCTTCAAGGAACACACTATTCAACCTCAGCAATTTTTTGGACAAAAGTGGCCTACAAGGTACGTAACTAGCACTGTGCACATTGTGCCACAGTATGCTCTTGAATCCTCAGCCAGTTTGCATCTGTTTGATTCACACTAAAAGGACACCTCACCCCTTTCTTTGCATTGTAGGCTATGACATGTCAACGTTCATCAGGAGGTATAGCCGCTACCTGAATGAGAAGGCTGTGTCCTACAGACAAGTTGCTTTTGACTTCACTAAAGTGAAAAGAGGGTAAGGAGGCTTCATTTTCAATTCTTATCTCTTTCACTCTAACAGACTGGGACATCGGTGTTGGCTAGTAGCTGAGGTGCATAAAGTGTGATTTTCTATAAAACCTTTTCTTCTAATAGAGCCTCTGCTGAAAGCCGTTTTTTCCCAGTTGCAACAGGCTCAAAGACACTTGAGGAGTATATCAGCAATGTGGTAAAGCTTTCTCCTTCCTGTTGTTTTCTTTCCACAGGTCTGATGGAGTGATGAGGACGATGAACACAGAGAAGCTCCTCAAGACCATCCCCATCATTCAGAATCAGATGGACGTGCTACTCGATTTCAATGTGAGTTCATTTCGTGCTTCAGTTAGCATCCTAATATTTTGCAGGCACCTGTATCCCTCCCTACTTATTCAGATTTTATGTGTGTTTATCTCATGAATTCATTTTTCGGACCCTATGAGTGTTCACAATGGCTATCTCTGGCTAATTCACAGTAGATACTCACCACCCTCTACCTCCACCCTTCTCTCCAGGTCAATGCCAATGAACTGACAAACGGTGTGATCAACGCAGCCTTCATGCTTCTGTTCAAAGATGCCATCCGACTGTTTGCAGCCTATAATGAGGGCATCATCAACCTCCTGGGTAAAAAAGAACGTTGCCATAGTCTTACACATTCACTAGTTGTGTTGTAGGCTTGTACCTTAGTATCCCATGCAGTACGTTTTGAAGAGGTCACTGCAGACCTTGATGGACAGTGGCCAGGGCTGAAAGACTGAATGAATTCCAGGAGACATCCCTGCAATTATTTCAATTATTTAATACTTTTTTCAACTTTGAAGACAAGGATGTGCTTGGAAAATCTTCATTAGCATTCCCGTCACAGCACGGTGCGTGTTAGCCTGTAATTTACAGATTTTGGCTGAGAAAAATTAAAGCCTCAGACTGATGGCTTCCTGGAAGTCCTCCGCACCTCTAACAAGCCTATTTCAAAGGAACTTTAGAGGGGGCTGTCACAAGTTGTTTCCCTGTTACCTTATGAATTCTGGGCTGACCCTGGCCTAAAATTAATATGCACAAAGTTTTGCTTTATCCTGTTTCAGGATGATGAGCGTGCACTGTTCAAAGGCTGGGCTACCCCGCCTTGGTTTCACTTTCTTGCAGAAGAAAATTCACAGGCTGTATTTCAGTAGGCCTAGTTTGCATAGCATAAAAGAGGAGAGACTGCTATAGACTGCAAAATGTGGACCCCAGGGGTAGGGATATGAGGAGTGAAAGGCAGACTGAAGGAATTGGAAATTAGTCAGGTAGCCCCATTAGAAAATACAAGTGAGAGCCTGATTGCTTCAGTAGACAAACAATAAGCAAGGCAGGTTAATGAAAACCTTTATGTTTAGAAGTGCATTAATATCTTTATATTCTGTCATGGTTAGTGTTGCCCATTCACTTGAGTTGCAGGATTGGAAGGGTGGGAAGGTGTGGGTCCTCCAGGCCTTGAACTGTAGCAGCATAAATCAGTGTGTGATGAGTTACATTTAGTTACAATTGTATACCCTGTAGAGATTCTGTACACATGCTGAGGGCTTCAGTTTTGAAAATGTGTTAACTTCAAAGGAACAGATGAAAGACAAATGAGTGGAAGGGGCCATGCAAAACCCCACAATCAATTTTGCAACCAAACAGAAGCCCCATGATGTCTGTTGTGAAGAAATTGATGATTATGCATTTGGCAGAATTGTTGTCTCATGCTTACTTCCCTGTTCTGTTATATAACAGAGAAGTACTTTGACATGAAGAAAATCCAATGCAAAGAAGGCCTCGACATCTACAAGAAATTCCTCACACGAATGACAAGAATCTCAGAGTTCCTCAAAGTTGCAGAGGCAAGTCGAGATCGCACCTCAGGAGATCTGTGATATGTTAAGTGCCTTGGATAATTTAGATGTTTTTTTTAATCTCACCTTTGAACCTCTTGGCTCTCTTCCTGCAGCAAGTGGGAATTGATCGAGGGGACATCCCCGACCTCTCTCAGGTGAGAAAGTGCTTCCCTTTGCTCCTAGATGAAACCAGACCAAAGATAGCCATGCAGCACCTTACAAATTTGCTTTAACTTTATGCCCCTAACATTTTTGCTGGCTTGCTTCTCCTAAAATGGAAAATGGCCAGATTTTTGGAAATTAATATGAACATGGATATGTTGCTAGAAAACCCAAATCTAACCCACATAGACTTGTACATAACAAGAGTGCACAAATGCATCTCTAGGTGGCAAGTCATCATGGCTGAAATGAAGAATTATATCAAAATTTACAGCATAAATACACTTTCCATCACGCTGATTCTCATTTGTGCAAACAATAAACGCCTATTGCAAATAAAATACATTGCTGCCCACCAACCAGCTCATGAGGTTGTGAAATACTGTAGTTGTGGGCATTGGCACTGATATGTTACACCTAATATTAAAGCTTCAACACCTAAGATTTGTATTTCCCCATAGCACAAAATGATCATAATATATCTGCGGGGGTGTGATAGGCTGTGATCAATACCAGTGACTCAAAGATGACTTTGCCAGGTGCAGCGATTTCTGACTCACTTCTGGCTCATACTCTGTTTTGGAACAATTAATAAGCAGCAGTGGTGGTGAAATGTGTGGTGATTTCTTATTTTATTTTATTTTTTTTTAAACTAGTGGCATCCAGTCACTAGCAGGCCCACTGATAGTTTCAAGTGTGCGTCAGTTTAATTTCTGGAGAGCTGTCACAGAAACAATGAAAACAACAGACTTCAGATTTATTGCACAAACTTGTGCTACGTTTGTAAACTTTTAAGGAATACTTAGACTGTGCTAAAATGTGTTATTTATGCTGCAAAATCTATTGAGACAGTGTACTGTGCCAACTAGAGGCAAACTTTAGGTTGAATGGTGTGGGTCACCAGGTGTTCTCTGATTGGTTTTGCTACCTCCATTAATATGAATTTCCAAGAATCGGTTGTTCTTGCCCCTTCACAGGCTGCCCACCTCCCTTAGCATCAGATCGAACTGGTCTTAACACTAAGCGATTTGCACGCTAGGCAGGTTTCGCATGTGCCCACTTTTGCACTTAGTAACAGCTTCAAACTCACACTCACCCCTGACCTTGCACGCCATACAGCAAATAAAGGTGTGAATTAAGGGTTTTAGTGTGGGATATGATAGCACCATCTTAAATACAGCCAGGTTAGAAGGATAACAAAAGATAAAGTACTCTTCATTCATCATATACTGAAAATAAAATTGAGTCAGTCTAATCTTGGAAATAACCGTCCTCCGCCCGTAATAGACCAGTCACTTGTTAAAGTGGTGCATCAAGTACAAAGTCCATATAATTGAAAGCTCTGTTGTTCACTGTTCCTACAGCGCGGCAGTTACTGTAGATAAAACGGCATTAGCTAGCTTTCTCCCAAAACTTTTCCTAATGATATCTTGACAGTTACCACCTTTATTTTCTGTATTTTTCCCTTCCTTTTGTCTCTCCATTTTCAGTTCACCGTTTGTGTAAGTATCTGCACCTTTTCTTTCTCTCTCTCTCTGTATTTGAGGGTAGCTCTTGTCTTCTGTTGGTGGAGTCTTGGCAATAACTTGGCATGCTTCAATGTGGTTTTTTTTTGTTTTGTTTTTTTATTGTATTAGTCTTTCCTCGGCCTTTGAAACTTAATGTGTGTCAATGACTCTAGGCCCCCAGCAGCCTGTTGGATGCCCTGGAGCAGCACTTGGCCTCTTTGGAGGGAAAGAAAGTCAAAGACTCCACAGCAGCCAGCAGGTAGGTCTGCTTCATCTCTGCTCACCTGACCTGGCTGTCGTCACAGTGTGAAGGCCTAGACATACATATCCTATTATAATTCCAAGTAGAAAAGAGAGTCAACTTAGTTATATTTGTTATTGCCTCGCCAAGATGCAATGTCAAAGTCCAGTTGCAACTGTGCGTAGTAAATGTGCTAATCTCACTGGTATGTAAATGTATTTTTCCATAGCCATGAAATGACTCCTGGTTTGTCGCTCTGTTTTCTCTCTCTGTTGATTCAGGGCTAGCACTCTCTCCAATGCCGTCTCCTCTCTGGCCAACACCGGCATATCTTTCACCAAAGTGGACGAGAGGGAAAAACAGGCAGCCCTGGAGGAAGAGCAGGCTCGCCTAAAAGCACTGAAAGTACATTTTCCTCACTCACCTACATTCCTTTCAGCTTAGTGCGCTTCGGGCCAAACCAGCAATGTCCAGCAGCACTTATTACTTAGCCCTCGAATGACATTTTTTGTGCTGCGGTTTGAAGGGTGGGAGAAATTGGCTTTGGGGAAGTCTGTTGAGGAAGCCTTTACTGGGATTTTTCCCTGAATTGGCAACAATGCTATCCCATTGTTTCCTAGTGTTTACTTCAGCATTTGTTTGGCATGTGTTTGTCTGCATACTGAAATGTTTCAGTAGGGTGTAATAGCATGTAGTTGGTTTGTTTTCATTAGTGCAGTCTCCCATCTAGCCCTAGAAAAGGTCTATGTATGGGCGTCAGTTGGGTACGGCAAGATTTGGCTTTACCTTAGCATAAATGAGTCCAGATTTGATCTCTTAGATTTTATCTTTATAATAGAACACAAGCATCAAGCCAAAATTGCTAGAAATCAGTTTGGAAGCCAAAAAAAGTCACAACAGGGGAGCATTCAAGACTAATGTTCCCTCCGGGCTGATAGTTTGGTGTCCTATGTCTAATAATTTATCACAGTGATAAAATAGTAGCTCCACTTTAAGGTAAGGCCTGTTAGCTTCTCTCCTGGTGACGATGGGCTCCTATTTGCCCTAGGAGCAGCGTTTGAAGGAGCTCAAGAAGAATCCTGCCACAGCAACCACAGACTCCTCTCCCATCTCCACGGTGGGCGGGACCATCAACTCGGCTCCAGCCATCGACCTCTTCTCCACCCCCAGCTCCACTAATGGGTGAGGCCACAGAAGGCTGCACCCACCAGACCTCTTAATTCTTCTCATCAGCTCTTCCATACAAGTAGATAACTTGGAAATCACTGCATTTACCTAAACAAACCTTTTCCCCCCACGCTAAATCATCCAGTTTTTCTGAGGGATAAAGTAGCTTATATAACAGGCTGCTGAAACCTAGGATCTGCATTTTTATCTTTTTAATATAAGCAATGCTTTTTTCAATTCTAAACAGTAGATTGGTGGAACAGTCGGGCATGAAATCAAACAATCAAGGCATAACTTTTGTCCCTCATGGCTACACTGCAGGTCTGAAGATCAGATTAATATTAATATCAGAACAGGTTAAGGATTGAACCAAAACAAGAGTTTTCGTCAGCCAAAGTTAACAATATCCAAATGCAACGAAAACACTAAAAATGAAATCAAATGTATCAGTGTTTGAACCCTAACACTATAAACCTGGTGCCAGATTTTAACACTGATTGATGGAAAGTTGCAGAACAGCCATGAGCTGAAGATAGATCAATTGTTCAGTTCACGAACTGAATGGGAGAATTTCTCAGTGAGGGTTTGATGCTTTCAGACAAAGAAACATTTAAGTCCATTTTACATTTTCAGATAACTGATGTTTTCAAATCTCCTCATCTAAAGGCTCACATGATTAAGCATTTTGTGCTTTCACAGCTAAAAATCTGTAGATTGTGCAACTCCCAAGTGATTTGGATGAACTATTCAACTGCAAGTACATTGGCGGTTCAAAACATTTTAAAAAGGAACTCACACGGTTCTTCGTCTGATGTCTTCGTTGATGTCTAAGATGAGATAAAATTGAGACGCTGCAGCAGGAATAGTGATATGATCGGATACAGCACAAGGAAATGGAATACAATTGAGAATATAGCAAACGGGACAGCAGACAGTTTCATCACTAGAATCTGCTAAGTAGAAATAACGGTTTGAGAATAAAATATAACAACATAAAATATTTATAGGTTAATCTAGGTACTCTAGGTTAATTTGGAGGACAAAGGAATGCAATCCTATTTTTTTTTCTAACAGCAACCTTGGAACTTGGAGGAAGGAGACTTATGGTTTGTCAATGAGTGACTGACTTGTGTGTCCTTTTTGCCCTTGTCTTCCTGATTCCCTCCAGCACTTCCAAGGCAGCCAATGACCTGCTGGACCTGCAGCCGGCTTTCCAGCAGCCGCTGCCTCTCTCCACCGCCAACACATGGGGAGGTGAGAGCTCCACACTCCTTGGCAACGCTTCAGTCCACACTGCCACTGTATTCACAAACACACACACACATACTGCCCGCAGTGTACTACACATGCAGCTCCTTGGTTCCTTGTACGGTAGGTTATGTGCATAGGTAAACAAGAGGGATTGGGGTTTACCATTTGATTATTCAAAGAAAAACAACACCTGTATGTAAAACAAAAAGGACAGATAAGTTGATACAAGACAACAGAGAAAATAAAACAACTATTTGCACTGGTAAATATCATACTAAAACTCCAGAGTAACTATGGCTATGTTTCCATTCAACTGTCAGGTGACTTTTAAGAGAATTTTTGCAAATTAGGTTTGTTTCCACCAGCTGTGTGGAAGCGAATAAACAGACTTTCTGAACGTAGAAAGTAGCTATGTCACAAAACACACCCACAAAGAGTTGATTCATATTGGGCAAGTTGTTCATGTTTTTTTTTCCATTTGTTTTGTGATGATGTTAGCCATGTTTCATGCTATCTGAAGATGAAAACAAAGAAACCCACTGGAATATTCTAATGCATCAACTAATAGCCGTACAGCCACAACGGCTTCCTTATACATGGAAGCGACAGCAGGTATAATATTTCTGGGAGGTGGTGGCAGACAGATATTTTGCAGACAAACTTTGGTTGCAAACGTCTTTACATCATTATGTGGTGTGAATTATCTTCTACACCGGATTTATCGGGATCAGCATATTATAATATTCCCAGGTCATGTTGAACAAATATTTACCAGTACCACCATTTAGCCCAAAATGAAACAAGGGTGTGTCTACATTTGCATGCCAGATTTTTTTTTTTTTTTTTTCACACATTTTATGTGACGACATTTCAGTGCCTGGAGAACGCTGTGCTTGCCAACTGACATATATAATGTACTGTTGAGTACATGATTGCACTCAGTGCATGACTTGTCTGTATGGAAGTGATTGCTAATCTTTGAACAGACACTGCAATTTATTTTTTTCCTCGTAAAAGCATTAGTAGTGTAACACTGACGTGCACGGTCAGCTTTATCTCTAATGCTTTATAATGTTGTGTGCTTCTCACTTCTATCTCATATCAAAGGTATGTAAATAATGATAAGGTTGACACAATAAGATAACAGCACTATTTGCCTTTTTGGACTAAAAGCATCTATTCACTGTTCTGTAGTTTCAGATTAAGGCTATTTAGTCCATGCCCATCGATGCCAAATAGCTATTGTCAAGCTTTGATGGGAGGGAGAAATACTTTTAGTTTCTATAACTAATTCAGGCTTAACAAACAATTTCAACAAACACTTACTGATGTGGGCTAATAAATTTTGCATGCTTGAATTTAAAAGCTTGTTAGCTAATTGCCTTGGAGTAAGAGTATTGCCTTGGAGTTTGTTACTAACAATTTAGGCAATTCCACAATTTCACATGTACGTCTCTCTGTACACAGATTTCTTGACACAAATACACAAAAACACGGATGTTTTATTGTATGCATGGAGGCCTTCCGATATCAGCCACTGTGCTAAAGGTTGTTTGCTGCTGCTGCTGAACTCTGATCTGCTCTGATAATAAAGTCCCTTAACCTGTGGACTAGTTAAGTGGTTGCAATAAAGCTGGCAGGCTTGTCTGGGATTTGGGTCAATAAGAGCAGCGCAACAGATGTCGGGTGCATGATATCAGCCTGTTTCTACATCTCTAACACTCGATTACTCCCTTTTCCCCCTCCCTGCATCGTGGCATTTCTCCCCCTGCATGTCGTCTCGCATGCACCCTTTTTAACTTTTAAACTTTTCTCACCCTCCTCTCCACCATAATCTCTCTGTTCTGTCTCTTCCTCTTCCTCCTCCTGTTCTCTCCCTCTGCCCACTCAGATCCTTTCACCTCTGCCGCAGAAGCTGTGGAGGAATCCATTCCAAACTCAAACCCTTTCCTCACACTGCCTGTTGTCGATGCTGTCCACCTGTCCGCGGCGTCCTCGGACGCTGGTAGTCTATGCTCTCGGACACCCAGCCATGAAGTGTTCGGTGGGACTGTTTGGCCACATCTTCTCTTTCCTTTTCAGTCTATATTTCTTTTTGTATCCCCATAATGTCATTTTTAATGTCATTTTCTGTGTCATGCTAACGTAACAAGTCACATAAGTTCATCCTGGTTCAGATGTTTTACTGTAGGTGACTTTGTGCAGGTGGCCTGTGTGATTTCAAACTGGCCGTAGGTTAGGCATTGGCTCTCAACTGATTCTACATGGATGGAGTATATATGAGTTTATTTCAAAGCAGGAGGGAAAGGAATGGAGACTGTGCAGTTTTAGGTTGCTGGCCAGAACAGTTTTTGACACTTTTCTCACAGTCATCTAAGATTTGGCATGCTGCCCTTCTCCAAATACTTCTTTCCTTACACGATAAGGCTAAGTTCACACTGTTTATTTTCACAGCTCTTGACATTCTTTGATTTAGGCTGTCTAATCTTTTATTTGCTTTATGTCTTTCTGTTTGTATTCCAAAGGCTAAAACCCTTTGTTGCTATTCTTTATCGGCGGCATTTTTGTTTTCCTCCAGATCATTACAATCCCTTTTTTGAATCAAGCTCTTCCCTGGCTTCTGATCTTGATACTTCAGTGCGGATAGAGCATTTAATCACAGGTACTGAAGTGGGCAGCTGGCTGGCTTATAGATTCCTGGCATTAGAGCAGTGTCGGTGTGCAAAATGTTGTGTAACATTTGTGAATTGTCATGAGTAGAGCTGAATTTACATGCCGTTTTTTCTGACCAGGCCTACAATGTTAAATTGCATTGTTACACAAAGTGTTCATGCTGAACATGCACCCACCCTCCTCCCCCCTTCCCTTCTCCCCAGAACCTTATAGGAACCTGCACTGTTTTGTAGTCGCTAGTTGCGGTGTGCCCTTATTAGTTTGACCTGTATTTGGTGTGGCTGTGTGATGAGTGCTGGCTCCCTCCCCTTCTGTCCTGCTAATCCCGATCTGGATTTTTTTTTCTGCCTTAAAAACCCTTTCCACAGTTGCTCAGCTTCCTCCAGCTGCTCTTTTACTGCGATATGTTTTTCTGGTCTTGTATCTTCCTAATTTTCTCCCTTTCCTCCCTGTTCTCTCTCTCTCCGTCTGTCTGGTGCTTTGCCTTGCTGCTGTTCTTCCTGTCTGTCTGTCAGACTCCTTCTGTGGGCCAACCCCTTACTCCACCACCCCTCTCTTCCAATCTGAGCCCCCTGCTGTAGCTGGTCTATTCAGAGGTAGGTACAACGGCCGCTAGAGACACAGGTTGAGCCATGCCTTATAGGTCTTGCTGGAAAATCTGGAAAACACACTTTTCTGGTGATATACCCTGCATTTGTTATTGAGAAGCGTATTTTTATTATTCCTGCGGATAACGGAACAAATGTAGACGTAAACGTCAGATTTTTGCTTCCTAGACTCACCATTTTGCACCAACATTCAACAATCATACAGGGAGAAATCCATCGTAGAAGAAGCAGAGATACCAATTTCTCCACTGACGGTAGCCTCAATAGACCAGAATGCAATGCAGCCACACAGCTTGTGTCTTTGCAGATCTGTTGTCAGTAGCATGTGAAATACAACGCCCTTTTTCAACAGCTTCTTTGTAATTTGAACAACCGGGCACGCCAGCCCACGGCTCTGTTCTCTCTCTCCACTCTCACTTTTTCCTAACTGGAAAGACTTACTACACTATCGCTATCACTGTTGCTCACCTACACGTCACTAACTGAACTAGAAGTAGACAAGGTAGGTTGAGGGAAAGTGGGTACACCAGTAAATTTCATCACAAAAAACCATTAGAAAGCACTGAACCTTTGAACATTGAAGCATTGGAGTTGATACAGGGAGCGACGACCTGTGATTTCTACAAAAGGGTTAAAGTTTTTGGTTATAGCATCGCCAGTTGATTTTTGAAACCTTCAAAAAATCCATTTTGATGTGTTTCTTCCCTAGTGGTGGTTATGTTGGATGGATTAGAGGAATTGTAGTATGAATATTGGGCTCCTGGTTTATCATTTCTTTTACTTTTCACCTCACCAGGGTTTTCAGCCTCCCCGACGCCCCAGCAGCCACAAAACGCCCGAGGCCTTAACGTCGACTTTGACTCTGTTTTTGGCAACAACACCAACGCCAACAACCTGGACTCTGCAGGTAGGTGTCACACTCTCATTTGTCTGCACACATCTCACACACACAAACATACACACACACACCATCCTCACAAACGTCTCCCAACCCTCTTTGGGAGCCAGCAGGCCTCATGTACTCTGCTGCCACCTAAAGGTCTGGGGGACAAATCACATGTTCATTGGATCGTCTTGTGGCTATGGAAAATCAAAGTGCTGGACTTTGATCTGTTTGTGAGTGTATGTGTGGCTGATGTGAACCATGAATGTCTTGAAAATGAAGCATTCATGCCTCAGTCAGCAGATTGTAAAAGTGGATCTCCTAAATATAGTGGAAGGCTCATCTTTCTAGCGTTCAAGACACTTGCTGGTGAGGTTGTTTCTGAGTATAAAGGGGGTTCTTTGTTGAGGCTGTTGTCATCTGGACAAACGGACGACAACACATTTCAACAATGACTGCATTTATCAGCCACCTTATCAGCAGTAGTACCTTTAATGCTAAAAAGGTGGGACTTGGCATATTTATGCTTCATAGTCATCTCACTTTTTCAATCTGCTTGTTGTGAAATACCCCATCAAAGAGATGGTGTAGTGGTTAAAACTCTGTTGTCTCAATGAGAATGCTTGTCTGTATGCATTACCATATCCTTACCAACAGATCATACCAGTCTGTAGTTTGTTGTTTTGCTATTTTTTCATACATTCAAATCTTATTGTTGTCATTGTACATGCCACCACCATCCCATGCTAGTTCAAAGGTTTTCAGTGGCTGAGAGTATGCAGGATTTCATTCCAACCAAACACTACAGCAGCTGATTTCACTGATTAGTTCCTCCTCTCTGGTTGAAGGTGTGCTCAGTGGAATCAGCATGAAACAAAGCTGAATCTCTGGCAGATAGAGCTTACAGTTTTCTCTTTTAAACACTGGCAAAAGGTTTTCCCCTAATTTCATCATGTTAGTCTGTCTCCTTGCATAAACCCCAACTGTTTACTATTGGAGCCCATTCACCAATCTGAATTTTAGTATCAGGTTGTGTTTATGTTTCAGCTCAGACTTCAATACAGTGCAAAGGTGCATCGAACATATCAACGTTCAGTCTGTGACAGCATGGGTCGATCAATGTAAAAACATCCGTGGCGGGTGTTGTACAGCACGGTTTATTTAGACAAAGTGCCTTCCATTGGTGTGTGTGTTCCATGGGTGTTACTACTAATGGTTAAGGCCAGATCAGCTTCTAGTTTGTAATTCCTGAAATAGTTTCTGTGTGAGCATTTGACATAATAAGCAGCAATATCGTCACAATGACTAATAACTTGGAGAATTTCCTCCAGTCTAACAATGCCTTTCTCTGACTGATTCACCAAAATAGCGTATGACTTACTGTTTGTCCTTTTACATCTTCAACTCTCATTGAGCTGTTTCAGTAAAAGGTTCCTTATTGGCCTAGCATGAGATTAATTTTACACTCAGCTCAGTATATAACCGACCTCAGCAGCCAGTGAGATAGGTGGGGGTTGGTTCTTTCTAAAATATCACCCTAAGCTTATCACAGAAAGCTGTCATCAATGCGTTTTAGCTTTGAATAATGTATTCATCTGCTTCTGTCACCCCATCAGAATGTTTAGTATTATTAGCATGTACAGGAGCAGAGAATGGAGATGCTTCAGTGTGTGTGTGTGTGTGTGTTTTCCATGGGCGTAGAAACCATATAAACTGAGAGGGGCTCACCTTTTTATTATCGATTATTAGAATTTTATTATCTGATTAGTTATTGTTGTATTTGTAAGTTATGATGGACTCTGAAACTGCAAAAATATTATTTGCCAACAGCGAGTCTTGCCCTTAATAAATCTGGGCGTGTTACTATAATTTATATACTAGGTTTTAATGATTTAAAGGTGCTACGTGTAGCATTTTAACATTACAGTAAATCATTGCCACATTAACATTGTGTGCCACCAGGTCTGATTGGGTGGGAAATCTGCCACTGTCTTGCCAGTGCACATGGAGCAAATAGCAGCATACTCTTTGTGACCTGAAGCAACAGGATTATTAATTTTTGATGTTAAAAAAGGCTACAGGTAGCACCTTTAATCTCTAACCCAAACATTAACAGTTGTTTCTACACCCCTTGTGTGTCACTGTTTTTTGGGCTGCTTTTTTGCTCATTATCTCACAACATTTTTTTCTCTCTTCCCTGTCCTGGGGTGAAACACACTCCCTGGGGCCGTGGCTTTTTGCATGGCATATGCATGACTGGGTGAGTTGACTTGACACACACTCCTCTCACACAGTCTCGGCCTGATCAGTGTTCTTTGAGCCCTGCTTCCTGCCTCATCCACGCTGAACATCGTCTCTCTGTCTGTGTATTGTTGTGTGTTTTGTCGGTGTGTGTTGTCTGTTGTATTGCGTCTTTACCTGTTCTGGCCCCCCGACCTTTCACCCTCCTCCCTTCCCTTCCCCTCCCTTCCCTTCGTCCTGCCCCTTTTTATTAAGACGATGTTTTAGGTGGCATCCTCAAACCCACAGTGGCCTCCTCACCCAATCAGGGCCTGACCCTCAGCTCCCAACAGTCCAGCAAGCTGGTGTCCGATGACCTGGACTCCTCATTGGCCAATCTTGTTGGCAGTAAGTGCCATTAAGTGATTATTGATGACTATGGCAACTAACATATCCATTCATTATACAATATAACTAGTTGTGACATAAACAGATTCATTAGATTAGATTAAACTTGCTGTAGCTAATAATAGGATACAGCAAAATAAATGGTAAGACGGATCAAACCGGGGGTATCAAACATAATGTAACTAACATACAATACTAGAATGTATAAATTAGAAATATACAAATGAAAAGCATCTATCGTGTGTGTAAAATAACAGTAGTAGAACATATGGAGACAAAGAAAATGAATGGAAAAATATGGGCATTAAAAATATACAAAAAATAATAATACAGTATGAAAATAGAGGAAAAATATAAACATCAAATGTATGCAATGTATAACAAATGAGAAAATATGAAGAAAAACGGAATCTACCATTTCTCCAGTTTGTGTTGTTTGTCATGGCTGTGCATTCATTACTTTGCTTCTATCCCCGCTAGATTTGGGAATTGGCAACGGCACGGCAAAGAAGTAAGTGTGTTACTCAGATAACACTGAATTTGTGCCCTCACCCCAGTGGTGCTGCATGCTAAACACCACTAACATTGTTACTTGACCTGTGCAGCGATATTCATTGGTGTCAGCCCGGTGAGAAGAAGCTGACCGGTGGAACCAACTGGCAACCCAAGACGGCTCCATCTACCACCTGGAACCCTGCAACCATGGTAAGGCTACATTTAACAGCTATCTGATTTTATCCCTCAGCCAGCAAAACGCCCCTGAAAGCAGATCAACACTGGGTATATTCTCAATTCACCCTTTATAGCAGTGGCTCTCCACCATGTGCCATCGAGTCCCAACAATCTGTCAAGTTTTCATTCCAACCAAACACTACACCAGCTGATTTCACAGATTTGCACACCTTCAACCAGAGAGAAGGAACTAATCAGTGAAATGAGCTGGTGTAGTGATTAGTTGGAGTGAAAACCTTCATACACTTGGGCATCGATGGCACATGGTTGAGAATCACTGCTTTGTTTCAGTTCTAATTGTTATTCCAGTAGAACCAACACACCAATGTACAGGGACATACATTTTCTTAGCCAGTTAACCAGTGGCTGGCAAGTGTCATACTGGGCCAGTGCAACCAAAAAAAAATCCTGGTGGGCTGGTGGAAATGGTTTGGAGATGGCAGCCAGCTGAAGGTGGAGCTAGTGCCCTAAATCACTTTGCATCTTACCTGTTGTCTGTTGACATTAACATAAGAATGTTTGTTTGCTCCAAATGATTCCTCTAATATTTGTGTCTGTTGCATCGTGTAATCGTTCTCCGGGGCCAAACATACAGAACGGCATGCATTTCCCACAATACGTAAGTTCATCCCTACTGGATATGGTTGAAGTGTTTCCCTACTCTCTGACCAACACTAGCATGCACTGGTTGATATTAACCCCTTCACACACACCTGCACCACTGAGCCAGAGGCCACGCCACTACTACTGCCACACTGCTTATAACTCAGCATGAGATGACTGGGGCTCAGTCCACAAACGCCCCCTTGCTGCCTGTCTGGACAACCTGGCCACATGCGGTGGAGCTCTCCAAGGCATGGGACAGGTTGTAAGCAATGGGCAGAGGGGCTCAATACAGGCTCATTAAGACCCACTGTCTCACAGCTTTTACCCAATATTGGGTTGCCATAACTCAAAATCCGACTCTCTGTTTCCCCGTTTGCCAAGAAACGCCCAGTCCAGCTTTCTCCAGCTAATTCCTTTCATGCTGAAGTGCCAGTGCAAGGTGTTGAGTGATTGTGGGGACTAAAGGCCTTTGATTTTCCCTGAATTATCTACTTTGAGTGCTTTCTTTGTTGTTGAGTGTCCTTTACTCCTTTACCGTGTCACAACAGTCACAACCTCTTGTGTCTGCCTATGACAGCCTGTTGAACGGTTGTGTAACCGAGAGCCAACTTAACAGCTGTTAGCCTAACTGTTAATGAACTCGTGATGAGCAGCCACGGTTTACTTCCAATCACCATAGGAAAGGAAATTGAGAGAAATAAAGGGACTGTAATAAGATAAAGTGGTTAGTTTAGATTCTAGGTTAGATTTGAGAATATGAACTAGAAACGAGAGCAAAAGAGACATCTCGGATTCAGTATTATGTTGTTATGGAAGAGTTTTTAATGTTCACTAAGATCATAGTAATATTATATGTGGGTGTCCTGGTGGGCTCAGGAACTGATTCTCTACTCTCACTGCTGTGGATTTGAATCTGCCTTTGTCGCTGTTTCCCATCTTTCCTGCCTCATTCTGTTTAGTCTTTTTTAATTCAAGTTCTTCCTTCAGAGATCTATTTTCTTTCTTTTTAGTTTGATCATAAGAGTATGTCTAAGATGACCTCCGACTTCAATAAGATGTCTACAAAGAGCTTCTGAGAATAAACCCGACAGTCCCAGCAGCTTACTAGACTCTCAGTGCTTGTGAACACTCTGAAAAGCACACAAGAGTTATTGATGATGCAGCCAAATGTCAGACGGCGATCAAAAGCTGATGTGTCTTCTGTGCTGATGAAGCCGGTGCAGGAGAACGCCTGGAGGCATTCACCTCAAGGAAGCCGATACACCGGGAAGCAGACGCGCTCCATCACAGCGTTCATCACCCGTAGTTCCCCATTAAAGGATAATCCCTAACGCCATGCAAACACAAGCCGTATCATCTGATGATTTATCATCTCAGGAACGCTGAGTGAGCCGCCCCTCGAACAAACCAAACCTTGTCGGCGAGGAGGAATTCTGAAGGAGAGCTCTCGGTGCGAGCGAAACAAGCGCCGCCTGTGATGAAAGCCACGATTTTTGGCACCGCCGTCACGTCTGACTCACTTGCGCCTCCCTCGCCAATGACTGAATAGTTAATGAAACGTATCCTTCCCGCGAGGGCCGGGCGTGAGACAAATCTGGGTTTGTTATCACTGCAGGGGCCGTTGGAGAAGCGAGTAGCCCTCCGCAGAAAGAAAGTCGCCTCTCTTTCTCTCGCTCATCTCTCTACAAGGAGGTCTGCACCTGCCAGTAACGGCTTCTCCCCGCAGGACTCACACAGTCTCTTTCTCCCTTCCTTCATCCCTTTCTCTCTTCCTTCACCCCTCTCTCATGTAGGGTTAGACTGATATATGGGGCCGATATTGGCCTTTTATTAAGTATGCACAAGTATGCATTATTAGTACTATTCTGGTTTTCAGTGGAGAGTTTTAGTGTCCCATGGTCTAAATGCGGTTTCAGAGGCTTTTCCATCCTGACATGAATAACATTTTGGGGGAAACACTGAATACTTTTTGGCATGAAATTGGTTAAATTTAAATATATTAAATATTGGCACAAAATATCGGCTATAGGCAGATTCAATCCAAAAAATGTTGGTATCAGCCTTCAAAAACCCATATCAGTCAAACCCTGCCCTCATTCTCAAATTCTGCTCTCATTTGCTCACAGTCTGCAATATGTCTAATTCCTTCTCCATCCATCTCTTTTTTCACTCTGCCACTGTCAGGCTGCATTCGGATTGTACACCTATGAAATGTTTCCCGATGTATAGTGGGTCTTTCTATAGTTGATTGAAGCAGTGACAGGCAGCAGCAAGTGATTATGGGATTGGGAAATGGCCAGTGAGAACTGTTGGCTTTGTCTCCTTAAGAGAGTGGGAAAAACGTCCCACTAAGCATTCGTTTGCCTACTATCAGAAGTGAAGTGGGAGTTAGATGTGGAGTTAATTACACCCTCTCTATTTTAAAAAAAACAGTCAGCTAAAGCATATCACGAGAATACTTTCTGGAGCCTTCATCCTGCCATGTCCCAGAAGAGGTTTTTAAAGGTTTATTTTAGTTACTGTAGTTGAATGAGCAAAAACCGGCGAATCACAACTTAAATTTACATGAATAAATTTCATTAGTTCATTAAGAATGTATGGTTTGTGTATGAATGGAGGAGCGCTGTGGCCTGATTCTGTAGAAACGATCATGTTTTCTTGTGTCACCTCAGGCACCATCTGTCATGGCCTTCCCTGCAACCACACCGACGGGCATGATGGCATATGCAATGGTGAGTCAGCTGGGAGCGTCTCTTCACCAAGATTTAACTGTCTGTCACCCAGGCGCTCTAAAGATACGAGGATGTATTATGAACTTTGGTATACAGTTATTTGTTTTTGGTAATTAGCATAGTTGTAACCTCGTTCAATTGTGAAGCGACATGTCAGTTTTTAATATCCATCAATCAACACAAGATTTCTGTATTTTACTAACCACATTGTAGAGAAGTGTTGAAAATACTGCATGTATATGGACAGTATAGCATTTATACTAGTTGCTCTAAATAAATCCAGATCTTGGAGGGGAAGAAGGAGTCTATTCCAAGAGCTGAGTGATGGCAACTATCGCCGTCAGCCAGCTCTGCTGTTTGAAACGCGGCTCTCGCTCGTTTTCTGCTCCCACTCAAATAAGCTGAATTCGGAGTCCTTGGAAAAGGGACAGCAGGGTTGTCGTGTTTGGGCGAGGAGTGACGACGCTCAGCGCGGCGTGACACTGTGCAAATGCATCACAGGACAGGGTGGCTCAGATCCCTCACCGCCACAACGCGGCTATATTTGGAGTGGATGGAAGTGGTAACTAGAGGCGGTGCTGGACAAACATGGTGTTCTACACAACTTACCACATCTAAAACCACCTTGATGAAAGTGCTATTTGATGAACCTTTAGTTAGGGGGTGTTTGATGGATGGTTAGGGTTATTGGTTTAGGCAACATTGAGCTCCCAACTGTAAATTCATCCATCGTCTGTTGTGGTTTTGTCGTTTTCCCTCTCAGCCTCCTCACATGGGCTCCATGATGATGACACAGCCCACCATGATGTACACCCAGCCGGTGATGAGGCCCGCCAACCCCTTCGGCCCCTCCCCTGGTGCACAGGTATTGTTTGTCTGCCTCTACGACCCCCCACCCCTTCTAATGCTGAGTCTAGGGTGAAGGACAAGGAGTGGAATAAGTCAGCAAGTCAGAATCAGAGGGGTCCGCATCTAAAATGCTTCCCTAATACGTGATATAGTCACCCCAGGTCTGACTGGCTGCAGCAGTACTGTCCTCTTCTTAGAATATACCAGACTCTATTTTTCAACTTGTTTCACACAATCATTGCATTAGATGGTTTTCAGCTGTTTCTCTCCACAGCAAGCCCAACTGTAGTGGAAACCAGACTCCCCTTTAGGAAAACAACATTAACAAACCGGGAAGGAAGAACATTTTTAGGTCATGGAAATGCTCCGACTAAGTTAAGGAAAGTCATGGGGAAAGAACATGGAATTTTACATCAGTGCCACGGTGGGAACCCTGGCACCTTTTGGAAATCCATGATGATTTTGTCAAATGCCATGTCATAAATACCTTTGTCTTTCTGTGCATTACTGACAGGGAAGAGTATCTTTTCTGATCAGATGCCTGTAGCGTAGCTTTTCTCGGAGCTCCTCTCTCACTGTCGGCTCTCCACCTCTCTCCTGTATCCCTCCTGCCCTCTCATCTGTCCTCCTCTCTGAATCAGTCGCCCACAACCTCTAGTCCCTCCAGTCTCAGCCCCCTCAGAGCGCCGGGAAAGGACCCCTTTTCACAGCTCTTTCTCCACAATTTCTTATAGAGCATCTTTAGGTACAGCCTGCCTGCTGCGTGTGTGCTTATTTGCATCTCGAGGTCCCGATTGTGTCGACAAACTGCATGTTCACGCCTTTTTGATTCTACCTGCCTTGGGCGTCATTGTCGTAAAATGGAATCAGAACAGTTCCTTGTAAGACGCCACCGCACTCGACTTGCCTTGTTGGCTGCTTTGCATACTCTGCACTCCGCACAGACGTCTGTCCCTTACTAAATATAGACTGATTTAGTTGAGGTTTCTTTTCTCTGGAGTAGACTAAGGCTGTGTTTGCACAGGACTAGTATTGCATTGGGATGTCAAAAATTTGAGAATTGACATTGATCTTGACATGCCGGAAGATTTGACCATTATAATGCAGAAATTAAACATGTTCTAACATGCCTTGCGGCTGATAGCACCTCAGAATAAATTGGAACACAAGAGTCATTGGAGATTCATCATCAGATTAAACTATAATAAACCGTTTTTCAGTGACTCACCAGATGAGATCACTATGACAAATTTTCACATTCCAATATTGACAGGGGATTAAAATCACAAGATCTCAGAAATGCATTAAAATCGCCAGTGATACTAGTCTCATGTGAAAAGGACTTTAGCCTACACATCTCATTTGTTTTGCATTTTTGATGTGTTTTAGCTGATGCATTTGTTTACAGTACATAGAGCAGAGCCACGAGTTTGATCGGACAGGCGTTAGATAATTGGCTAGAAAAAGACTGGATGCTGGATCTACAATCAGTTGCTCTGTTCCAACAAAGAGCTGACACTGTTGTTCTTTATCTTCCCAGATGCAGTTTATGTAACCTGCGGGGGGGAGTCTTTGCCTCCTGAAGACGAACCACGACAAAGTAAACTATACAAGCAAACCTCCAGTTTGCTGTTAATGAACTCACCTCTCTCTGAGAATGAAAGGCCCGATTAGGACTTGTTGAATAAAATCACCGTGACTTTTGGGGGGGGCCCTGGCCATCTCAGAGAGGCATCAAAGTGGACATTGTGCCCATCTAGTCATGTCTAGTCATAGAAGGAGAAGAGTGCGTGCTGCCATTCAAAACCATGTGGACAGGGATCACTCCGCCCCTGCTGTATCCTGGACTAAGAGAGAAACGGAACACCCAAAGGGAGAGCTTTTTGACTTCACGGTTTATGTACCTGAAAATTTAAGTGGGGTTGTTGTCACACATACTGCTTGATTTTTCTTTTTTTTTCTCTTTCTCCAGGTGAGGCTGGGAGAATCACTTCTTTTGATTATCAATCATACTTTAACTATCCTCAGATTAGGAAAAAAAAATTGCAAACTCCTGTTTATACCATAAATTTTGTTTTCTCTTTTTTTATGTATTATGTTTGCAGTAGACATTCCTCGTGTATTGTTTGTATTTATTTATGATTACCCATGGAGAGGATGACATTTAAAAGAAAAAGAAAAAAAAAAAAAAGGAAATGTAACTAGAACTCTCCCTTGTGGGAGGTCTTCAGGTTTATACATAGGTATGATTGATTGTAGAATTGGATTTTGAGTGATTGAGATTTTAAAAAAAGTTAATATAAAGTTTAAAGAAATGACACGGTTTGCTGTTGGGGCACTAAATATTCTCTGTACTCGCATGATGCCTTGTACAGTTCAGTGCGGCTCACAAGTCACACCAAGGATGTATTATGGACATAACAAGGATTCATGAACACTCGCTGTCAATTCGGTGGGTTCAATTTCTAGGAATTTGGCGAGGGAACATTTTTCACATCAGCAAAAGCACTACATTTTGTGACTGAGGCAGCATTGCATTGGAAAGGAATCTGCATTTATGCTTTTTACGCTTTCGGCATGCCATTTATTCTTACATTTAACAAAGCTCCTGGCTGCCCTTTTCCAACCTGAATGTGAGGGGTCTCTTTCATGCTCGGGTCATGTTCCCATAGGCGAGCACTGGGGCATTTCGGGACAGCGCGGGGGCGATCACGGGGTGTCGGGCGTAGGTTTGGGTCTGGTAACGGAGGGGCGGGGCGGGGAGGTCCAGTTGCGCAGGAGAATAGAGCGCTGTTGATCGGTGCTTTGTGTATATAAAACTGATCCTGCCAATCAGAGGAGCGGGCGGGGTGCCGGTATGAAAGATGGCCTGAGCATGAAAGAGGCCCTTATCCATTAATTTAGCATATTTGCTGCATTGTCCCTGCAGATTATATTTTTGTTTGTTTGATTTTTCCAATAAAGTGCAAGCTTCCACAATTCTTTTCCTCTGCATTTATTTATTATTTCTTGGTTATATGGTTATTTATTTCTCAAACCAGAAAGATTGTTTGTAGTGGAGAGTAAACCCACCTAAACTCAATTTAATCTTTTTAGGGCTGAAATAAATTCATAGTCTGCATCATAGTAAGTAGTGTCAAACTGATGTAAGTCATGAGTATATAGGGTCTTTTAAGGGAACAAAAACAAAATGGTACTCTGAAAATATATATATTTTTTTCTATTGGTGGTTGTTTGTCTTATAAATATCACCAGCTGAAGCTCATGGTTTACCAGCCTTTTTATTCACTACTACATCAATGTACAGAATACATACTGTTGTGAAGCTGCTGAACTTGAGCTACTTGAACTTGTTGTTGATGATCTGTGTGGTGAGGAGTCCTTGGTCTTTGGGCACCCTGGAGTCCCGCCCATCATCATCCTCATCCTCTGAGGGGACGGGGTGCAGCGGGACTGCTTGGCCCACCACACTCAGCAACATCTGCTGTGGAACTCCCAGGTGCAGCCGCTCATCCTTGTGCCACACACACACACACACACACACACACACACACACACACACAGAGGGACCTTGATATGAGAGCTACATCCTGCTTGGCGAAGCATCTTCTCCACCAACAAGAAGATTCTTTGTTATGCTGCCACTTCCCCTTCATTTGGATGCAGCAGGAGAAAGACAAGTGTGTGTGTTTGTGTGAGACATTGACTTTCATGATGGAATTAATTGACGAGTTAATGAAAGCCTTTCTGTTGAATGGAGTCCCTCCTTTTCACAGCGATCTTAAGATAGTTAACCTCGTCTGAATGCCCCTTCCCTGCTAAAATGAGCTAAATGGCAAAAGCAGCCATGTCAGTTTGGGTTGGATTCAAAGGGGACAGAACTGGTGATGAATATCTTCTGCATAAACGCTTCTCCTTATATTTACCACTACGCAAGGTACATATTTGTGGGTTATGGTCACTTTGCTCAATTCAAATTGTGACATGGAACTAATAAAATAATAGGGAATTTATTGTCAGTTAGGATTAGACCAAAATGGCAAAAGATTTCCAGTTTTGAAGAAACTGGTTGAATGTAGAGTGAATTGACCCGCGGCCCGGGTGGATACAGTGTGGTGGCTCTTCCTTACCCTCAGCTGCTGGCTCTGGCTTCGGTCAAGCAGCACCCAAAGGTCCTGAGGCGCAGAGCTGCAGCTTCTGTCCGTTTCATCCCCTTCCAGAAACTTGGTGGCATCCCCCACATCCCTCCCTGTCACGAGGAACCATGGAAATGACATGGAAATGAACCACAATGAGGAAGGTATTCATGGGTGTGCTTTGGTTTCACTGATACAAACGACAGCGTCAACTTCTAAAGAAAAAAGTTCATCGTTCAGGGCGAGGCCTTAGATGAGAGGAATCGTTATGGCTTTCATCAAGAGTTGAAGTCAGACGCTGCTTAACTTGCGGTGAAATGGTGGGAACCATCTTGATGAAAAGAAGGATGTGACTAAGTGCTTTTCCTGTAGCCAAGCCTGGCAGGGTGGGTGGATACCACACTAGTCTGAAAACAAGAAACTTGCTACACAATTGATTGCAAAATGACTCTCAGATATTATATTTCACACTTGAGCTTCCCTTACTAGCTAGAACTTCTTTTCTTAATGTCTCAATTCTGTCAGTATATAGCCAGATGAATGTGTTCTGTCATCTAATCAAATGGGCAAATCTGATGTTATTGCTTCTGTCTCTATATGATCTTATAAATTTACAACAGGCAATCAGTCAGTCAATATTTCAGAAATCCATGCAGGTTGGACAATCACTAAGTGTACACTTGTGAGGAAAGGAAGAGCTGGAACATAGTAAAAGACATAACTTCACTTTTCTGTAGCTCTGCTGCCCTCTTGAGGTCTTGAATTGCAACTACAGGAAGCACTTCTATCATTTTTAGCCCATTATTCAGTGTAAATTGTAAAAACACAATCACATTTCATTGTTTTTGTTATTACTTCTAAAAAATAGATGAACAAATAGTTTTGGCTGACCTGATGTTGGGCTCTTGAGAGATTTTTTTTGCATTTCTGAGTCACTTGGTCCAACAGTCTGGGTGAGTAAGATATTCCTGTGGAAGAGTCACTGTTTGTCAGCATGGAAGTAAAGTACAATAGAATAAAGAAAAGAGTAGCTGTAAAATGGCGGCTCTGTGGTATTCAGCTTGTTACATCTAGGCTAGAGTGTCCTTAGTACTCCTATTTCCAGATACTTTGGTAATATGCAGCCATTTTTTGTGCTACGATGCTGCAACAGCTCTGTAAAGTTTCCACCTGGAGAGGCTGAGGTCTTCCATGCGATGTTCAAACAGCCAGTTAATGTGTTGTAGGTTCTCGTCCTCCAGGTTCTGGACAGGCAGCGCCATAATAGACAATTCTTCATTGCAGATGGCAATCTGGAAAAAAAAACACAGGAATCAGGCTCCCTAGACATCATACACTTGGTTTGAAGCAATCAATAATCTGGCAACAAATAATGAGTGAAAGTGACACAGTGGAAAGCTTCCTTTTGATCACTTTGGTTGTGCAGTGTATTTTAAAGGGTGAATTATCTCATACCTCCTTCTGCATCCATTCGTTCTCTTTGATCTCCTGTTTGCTGGACTTATCCAGATGTTTGATGGCCTTCTGGAGATTCAAATTCAGAAATCTTTATGGACCCAAAGCTAATCAATAGCAACAACGGACACACAGTAGCACAGTAACATAAACACGGCACTGACGGGATCATACATAAAGCTCATATAAAAACAGAAGGAAGGAGTTAGACTTTTATTCAGATTCAGAATCTGTTTTACTGGCCAAGTAAGTTTGCAAATACAAGGAGTTTGACTTGGTGGGTTGCTCCCATAGGTCACATTAAACATAAAACACAAAATTTTGAAAAGTAGTATATAAAACATTTTAAAGTACAAATTTAGTAAGTAGTATTTAAAAAGTATAAGTAGTGTATAAAATATATAGAAATTTAAGAAATAGGTCTCTGTTCTGTATAGCCACTGTATATTAACCTTTAAGGAGCATGTGGCTTCTGTTGCTCGGTCATGTTGATTTGCCCTGCACAACATCAGGAAGATCAGACCCTACCTGTCTGAACATGCAGCACAACTCCTAGTACAGGCACTTATAATATCACGCCTTGACTACTGCAACTCCTTACTGGCAGGGCTCCCGGCATGTACGTTCAAACCTCTGCAGATGATCCAGAACGCGACGGCTCGTCTGGTCTTCAACCAGCCCAAAAGAGCACGTCACTCCGCTGTTCATATCCCTCCACTGGCTCCCAGTTGCTGCCCACATCAAGTTCAAGTCCTTGATGTTCGTCTACAAAGCGGCAACCAAAACGGCTCCTACCTACCTGAACTCTCTCATTCAGGTCTACGCTCCCTCCCGCCCACTACGCTCTGCCAAGGAGCGGCGCCTGGTGCTGCCACCACAACAAGGCCCTAAGTCTCTAGCCAGACTCTTCTTCTGTGGTTCCTCGGTGGTGGAACGAGTTACCAAACTCCATTCGATCCGCAGAGTCCCTCTCAATCTTTAAGAAAAGGCTAAAGACCCAGCTCTTTAGCGAACACCTTCTCACCTGATGGACTGTGTAATCCAAAAAAATATATAAAATAAATCTTTATCTGCCTCTATGCACTCTATGCACTGCCTCGTAGCACTGCCTCGTAGCACCTATGTCCTGTTGGACCAGAACTTAGCTTTATGGCACTTACTCTCTCCTGACTAGAACCTTGCTTGTGTTGTATTAAAACCTCTTTGGATAAAAGCGTCTGCCAAATGGGAAATTGTAAATTGTATAGTACGCATGCCATGCATATGGTTCTCTGTTAGAATCTGACTGATTATGCTGATAGGAAGCTATGGAAGTCAGTAATAGAAAAAAAGATATATACAAATCTACACAATATTGGACTGGTTTCTGAATGTTTTGAACACTGCAGGGGAAAAACTACAAAAAATATTATAAACTCAAGAGAAACGGGTGAGAACGATGGTCTCCATGTAGTTTTTACCTTTGCAGCAAATTGTTTCTTCTCATCAATCAGCTGGGCTGTCTCCTTGTCTATCTGGTTGAGAGTCGCCTCCAAAGCGTGTTTGATACTGTCTGCAGAAGTACCAAAACACCAGTACTAATCATTACATTACTAATCAACTAAGCCAGATGATGAGACTTGCATCAGGTTGCCCTCGTATTCTCATGTTGGCATACCTCCAATTCTTGCAAAGCACTCTGGGAGAGGAAAGAGTTCAGTCATCCCATCATTAACTCTTCTTAAAATCACAACAGCAACTCATTGCAACTATTTCTTAGTCTGCATCCCATAAATATCACTGGATATCTTGTCAGATTCTGTCTTTTTTAACGTCTCATTTACCCAGGTAAGGTGTGCTCAAATCACAAATCCTCTATTTCCAGCAACACCCGGCTTCACATTCATAATTCATAGTCTAATAAATAAATCATAATTCACATTCGTAATTGCACACATTCACAGCTGTGAGCTGCCCAGTACAACCACAGTCTTCTACTGGAGACCACTAATTAATTGCCTTTCTCAAAGCGGCCTCAACATTATCTGGTAAGGGAGTGAGAGCAAGGCAACTCATTATCAGCAGCTGTTAAGGCTTAGAGGCTTCTTCACTGACAGATTTTTATACTCTGCTGTTCAGCAGCTCCAGCGCTGTACCTGCTTCTGTCTCGAAGTCTCTCTGCATTCGGTCCAGCTCCTCCTCCAGCTTTGTGATCTGGGCCTGGTGTTCCTGGCTGTCGGTGTCCTTATACTGCAGCCAGGTACGGCACTCTGCCTCCAAGTCCAAAACCTGCCTCTCTACGCGCCTCAGCTTGCCGTGTAGCTCTGAAGCAATGCATGCACAGACACACAGTCGGTGGTGGAACAAGTGCACAAATGTTTTACTTAAGTAAAGAGGAAATTCCCCCGAGGGAGAAAAGGAGACATTTCCTGATAGAATAGAGCTACTACTGTGCTCTGCATTTAAAATTCTACTTGAGTAGCGGCACTGAAGTATTTGATATAAAATGAGTATCAAAAGTAAAAGTGCATGTTTGTTAGCATGTCCTGGTTCTTCAGTGGTTCCACATACCGTGCAGTCAACTAAAGGTTAAGCTAAGGGTCAGTCGTGCAGTGATGCTGATGCCGATTGCTTTGTTGTTAAGTTCGGGCTGGTTCAAATCAAGAGTGCATCAAAATTCTATCTATCTATCCATCTATGGAATCAGTACCTGAACTGCTAGATAGATTATAGCGCAGACTGTAGAATATTTGCTTTGAAATGTACTGCAGTAAATGTACAGAGTTACCTAAACTTTCAAAATTCAAGTAACGGACAAGGACATCAAACCTTTACTTAGAGCTGAAGTAGGCAAGATTTTCATGTAAAAATACACCTGTCTATCAGCCTACAACACAAATTTTGTCTGCAATAGATAAGAGCTTCCCATCCCCACATATTGAGACGCTGTAGATTCACCTTATTTACCCAAAATAATTTCAGGTGTCAGGTATTGACACTGACAGAAAATCTTTCAAATCAAAACTTTTAAGAGTGGAATCCTAAAGTGTCACCTAAACTGCAGTGAGCGAGGCTCCGTCCAGAGAAAGCTGGACTCACCAACGATGGCCGAACCCCTTCACCACAGCCACCCCCACTGAACACAAAGAACAAGACACTTAGGTCCGAGGAGTATTCAGTTTACGTCATGTTACGCGATTTCTGTCTAATGAAGTCCTTCAAACTTTCAAAAATTCAAACAGTTACCTCCTGCTGCCACTTGGGGCCGCCAAAGTGCAAAGAGTCCTAGTGCAGCTTAAAGTATACACACACAACAAACTTGAAATGTGTGTTTGAGCATGCAGATGTAAGTGTGTGAATGCAGTCCCCTCTCTCTAGACTGGTTACCGGTGAGCTGGGCCTGTTCGGAGCGGGCCAGGTCCAGGTTGTGCTGCAGGGCCTCCTCCACCTCCTCCCTGCTCACCACCTCCCTCTCCTCCAGCTTGCTCTGCTGCTCCTTGGCCTGCCTCCACAGAGCCTTGATGGAGCCCTCCTGCTCCTTCTTCACCTGCTCAAGCTGGCATCATCAACACCATCCTTCATCATCATCATCATCTAGGATCCATATCAGTGCCTCAGATACTTGTTCAGTCTAGTTTTAAAACTGCAGGTGACTGGGTTTTTCCTATTATCTTTACTGTTATTGTTCTTACCCTCTAGTCTTCTCTTTTTGTCTTGCAAAGCCTTTAATTTATTTTTAGAGTATGATTAAGTTTGTTTTTAAACTGTTAATTCGTGTTTTGTTATTCTTCTTATTAATAATGATAATCAGCCTTATCACCTACTATCATAATCATAAAAAACATAATAAAATCATTATGAATTCCTTCTCCACTGAAACAGTAACTTATGTGTTGATAGTTTATATACAGGGACTAGAGGCTGCAATTTCTATATAAATTGGGTATGCTGTCAGGCTAACTAAAGGTTAACTAAAGCTATTGCTTTTTGCACGTTTTAAATGAATTCTTCTTACCATCTCTGTGTATTTTTGCTTCTTTCTCTCGAGTTCATTGATCTCCTCCTGAAGGTGCTGACTTTCTTCTCTCTTAAATTTAATTCTTGGAGAAAATGCAATAATAAACTATCAGTCTCCTTGAAAACATCCTTCCTCCTGTAACTTCTATGTTACTTCTACTAGGCTACTTACTTTCAGAATATGTTGCAAAATATTTAAATGGCCAAATTGTATTTGTATAGCTAGTTGATATTCTACAGGTAACCTTTATCCAAAACACATTTTGGCCACTTAAAACATGTTCCTAATGAATGGGCTATTTTCATATCTATTTATATTCCGAAGTAGGTAGTTAACGGTAACGTTAAGTTAGCTAGCTAACTAGTTAGCTGTTATATGCGAATTGTAACGTTATATTTTTCCCAAGTAGCTAGCTATTGAACCTAAGATCCACAAAACATTTGATTTTGCTCTATTTCTCTGATAACTGTGGGGCTACTTACTGGAAATTAATATAAGCTTCAGCTACAGTGAGTTTATCTTCATTATTTGATGATTTTTTACCCATATTGAGGTAAAAGCTGCTGCTTTTCGCTTTTGTTCCTCAATTTGGCAGCTTTTTGAGTACTTCTGTTGCCACAGAAACAACAGGTACCGCCCGTCTGCCGAAGATGGTCTACTGAGAAGAGATTCGACTCGAGTGAGAACTGTAACAGCTGACCTCGTGGCGCAACGGTAGCGCGTCTGACTCCAGGTCAGAAGGTTGCGTGCTCAAATCACGTCGAGGTCAAGTCTTTGGTTTAAAGGAAACCATAATGCATTTCAAGTACAGTAGTAATGTATTCATGTTATGTGGGAACAACAGTCGGAACCTGAAGTGGACAAATAGGGGATATTGAAGACTGATAATCAAAGTGTCGAAAGTGTTTTCGAGTGAAGCTACGCAAAGATATTTTGTGCCGATATTCAATATCGTTACATTTGACAATTTTCCAAAAATAATTACTAAAAAGGATTAGTTTCTTTCCCCGGACTTTTGTTCTTGTCAGGGTGGAAAACCTTCAGAAAGACACCTGAACTTCACTGAAACCCATACTGAAATTCTTTTCTGTGGCCAGCCATCTGATCTAAAACTAGGCTATTCATTACATATGCATTAGCTGTGTCATTTTTGTTTTTTTCTTTGAGACCCCAGGAACTGGAATCGCAAAGCAGAAAACAGCCCAAAATCCCATTGAAAGGACCTGGTGTACGACTTCCTAACAAGTAAGGTAAAATTAAAGCAATTTTGAAATGACAACGTGCTGTATTCAAAATGTCTCAGTATAACCTAAAGGTGAAGTATGAATAATATAGCCTATGTTATGAAATGCTGAACAATTGTTTTTCCAGTCAGACAACTTAGCCCAAGTGAGTAAAGGCGGTGAATAGGCTACTATAAAAACATTTATTTCTTTGCCACTCCACTCTTTGCTTACATTTGACATCAAAAGTCACAAATAAATATATTTTGAACTCAATTTGATGCAAAAACTGATGTGGCGTGAATACTTCCAATAGCCACTGTGTATCATGAAAAAAACCCAGTAGGCCAAAGGAACTCATTATAATATCTTGTAGACCAAGCTGGCGTCCTAGTCGGAGGTCTTGCCCCGGGCCATCTAGGCTTCAGCTGTGCTCCACTGCCTCTGCTGATGTGACTGCAGCTCCACCCACCAGCAGTAGGGCTGCGTATCCATTTGTAGTTCTCACTGTGCAAGGATCAACAGAGTGAGGTGAGTCCACAGTTTTCTGGCTTCAGAGTTAAAATCACTATCAGTTCTGTTCGTGGTGAAGCTATGTTGTTGTTTTTTTATTAACACAAATTTAGATTTACATTTAGGAGGACATTGCAGTCATTTGATAGGCTGTTGAATGGCATTTAACATTTTATTGGAATGGGCTACTTAGGGTAAGTTATGGCAAAAGGAAATAACATTGTTTTCTGCTTGTCTCTTGTGATACAAATGATACTTTCATATATCCTAATGATGACAGTGATGTTCATCAGAGTAGCCTAGTTGTTCAGCTGTTTTAACTCAAACGAGAAAGAACTATAGCAAATCCTGTACTACATTTTAAGTTCCTATATTATAGTGATTTTTCATTAGGGGAATTATAAAATCTAGACTTTGAATAGCCCTTTAACCACCTCTATAACCTGTTTTTCATCTTGCATTATCTCCCAGTTTTAGTTAGGATTGGTTAATGATGTTATGAAATCTAAATCCATTGGTTGGGTTTTAGTCAGATCAACAGGCAGTCTTGTTGAGCTGTACAGTAAACTCCATTAACAGGCTGTTTGGACAGAAGTGTGCTGTTTTGATGTTGCAGGTGTTATAACTTCTGGATCTGAGATAAAACAAAGGCTATGGTGTCAATGTGCAGATTTGAGGTTGTATTCAGCCATATTAAGTAAACATGTTAAGAAGTACAGCCTTCTTATACAGTCCCCCCTCCCCGCCCAGCTAAGGGTGAAGCATTTAGACAGATTAAGATTACACATAATACAATAAAAGCATTCTTTTTCCTCTATAGTAAATAAATCATACAGTGCAATGACTCTACAAAGTCTCTACAATGGATAACTATCACCAGACAACTGGGTTTTTTTTTCAGCCCTTCCCTCAGCCAGGGAAGGTTTGCTGAGGACACATCCGTTGTTTTTTTTTCAGCTATTCCTTGTGTTACATAACATTCATATAATTACATACTTTCATACCTGGAACAACCACAATCTCCCAATCCTCTACCACTGACTGCTGAGCTGCTGGGGATTAACTGCCTTGCTCAAAGGAACCTCAGCAGTGGTGGTTGAGGTTTTTCATTTTACTTTTCCCAGCTGGTTCAGGTTCAAAAAAGAAACTTTGTGGTTGCAAGCCCACTTCTCTAACCTTTAGGCCACTGGGATGACAGGAGACAGGAAAGTAATAGGAAGAAGTTGCACATCCCAATGTTGAAGCTCTGTAGGAGGATCAATGTTAGGAAAATGGACTGATGGTCTCATTTTGTACAACAATACCAATCAATCACAGTTAATTTGAGTGATAATATTGAAGTGAAAATTCTTCTGAAAGTAACTTATACTCACTAATTGGTCATTGAAAGAGTCATTGATCAAACTGTTTCTTTTTGATTAGGTATTTTTATAAAACAGAGAATAACTGAAGTCCTTGGTAACACGTCAGTTTTCTCAAGGAAGTAGGACAGCAACGAGGAAATCTACGTCATAGTGCAGCTGCCACAACGAGGAAATAAGTCTGGCCTCTTTTATCTTTTTAGGAAAACAGGACGCTCAACATTCTTCTATTTAAAGTGTGTTACTTTTCCCCGTTAACCTTGCATGACCTCACATTGCACCCTGAGCATCTGACAGTTCTGTTTTAGATGCAGCCATGTGCTACAGCGAGAGATGGACTACAAACTTCCTAATTGGGACATGGTTTTGTTTTTGCAAAATACATATATCATGCTTTTTCTTCTTTTTTTTTCTATTTCACAAACACAACAAACAGACATGCAAATGCCACCGTACATGATACAGTTCACAATATTAAAGCACTCAGTCTCAGAACAGTTGACAGTGAAAGAGAGTGCTGAGCAAACCGAATAGCAGACACTGAAGCACTTTTTCAAGCTGAACATCAAAAAAATCACGTTAGGTTTTCCAACAATTTCCCCCAGTATTCTTTGATGTGGGTGAATGGGTACACTGTCATAACATGCAAGCATTCCTCAGGCGCTCAGAAAGATTTTTGTCTTCCCTTAAAGGCAAAGCACCAGTTGTAACCCCTGCTGCATGCTCATTACAGTCGCTGGTACCATGAACAAGAACTTTAGAAGAGAACTTTGGATTAACATTAACAAGTATTTCCTTCACCCAGTGTAGCAATAACTATAGTTAAGAGATAAGTTAAGATCCGTACCCACAAGGTTTCTACCTTCTCTGAGGTTTATGAGGCAGAACTACTCATCATAACTTTGCCATCCTCGTCACACAACCTGATAAAGACAATGGCCTGTACTGTGCTTGAGTGTGTGACTTTACATGGAAGCAGCAATGTTTTTCTTAAAGTGTGAGGCCAAGAATGAAAGACAGAAGAGGAGGAGGAGGAAGACAGAGAAATAAAGGAGTGTTCCCAGTCAACACTGTGTCATCATTACATGTCAAGGCAAAGGAGCGGTCATGTATTATCAAGCCGTTTGAAAGCTGTTGTGGTGACTTGGAAATCTATCCGTAAACTGTAGACTGCTCTGAACGCTCATGGGATGGGCCTATTTAGATCAGATTAACTTTCTTTGTCTTTAAGCTACTGTAGATGTTTGCATTTCTATTGCTGCATGGAAGATGTTTTTATTCTGGACTGCTTGCATGGACCTACAGTCTCATACATCATAACACAGTACACCTTAACCATGCGCCACCGTCGCATACAAACAAATCTGTTTGCCCAAACATGATAAGTCAGTAGGTTCCTGTTTAAATTTCTATGAAGATTACCAAGAGTTCTAGGAAGTGTGAAAGCTGTCAGTGTTGCAAGTCATCTGATAATGGTATTTATGATTGAGCTAGTCAGTGGCCAAGTTTGTTGCCCGGCACTGAGACTCCAAAATGCCACAAACATTGAGTTGAATTTCTTGAATTCCAGGAAAACTTAAAGAGCAAAAGACTTTGCTTCCCATGAATCTCAGACAAAGTACTTGACCCTCACTATTTGTGTTGTTGTTTCTTTCAGGTGCAAACTGAAAGTGTCCAGAGAGGGCCAAACATGGCTGCAAAGAACAACCCCAACTGAACCATAGAGGACATCCAAAACCAGTGAATGCAGAAGACAGAAAATAGGGAGTGCCTCATCCACGATCTCAAGATGATCATTTGGTACCAGGAAAAAAGCAGCGATCACCAAGCTTGTGTAAACCACTGACTGTGGAGATCCAGATCAAGGCCTCTGGGAGACTCAGGGGGAGTTCCATGATCCAGTAATTGTGTCCAATCATCAGACACAAACTCAAAGCAGTGGAAACCGTCGGGTCAGGACGCAGTGAGCAGCGGCGGCCACCATGATCGACCTGAGCTTCCTGACGGAGGAGGAGCAGGAGACCATCCGGGCTGTCCTGAAAAGAGATGCTGAGCTCAAGAAGGCTGAGGAGAAGCGAGTCAAGTGAGTTCCTCCTCTCCAGTAGTTCCATGTTAAAGATGCACGAGGTAACTTCGCACTTTGGCGGCCCCGAGTGGCAGCGAGAGATAACTAGTTGAATTTTTGAAGGATTTATTACCCAGAATGTTCTGTGACGTCAATAACAGACCTAAATTTCTTCTTCTTAGTGTTTGGGGTGAAGGCGGTGAAGAGGGTCAGCTGTCATTTAGTCCAGTTTACTTGCTCACTGCTGCTTAGGAGACACTTTATACCATACGTATCTTCTACGAATCTGTTCTGCACACTCTGTTAGCTCAAGAGCACAGAAGATCAACTATGCTTGTTGACTGTATCTTGACTATGAACACATTAAACCAGCCGGTATGATACCAACAGAACACCAGAGAGTGAAGTGCTGTTTGGAGTAGCTATCCATGCTGGATGCAAAAGAGCAAACAAGGTAGAGGCAATTGCTAATCCATCTCCAATCCACAATCCCAGTTATGTAAGAGAGCAAGCTACCCACATTACTGGTATAGTGGAGAGACAGCTTTTTTTGCCAGCTGAGCGTTGCTCCAGGCTGAGGTATCCAAAGCATAAATTAAGTTTGTTTCCCCCTCCTGGTAGTTTAAACTAGCAAAAGGCATCAATGAATGGACAAAGGCATTCTTTGTACGGCTGCTAACTTGCTGAGGGAGGATAATGTTTATGAGAAATTGCGAAATTGTGACAAAGTACCTGACATATGGAAGTAACACTTTGAAGTTCGTACTGAAAATCATAGTACAGCAGAGGCTCCTATTCAGTGACAGTGTTTGTGTAATGAACAGGTAGAATCCTACTCATGAGAACTGATTTGGACAAAAGCGTTACTGCTCAACTACAAACATATCATGAACTTTCCCTGTTTTCCACCCAGGAGCCTGCAGAGTTCGGTGAGTGACAAGGGCCAGCTGAAGTACCTGACCGGAGAATGGTTTTACGAGACCAAGTCGCTTCGCCATCAGGACCGCATCCACGGCTCCGACATCATCAGGGCCTCCATGAGACACACGCAGAAACCGCTGACCATACGTGAGTTCGCTCAGTCTCCAGGACATTCAGTTTCATGAACTCCACCCATGATTTTGGGGAAGGCTGGGAGGGTTGATATTGGTTTCGCGTGTGGATGCCAAAGTCAACAATTTGTACCACATACAGGTGTCAAGCAGCATCAGACAGAAAGAACCAAGCTTCATGTGGTAGCCAGCTTAACAATCTGTAACTATCTAATGTCCCTCAACACATGGCAAATACAAAAGATTGGGACACTATCTCACGCCAATAATGCCCATTCTGAAGCTCAATGTTTGGTAAAATATTAGACTAATTTGGTCTTCTTCTACAATGCTTTTTTGATCGGTTGAAAATTAAGAAAAGTAGTGAAACATTCATTTCAGAAAAATACAAGTTATAAGGCCTTAAATCAGGAAGATCATCTCACAATGGCTCGGTATCAATGACTTCACATATTTGTTAAAACCCATGACATTTGGATGGCAAGCACTTTGTTCCCCTAAAAATGGTTCAAAAGGACACACTTAACTTTCACCTACCTACTGTAGAGAGTGTACTGAGTGGGAAAACACTGAGGGTTTCTTTTCTCATTTTAGATTCTGTCATTCAATGTGTGTCTTAGGTCGTCATCTTGATTTTTTCTTTGTTTTGAGGTGAGACGTTTCCATCAGCCGCTAGGGATTTTGTCTTATCTCACCTGCACAGATTTTATTGTATTTTATCACAGTATGCTTTTCTCCATCAATCTGCCTCAGTGTTTTATCATGGTGCAAAAAAATACTTAAACTTAACTTGATATTATCACCACTAATTTCCACTCAGTTTAGTTTTATTTATGATCCACTATACATTGAAAAAATACTCTGAATTTTCTCTAATATACAGTAGTTTGTACACAGCCATTCCTCTCTATGAAGGCCCTCAATAATAATTTTATTTGGTATGATACATGATACGTAAAGATAAAGCTGAGAATTAGCTCAAACATTCATCTGATAATCTCATTTCCTCACTTTGGATTTATGACCCCACTCCACAAGCAGAATACCCTGTTCAATTATTTTCTAATGCTTCTCCCTTAAAAGGCCCTTAAGTGAGTTGCCGGCTCTGGTGCACAACGATGAAGCAGAAAATTAGATCATGCATTCACTTGATAAGCTGAAGGTATTTATACCCTTCTCAAAGTGTCATGTGCAGATGACTGTACATCTTCAGCGGTCAAGAATCAAGACACAGAAATCTAAACACATCATGGTTGTTTCCACCACTGTGGAAATAGTGTGTAACACAATGAAGGGTTTACTCTCTTTAAAGGTATCTGTGTGTTTGTGGCTGTTGTGTGTTGCAGTGGAGCTCTCCCAGATGCTGCCTGAGAGGCCCAGTTTTGTCAGCAGTGAAAACCAGGAAGTGTTCATCCCACCTGAACTCTCTGGACTCATTCAGGAGCCTGTTCGGCGGCTCAGCAATGAAAGGTGAGCAGAATGTTCATGTCTGCAAGCAAAGATCATCTATGTTTAAAGTAACAATCAGCAACATTTTCATATAAATAAATGTCTGAATTAGCTCTGAATGTTAACAATACTTTCGGTTTATGTGTAACTTGCTCCAGATAAACCTTGAGTGTTTTTAATGGAAGATAGCTGCAACAAGAGGCCATATCTTGTTAACTTTTCCATTAACACCAATACATTGTTGTGTTTTGCATCTCTAAACAATTATAATCATTGCCCAGAGGTAAAACTGTGCCACTGTGCCACAGTCCAAATAGTTTGGCCTGGGTTCAATCATAGTGGTTGGTATAGGCCTAAAAATCTCATTGAGCTCACTGACTGGTTAAAAAATGCTGCCTGTATTGCTATAACTACATGTAATAGGAAAATGAACAAGTGAATAAGTTAGCCAACTTTAGAACCCCTTATGAAAACTAACTATCATAATCTGATAATGAATTTTAGAAGTATATTATATAAATATCACAGCAAAACTTCAAAATGTCACACAATTATTATACATTGAAGAATTATACCACAGAAAATTCAACACCACTGGGCATAAAAAATACTATAATGTTCGATAAGGTCAATATTAACTCACTACTGAGTACCAAAGACACACTATAAGTCCCTATAGGAATATTAGAGTGATTTGTTTGTTGGAACAATCCCAAAATGAATAAATGCCACAAATTTCATACAGCTAGATGTGGAAATCCAACATATTTGCTTATTATCTAGAGAAAATTATATAAAATCCAATGTGTCACATTGTAGCCCTGCTGTCTCTCCAGTGGCGACTGTTCACAGAATCCTCCAAGAGGTTTAGATCTGACTGGGACCTGACTGCAGCACATATAGGCAGACACCCTGGCTACTGATGTCTAGACCAGGTCTTTGACTATTTAATGTCACTCAGTTGACCTCTCATCAGTTCAACATGACGTAAGAGTACTTGCCTGATTAAAGGGAACGTCCATCCCATTTCCTCCAGAGTGAAATTTCCCTCTTTTAAACTCAATTATTGGCTTGCAAGTGACTGGTTTACACAAAGACATTTGTATGCATCTAGAAAATGGCACAGCTTTATGATGTAATATGATTTCCTTGGGTTTAGCACAGGCTAGGGACATTTGTTTTCTTTCATCATTCACCAGTGTGCTAAACTGAGGAGTGCAATACAATGAAGGGAGACTGAATGAAGGACATTGAACATAACGTATAGTGCTCATAGATTGAATTTTGACTTTTCACTTAGCTTTTATATCATTTTAACTATATTTTGCACATGCACATTGTTTTATGTTGTGGGAAATTTTATGTTTGGACACTCTTCTCTGTTGCAGCCCCACTTTGTGGTTTACGCTGATAAAACTGCATGGTTTTTACATAAAAATCTTGACTTTAAATAAACATTAAAGAGCTAATACAGCGCAAATACAAAGCTCTGCACAAATTAAGAATTTAAAGACAGAAATATGACATATCAACAAAAACATAGGATCTCTGCCGTCTGGTATGAGCGCCATCACATGCTGCGTGAGTAGAGTTTAACATAAGAGCAGATTATAGGGGTGTGATTACTAGTGAGGGGAGCAAATAAGATACTTAGTAATTGGCCCCTCGGTTCTCAGTAATCTGCTTGGAAGGTCAGGTCTCACATGCTCCTGTTTTCCACTGAGGAGTTCAAACTTACTTATACATACAATACACATTGTGGTCTGCCTTTAGTGTATAAACCAAGGTTGCCTTACTTGAGTATAACAGTAACTATTCATGCCTGTGACTATTTGTACTAAAACACGTTACATGAGAGATTTTCGTGGCAGCTTGCACAGCCACTTAACGGTGAAAAGTACACAAGAGAACAGCCATTGTGTAGGTAATGAGATTATAATTTCCCCAACCCTTGACCGAAACATGTCCGCTGTATAGCAGCGAGTTTAATGCACTTAACTTGAACATTCGGATTTGTTTGAATCAAAATTGAATAACCTATTTGGAAATACCCTGGAAGTTTCAAGTGGCACTTCATGTGGGCAGAAGTTGTCAGACTCAATTTTCACGTATTCTTTGTTCATTCTAATAGGGATCAAAAGTGGAATCCTGTTGAAAAGCCACAAGAGGCACCTAAACCAGTTCTACAGTCGCCCACAAAGGTAGGGATGGAGCAAAAATCAGCAGTGCGTACGAAAATAAACATGTTTAAACACATAATCAAGGATGAGTTCATGCATCAGTATGTTGCAGACACTACATGTATCTATCTTCTTCTTTTACTGAAGCAAAGACAGAATCCTTTCAACAGTGAACCCCTCGCACCTCACTCTTTTGAAGAAGAGGACAGCCAGTTATTGGATGGACCAGTGGAACAAACGCAGACACCTGGTGGGGGTGAGTGAGTTTATCAGCAGTATAAAACACATACATTTATGTCATCTTGAGTGGCTTACTTTCTTTGCCCTGATCTATTGTAACAAATCATGTGTTATGTTTTTAATTGAGCGGACTGCTTGACGGACAAATGGTCAGAGCAGTTTCTTTGCAAACCAATGTAAATCTGGTTATACCGATCCAACTGACATCCAGGTGTGTGGGCCGTCTGCGCTTCAGCTGTTTCTAGTTTGCCTGTAAACAGCATGCTGGCGTGAGCCATTGTTGCATGGCGGTCGAAAGCATGTACCTCGCCATTTCTAGCAAATGCAATATCTGACCTTTTCATAAAGTCTTATTTTTGTAGCAGTTTGTGAAATGGTATTTTTTACAATGGTGCATTTTGGAAGAACTGGTGAAATGCACTAATAATCAGTTTCTTAGTAATTAACAGTATTAACAGTGTTAAAATACCAGCCATTAGATTATGTGCATAGAATATTGTAATACCCCAGTTAAACAAAGCACTTAGTTTTTCTGCCAATATTTCAGTGTTTTCTTACAATCACTCTGAAATGAGCCAATGAGCTGGGACCAGTGAGGAGATTTTCCCAGGGGTTGTCAAAGTGAGGGGATATCCAAACGCATGAGGCTGCCAGACTAGCCAGGGGATTACACAGAAATACATTCCAAAGCCTTAATCTGTACTGCATGACTTGTGGCTGCTGAAAATATTTCACAGGCGCAATGAAAACAATGTTGTTGAAGGAGAAATGAAACGATAAGAAGGAAACAACAGAAGCAAATAGTAACAGACACAATAAGCCACAATCAGTTGCCTAATCATATCCATCTAGAATTAAGTTGTATGTTTATTCACATTAATCTGTGTGCATGCTGTAAGCAAGAGCCATAATTCACCTCACATAAGGCTCAGTGCCTACCTTTCCATCTCTGTTGCAATATGTAACTGAAATTACAATCAGCCTTATTAATGTGCCAGGCACAGAATTCCTCCAAACTTGTAACAATGAGGAGTAAGATAGTCTATAAAAACTGAAAGTGGTGTAACAGTAGCTTCAAATCAATAATAATAATGCGTTTTATGTGTAAAGCACTTTTCAAGACACTCAAAGATATTTTACATCAACTCAAGCATAGAACAAATGCACTACAAATGAATTAAAAAATAATCTCAATAAAAGTCAAGTGAAAAGTAAAGTCACACATTAAACATTAAAAGCAATCTTAAAAAGCTTCGGGAGCATTTAAAAGTGGGAACAGGTCTGAGGTCCCTCAGTAGGACATTTCAGTGGCTGGGGGCTGCTGCACTGAAGGCCCAGGTGAACTCTGGAGAAGTTGGCCTCAACAGGTCTGAGACTGATGTACAGTAGGAGATTTAAGTCCTGAGGAATGAGGACATATATGATGAAGTAGAGCCCTAGAGGATCTAGAAGGTGATTCTGTGTTTGATAGGTAACCAGTGGAGTTGCTGAAAGACAGGAGTGATGAAATTGTCTGTACTTTTTATATATACACGAAAACACACAACTGATGCGTTGCTGATTAAAATAGTCCTAGGTGTTTATCAGTTTTGCGTTGTTTTTGTTTCTTTCAGAACCTTTACCATCATCTGACAGCTGCATTTCTTACGCTACTAACCTAACACAAGACCACCCTAAAGATAGCCCAGTCGCCCAGAATGCATCTGTTCCCATGCCAGTGGCCAAAAAGAGAACAAGCATTAACAAATCTCAGGACTCTCTTATCGAGGTAGATGAGTTGGACTCGGCAGGTAGACAGACTAATTCTGCTGCGCCAAGGGGCATCCTCAAGCACATGTCCAGCTCTAGCTCCGCAGACTCCCTCTATTCCTGCTTGAGCCTGCAGAGTCCAGTAAGTCTGGACTCTCCCTCTGAAAGCATTGCAGCCACAGAGGCCAGAGACAGAGAAGCCCTGGGCTGGATAGACAGGAAGCAGGTGAGGTTCTGCTCTGCGATTGGCCGGAGCGGTGTGGAGTGGCAGGATGGGAAGGAGCTGGGAGAGCACAGTGTGCTGGACGTGGACTCGATCGCTCCCTATGAGGAGGAAAACAACACTGACCTTGTGAATGCAGGCTATACCGCTGCTGGCAAACGTAAGCCTTTACTCAAGCAGAGAGAAGTGGATTTAGATGAAGGTGATCTCAGTTGCGAAAGGGGGGAAAACCTCCAAAGCCAAGATGCTGGCCAACACCAGGTCCCTGGTGGTAAGAGTTTAATTTAAAACCAATCAGTCTGGTAAACAGCCAATCAACCAATCAAACAAACTAACAAGCAAGCAATCAATTACGTCAGTATCTGGACCAATTACATGACAATTCAAACATAAATGAATGAACTTTGCACTAAAAGAAACACTTGTTTTTGTAAATTTAAAACTTAATTAGATTTTAATAAGCATATACATTCCTTGAAATGATTAATTTTCACAATTAACCTGCTTGTGCATGTTCTTGCATGGAGAATGTAAATGATGTGCATTTACTGCTGACAGAGACTGGTGAATAAGACAGCAGTTTTTATCTTGTATTAATGGGACATACTGCATCTTGCTTTGGCATTATGGGTAATCTCTAACACATTTTTGATGATTGATTCATTCATAGGCTCTGACAAAGGTGAAACTAGTTTCATTTTTGTCAAAACCTGTCTGTGATTTTTCTATTAATATCTTATGTTACGTGTATGATATTTTCATCCATATATCACTGTGAAATTAAGTGTGATATTACATTCTAATCCCAAAAATAAATATGACTGGGGCTCTTACAAAGTGCAGCCTAACGATCTGTTTGCCAATGCCATTGGGCATTGAAAGCAGCAGGGAAAGGAATTAATTAAATATGTTGTCAGACAGCAGCCCGTAGCCTATTGAATATAACTCCAATGTTAACTGTCACAGTTCATTTGACAATGATATACTCAGAAAAAATCCTACATAGGTAACCTTGATTATATACTATGCAGTAGATATGATATAGCCTACATGAGTGATCCAAGAGGTGTTTACTTTCTTTGCAGATCTCTGTGAGCACTGTCATACGGAGCTCCTTAACCCCCAAGTGTCCAACCTTGTTTCGGCTGAGCAGGAGTCAGGTAAGCCTGTTCACCTGGAGACAGGGCCTGAAGAGGACCGTCACTCTCAGGCTAAGGCCACAGATTGGCTGACTGGACACACCATTCACCAGCCACAACCAAAGCTGCCCGAGCAATCCAGTGACAAACTTGGCATTTTTGTTGAGGCCACTTCAGATACCAAGCCATCAAGTAATGGCAGCTCAAACGCTGTTTCGCCAAAGCCTCGAAAAAGGCTGCTTGGAATATTTAGTAGAGGTAAAGCCAAAGAGAAAACTGCTGAATTACAGAATCCATACAAGGATGAGGCGAAGCTGTCAAAGCAGAAGGAACTGGATGACACCCTGAACCTCCATAGCTCCCAATCTGCTGCAGATATGACCGGGGACAATCAAATAAATGTCAAACAAGACACTAGTGTCAAACAAGAAGCTAAAACCCCTGGAACAGCAGAGGTCAGAACATTACAACTTACGGCACTACAGCACACTCCATTTAAAGAAACCATGACCTCGCTAGATTCAGACTTAGACACTCAACAGGAGCCAACAGAGAGCAGAGACGGAGTTGCAAAGTTTCCAGAGAGATTATCCAACCTGAAAGCATTCTGGGAGAAAGAAAACAGTGGTCCCAAAATAATCTTCACCAGAGAACAGGCAACGCATGAAGACATCCCCAAGACAGAAACAGAAGCCTCACATGGTCAGATTGTTGTGGAAAGTATAAACAGTAACTTCTCACCTCAAACAGAGTTGACAGAGCACCGTAGAATTGAGGATAATGCTGCCCAGTCCCATGAGGAGATTTCCTCACCACAGACTGAAAGTAGCCTCTTATTAGATTTACCCAAAGAAGATGGCACATATAGAGCTAATCCAATCCTCATCTGTGAAGAGACAGATGACTCTTTAACAGGTTCAATAACGGATTTTCAGACTCCCGAGCCACAGGAAAACATCACCGCTCCCGTATCTATCTCTCTGCCTTGCAACATCCCAGTGCAACAGGGGGATATCCCAGTTCCCCTTCCCAGGCAGGCCAGTCCGCAAGAGATTAGGCCTGCCAAGATCAGTGATCTTAAGTATTTCTGGGAGAAAGAGTACCCAGGACCTAGGATAATTGCTGGAAGAGCTAAGGAGGCCTCAAGCAGTCCAATACATTCGAGTTCAAGTTCAGGCGAAACTATGCAGCACGATAACCAAGTAGCCATCTCTCACTCTGACCTGAGAGCATCCTTAAGTAGCAGAGAGAAGTCTGATGAAGAGGCGCAAAACTCTTCATGCAGAACCAAGTCTAATACTGTCTCAAACACAAAACATGTCACTGACAAGGGCTTTGTCAGTCAGAGTTCAGACAAAGCACAGTTGAGGAGTTCTGCCATTACTGGGGATATAGAGTCAACATGTCAGCAAGTCAAGACTGAAATAAAGTCGGTTTTGCCTGAAGAAAGGCCTCTCAGCCCTAGTAGATCCCAAAGTCCAAGATCGAAAGACTCAACAGATGATGAAGTCAGGAGAAGCCCATCCAAAACCTGCCACCCCAAGGCCCTACCTAGAGAATCCTCCAGTCCCAAGGTATCCAGAATTGAAGGTTCCCCCTTGAAAACCTTTCCGATAGACATTGCCCCTCCAGCTAAGGCCCATGAAGAACAATCAGGGAGGCCGATACCAGCAGCAAGACAGAGAAAAAGTCCCATACATGAAGCAAAGCAGTCAGCGTTGATGGACATTAAACCTAGCGCAGAAATCATGTCCCGTACTCTACTTTTAGACTCTGTACAGTCACTCACCTCTTCTGCAAATGTGCAGCAAAGTAGCCCAAGCTCCCCCAGTGGGCTACAATCCAGAAAAGCTTCAGAATCTGCTAATATTGGACCTGCACTTACCCAAAAAGATTCTGGTGAACAAAAAATACAAGGGTCACCAAAGAAGATGGGAACATTTACACGTCTTGCTAGATCTTTCATTCCTCAGGATTATCAGCACTACCTTGGGGCACCTGAGAAGGCTCATCTCCCTCCTTTTGACCAAGGAAAAGCTGTTGAAGAGTCTAATGCGAACCTTTCAGCTCCTGCTCCAGTGCTTGATGCAGTTCAAAGACCACAAAGTCCCCTCAGAGGCTTTGAGGGAAAACAGGGCAACAGTGCCACTGAGGCGAATCATTCTAGGATCAGTTCTTGGATTGTGCAAAATACTGACAGCAACTCCGGCCAAGACAGAACAACCTGGGCCTGGCCTCAATCTCGGGCAAGTTCAGGCAGTGAGCTTTTGAATTCTCTCTTCACTTGCGTTTCTTCTAGATATGATTTAGAAATGGAAAACACAGTGATAGTTTTGATTGTTGAGGCAAATCATGTCAACCGTATCAATGGGATCAGTATAGGCTTTGATTCTCTGCAGGGTTTCAAGGTTAACACATTAACATTACAGTAAGTATAAGTTAATTGAGAATTGGTATACATGTTTGCCATCTCTTTGACAAATTCCTCCATTTCAAGATCCATTTCAAATTCTGACAATCCATTTATTCTGTTGTGCTCCTGATTGCCTCTGTATTTCCTGTTTGAGTGTATCTTTACAAAGTGAACTATAGTAAACTGTAAAGTAGAACTTGTCAGCTGTCTTTTAGCCAATGTAAATAAGTTATAAATCACCCTTGCAGTTTTCTATTTAATATTCTATCCTGAAGTAATCATAGATAATTTTGATTTGCTAAAATGAAAATTTCGTTTTTCTATTGGCCAAGACCAGCTTTTTTGGTTGAAGAGCCGTTGGTGTAGTAGTTATGTAGTTTGTAAAAGGCAAATACAAATCACAGTATAAAGATTCAAACTACTCTGATCAAGAATCAGGAATCATCAAGAATATAACTATTAATTCACCACAATACAATTATCAGGGAGACTCAGTGTGGGGTCATGTTCCTAGTCTTTGGTATGATATTCCCATTATATCGTTTTCTACATCCTAAATACTGATTTACTAAGCATTCAACACTTGGAATGTTTGATCAAATTGGCAAGCATAGTTTCTAAATGCTTAGTGAATCAGAAATTGTGCTACCTCTGTGTCGGATGTATTTTCCAGAGCTGATTTTGTTTCGTTTGTGGCAGGTAATGATGATGATTCTAGCCCCATCAGGTCAGCATTGAAGCGAACATCTTCAAGGCCCATGTCCTCGTCCAAAAGTCTGGAAAACCTTACCTCACACACAGCAAGTAAGACAGCCCTCTCTGCTTCAACTACCGCACTCTGGTTCATGCAAACAGCTGATATTTATAGAACCTTATTGTATTACTAGTAGTTATAGTCAGCTGCAAAAATGATTTCTTTCTTTGTAATAAGATGTCTGAAGTTATTTTTATGTTATACTACTTTATATGGGAGTGGCATATAAAGAATACATTTTCATTGTCCTAATTCCTATTCTTAGGAGAAGAAAGGAGCAAAAGTATCCCAGGAGGACAATTGAATCTAAGTGTAGATGATGGTAAATATATGGTCCTACCATTTTGTATACACTTGTCAAGACATAAACGGACTGGGCTATGAAATATCAGGATACATTTGTAGTTTATAACAACTCAATATATGCCATTGTAAGAGATCTGTGTCTTATCTTTATTGCAGTTTCTGCATTGCCGCCATCAGCCTCTTCTCTCTCTGACTCGGAGCAGATGAAAAAGATGAGTGTATCAGTGCCTGTTTTTCAGCAGGAAGAGGTAAATCACTGTTAGCTGACTGCTGTACATTTTACTCACAGCAAAAGTTCGACTTAAAGTAACCCTAATGTTCAGCATATGCATTGAGTTGCTGAATTGATTCATTAATCAACTCATATGCAGTACCAGGTAATTTATTTTGTTCCAGGAAAAAACATATATGAGCCTTTATTACTCACAAAATACCTAGCTGGTTGGTCTGTTCTTTTGACCGATTCTAGCTTTTCTCCTATAGCTGATTTAGATTTTTCCAGTATGTGTAAATGTGCTTTTACCTGTGAGTCACAGCTTCCTTATTTTTCTCTCTAATTTTTAGATGGACAGTGACAGCGCTTCCGAGAATAACATGGGCTGGAGGAGAAACACTGGCAGCTCCACGTCTAACATAAGCATCTCCTCTGGCATGGCCTCCATGTCCTCCGTATGTCCACACACAACTCACCTGGATGCAATATGTTTCAGATAAATATACAATGCATTACAGCTCATGAGACACATCTGTATAAGGTGGAATTCACACTGCATGATTTCTTTTAACCAATTTAAGTTTTCAAGTTTAAGTTATCTCTTCACCAACAACAATATAGGTACAGGTAGCAGCCCGGCAAAAACAAATAATGTGCATCTGCTAACATATATTGTCCGCTAGACCAGTGGTTCTCAATGTGGGGTCCGGGGACCACCTGGGGTCCTTGAGGGGGCCCCCAGCAAATTGATGAATTGTTATTTCATTTGTTATAATTGTTATTTCCATTATTTCATTTACATATTGCATACATCTATAGATAGCTAACTAGCAAAATGTAGTTTGCCATTGATTATATCACTCTCTCATCCAAAAAGAAGCATTCTCCAAACACATATTTTTATCCTCTAGACCCACTAGTTTGAACTCTCCTCTCCTCCTTTTTTTTTTGCTTTTTAACTAGAGTTTTCGGTATGGATATAGTGTTTTTGATATAAATGTATTGGAAGCTACAGAGTGAATTTCAAAGCCAAAGTATGGGTATGCAAAGTAGGGTGTTTAGACCCTTAGGCCCTATGAATGAAATTTTCTATTGTCATAAAACTGTCAATAACTGCTGTAGGATTTTCTTATGCTGTAGAAAGATGGTAATGCTTGTTCTATATCATTCTTCCTGACCGCCAGAGGCAGTGCTTAACACTGGATATCGTCCTTCTCGCACACGCGCAGGTTGAGTTGTTTATACCAACAGAGTCACCTGTGACCCAGGATGACGTCGGGCGCTACCAGCCCCACCGTATAAATGGCTCCGTCATCCTGAGTTTTGTCCCTTCTGTCTTCTCGTACAAATTCGCGAATACAGGTGAAAAGTAGTACAAAGCTAAGACAAAGACTAGCTGGCGGTTTTTCGTGTGGAAGCCTCGTAACCAAATAGGTTGGAGCTACGGGTTCCGTCCTCCAGAGGCTGCGACCTGCCGACAGCTGTCTGTTCTATTTATTTATTTTTTCGTCAGAGCGGTGTTTTCGCCGGTCTCTGTTACCACGAGCTGACGATCGCTTCAGCGGCCAGCGCTAGCAGTGAGTTAGCCCTGGCACAGGTGGGTATTATAGCCGGTTAAGTTGCTTGATTCAAACAGTAAGAACTGTTTTCGGTTCTCGTGTAGTGGAGGCTATCACCGGGCATAGAGCGTCCTGCTCGCAGCCATACGATAGCCATCAGCGGTGCAGGTATCGGCGGGTGCTTTCGCTTGCCTCGGCAGATAAAAACCGGCTCGGTCTCGGCTACGCCGGACAAAGAGAGAAAGAGAGAGAAGGCCGCTCTGATCCCGGAGGCGGCTAGCACTTATTGGAGCAGCACTTATAGACGGAGTGTTTCCGTTCCGTTTCCTGTGTTGTTTTAATTTGTTCGATATCATGCTCGGAGCTCATGCTTGCAGTACCTGCATGGCTCCTCTTCAGTCTGATGATGGCCATGATGAATGCCCCTCATGTCTGGGTGTGGAACACCTGAGGGAGGGGTTGTCAGAGAACCCATGCATGAATTGTAGCTTCATGCCTAGGGCTCTGAAGTTGTCCAGGCTAGCTGGGGTGGAGGCTCTTTTGCTCAATCCAAGTGAGCTACCCCCATCTGGTGTTGCGGCGGTTGTACCGGGGCCAAGACGCCCCTCAGCTGAGACAAAGGGGGGCCCCCCAAAGAAGAAGGCGAAAAGAGTGGACACTCTGGCTGCTAAAGTGGATACTTTGTCGTCTGAATTTTCCCAGATTAAGGCTCTGCTTCTTAATCTCCAGCCGGACAGGACAGTGATGGAAGGGGCCCCAGCGGACAGCCCTCCTGCTAGGTCTTCCCTTGCCCCTGAATGGGATGATGATGTTCTATCCACCAGAGCCTCCTGCAGTCAGTTCTGTGGGATGGGAACAGAGCAGGAAGAGGCAGAGACTGCCTCCCACACGTCTGAGGCCAATTCCCAGGGGATGGAGCATGGTTCCAGGGAGGGCTCGGAGGCCGGCCTAGCTGCAGTTAAGCCAGTAATACGTATGGCTCTAGCATGCTTGGGGCTTGATGAGGCCCCAGTGGTGGCTACTTCCTCAAGTGCCTTCTTTAGGGGAGCTCCACAGCCTTCAGCCTTCGGAGTGCCACTCTAAGAGCCTTACATTGAGGAGCTTCGGAGGTGTTGGCCGGACCCTAGATCCCTCTCTCACCATACCAGTGACAGCAGGGCCCTTGCCGCCATGCGGGAAGCAGGCAGCTATGGGCTGGACCGCATGCCTGCTGTGGAGCCATGGGTTGCTTCCCTAATTGTGTCGCCGGATGAGGCCTTGAGACCTGCAGCCCGCTGCCCCAGGCCGCAGTGTCGCATCACTGACGATCTGCTCACAAGGAGCTATGAAATGTCATAGCTCCTCGCTGCCCGCATGGGCCGCGTGGGGAACTCAATGTCCCACCTCATATTGGCCCTTTCCCAGTCCTTGCAGGCCTCAGGGGCAGACTCCTCTACCCAGATCATTAGTGACACTTCACTGCAGACATTTGCATTTATGACAAGAGAGCTTGGCAGGCTTATGTCAACATTAACACTGGCCCGCCGGCAGGTATGGCTAGCACAGTCTCCGCTGTCGGAGCCTTGTAGGAGGGTCCTCCGCTCTCTCCCTGTGGTCCCAGGTGAGATGTTTGGTCCTGCAGTTCAGCAGGCACTGGAACGCAGCATTCAGGTGAATCACACCAGACGTCAGTTTGCCAGTCTGAGAAGGGAGCCTATCCTTTTCTAGACAACGGCCCCCCCTAGGACAGGATAGCCGTCACTTCCGTCCACCAGCTCGCCCTGGTGGCTCCTATGGGGGCCCATGGTCCTCTGAGCGACCAGACCGGCACCAGCATTTTCCCCGACCGCCGGCACCTAGGGCCCAGAGGGGCCGCATGTTCAATCAGCGCCCCCCCAGAGCCCCTAAAGGCCAAGGGAATAATGCATGAGACCACGGGGTCGGGCGTCGGTCGCTTCTCCCAGCAGCGCCTCAACTACTGGGAAGGGCACACATCAGACCTTTGGGTGGTGGCCACACTTTCCCAAGGGTACAATCTCCAATTCCGACGCCAGCCCCCAATTTTCGGTGAGGTCAGGATGACTGTGGTCAACGATCCCGCAAAATCTCTGGCGCTCAGTCAAGAAATATCTGCCCTCCTGGAGAAGGATGCCATAGAGCCCATAGATCAAGACGGTGGTTTACGGCCGATACTGGATCTAAGGGGGCTAAACCAGTTTCTGGAGGTTTTGCCCTTCCATATGCTGTGCACTGCAGACGTTCTCCAGGCGGTTACATAGGGAGACTGGTTCACGTCCATCGATTTGAAGGACGCGTACTTCCATGTGCCAATGGCACTGCATCACAGGCAGTTCCTGCGTTTTGCTTTCAAGAGCCAGGCGTAACAGTTCAAGGTTCTCCCATTCGGCCTCTCTTTATCCCCTCGGGTGTAGCTCTGTCCCCGATGCAGGCCAAGGGCCTTCGTATCCTCCCGTACTTGGACGACTGGCTAATCTGTGCCCCGACTCTGGAGCGTGCAGTACAGGACACAGCAACCCTCCTTTCTCATGTGTCCCAGCTGGGCCTTACTGTCAACCTGACCAAGAGCTCCCTCACACCCAGCCAAAATGTGGTGTTCCTTGGATTGTTGCTGGACTCCCAAAGGATGAGGGCCTCCCCGTCGCTATGGCGGGTGGAGGACATACTCAGTCTACTCCTTCGTTTTCAGAAGGGCAGGACACTGACGTACAGCCTCTTCCTCAGGCTGACAGGCATGCTGACAGCTGCCTCAGCTGTAGTTCCGCTGGGCCTCCATTTGCGTCCTCTCCAGGTGTGGTCAAATGGCCTGCATTTGGACCCCAGACGGAACAGGCACAAGAAGGTCCGGGTATCCGGGCGGTGCATCCTTGCCCTTTGGCAATGGAGGAGCAGGGCGTATCTGACCAGGGGCGTCCCCTTGGGTGTGATCCCCTCCCGCTGGGAGGTGGTGGTAATAGACGCCTCCACTTCTGGCTGGGGGGCAGTGTGGCAGCACAGAATGGTTGTGGGCTGTGGAGCACACGGCAGAGGCAGGAGCACATAAATGTGCTGGAACTCCGGGCCGTGTTTCTGGCGCTCAAACACTTCCTGCAATCTCTAAAGGGCAAGCATGTCCTCATTCGATCTGATGACACTTCGGCAGTCTTCCATATAAACCACCAGGGGGGCACCAGGTCTGTCCAGTCACTGCGGGTGGCACGGCGGCTCCTGTTATGGGCCTTCCCTTGACTGTCTCAGGGCCATCTATCTACCAGGCTTACAGAACACTGTGGCAGATCACCACAAACTTCCTGCAGGGGAATGGAGGCTCCACCCAGAGGTTGTGGACGTGCTCTGGGGCAAATACGGCAGGGCGGAGGTCGACCTCTATGCGTCGGAGGCCTCCTTTATGCTTTTCCACCAGTTCCCCTGATATTGGAGACGCTACACAGAGTCCAAGAGGGCAACCACAGGCTGTTGTTGGTGGCCCCGTATTGGCCCGGGAGACCCTGGTTTCCCATGCTACACAGGCTCCTCGATGGGGAGCCGTGGCCCCTGCCGAGGAGGCAGGACTTGCTGGCTCAGCTGGGGGGACGCATTTGGCATCCGAACCCGGAGCATCTAAAGATGTACGTTTGGCCTCTGAGGGGTCGGAACCGCTTCTGAATGACTGCGACCAGGCGGTGGTTCGGACGATCTTGGACTACAGGGCACCTTCCACCAGGCTGCTTTATGCAAATAGGTGGAAGTTATTTAGCGAGTGGTGTAGGGCTCAAGAGGTGGTCCCTGAGCGTTGCTCCGTGCCCATGGTGTTAAGGTTCTTGCAGTCCCTGTTGGAGGGCAATCGGTCGGTCTCAACCCTGAAGGGGTATGTAGCTGCGATCTCAGCTCGGCATGTAGGGGTGGGGAACCAGTCTGTTGGAGCCCACTGCCTTGTTGGTCGTTTTTTAAAGGGGGCTCTGCGACAGAAGCCCCCACAGTCGATGAGAGTTCCCTCATGGGATTTGCCGTTGGTACTTGAAGGCCTTTGCCAACCCCAGCAAAACGGGTGAGTGAGCTTCATGCCCTGTCTGTGAGTCAGGCATGCATGCGCTGGAACTCTGATGGTTCAGGGGTGGTCCTGTGGCCTAACCCCTCCTTTTTGTCAAAGACGCTGTCTACTTCCTATGCCAATTGGGGCATTGAGCTAGTGGCATATGATCCTGGGCTCATGCAAGGTGAAGCAAGTGAGAGAGCAGTGCTGCTCTGCCCAGTAAGGGTCCTTAAGCAGTATTTGGAGGTGACAGCTAGCTTTCGCCAGTCTGATGGGCTGTTCGTCTGCTACAAACAGCCCATCAGACTGGCGAAAGCTAGTCTTGTCTAAACAGAGGCTTTCCAGCTGGATTGTGGAAGCCATCGCTCAGGCATACAGATCAAAGAGCCTGCCTATACCCTTTAATGTTAGGGGCCATTCCACCAGGAGTGTCTCCACATCCTGGGCAGCACTAAGGGGTGTGCCTCTAGGTGACATATGCGCGGCAGCTACCTGGGCTTCGCCGTGCACCTTTGCCAGATTCTACAGGGTCAATGTCGCTGCTCCCCAAGCGATTGCGACTGCTGTTCTACCTCAGCCCGCAGCCTGCTCTCAGTGAGGTGGGTGAAGGATTCCTCGTGACCTTGTTGGTAATAGTCATCCAGTGTTAAGCACTGCCTCTGGCGGTCAGGAAGAATGATATAGAACGAAAGTTACGCATGTAACTACGGTTCTATGAATTCTGGATGACCGCCAGAGTTCCTTGTCACTCAGAATCTGGACGAGAAGATTCTGTAGGGACAAAACTCTGGGTGGGGCTGGTAGCGCCCGACGTCATCCTGGGTCACAGGTGACTCTGTTGGTATAAACAACTCGACCTGCGCGTGCGCGAGAAGGACGATATCCAGTGTTAAGCACTGCCTCTAGCGGACATCCAGAATTCATAGAACCGTAGTTACATGCGTAACTTTCGTTTTGTACAATTTAAAAAACAATTTAATCATTTTAAATTCTCTCTTCTGCTTTACCATGAATGTGTAGGTCAGCGGTAGCGTCACCAGCATTTACCCTGCAGACTTTGGTGACATTGACATCCAGGGCACCATCCAGTTTGCTGTGAACTACGTCCAGAAGCTCGGAGAGTTTCACATCTTCGTGGTCCACTGCAGGGATCTGGCCGTGGCCGAACCCAAGAAGAACCGCTCTGACCCGTAGGTGCTCAGTGCTTATGGTCGAAAGGGTTAAGATAGAACAAATGCCATGCAATTGTCCAGTAACAATTGTAGCCAGTTGGTAGGAGAAATGTAGTTGGCAGGTTTTTGTGGTTTCAACATGTTTGTCACCTTACAGGATTTCTGAGTATTCATTCAAAGTTCGCATTTTTCAAACAGCTACCTCTCGCTGCCAATTGGAGAAATGATCCTTCACTCTATATGTTCTAGTTTAGATTATTAATATAACTTTCTTTTCTTTTTTAGGTATGTGAAATGTTACCTTCTTCCTGACAGAACAAAGTTGGGAAAGAGAAAAACCAGTGTTAAGAAGAAGACTCTAAATCCCACCTACAATGAAATCCTCAGGGTAAGAATTCCATATGCAGTATTTATCAAACTTCCTTATTACATCTATTCCATATTTTTCAAACATTTTTGAAGTCCACTCCTCCTTTTTATAGTTTAAAATCATAATGGAGGTGCTGAAAATGCAAAAACTGAACATCTCGGTGTGGCACCACGACACTTTTGGACGCAACAGCTTCCTTGGCGAGGTGGACTTGGATTTGTCAGAGTGGAACTTCAGCAACACACAGATACATGACTATGCCTTAAAAGCCAGGGTATGGTGCCAATATTTCTATACATAGCCTGTGTATATTGGATAAGAAGTATGATGAGACAGTGATTCCTTACCTGTACCTCTTCCTGGTTCCTTTAGGTCCCAGCACTGATCTCAACAGCATCTCCTTCACACTCAATAGACAAAAGAGGACAGATGCGAGTAGCTCTTCGGTTCCTACCGCAGATATCCCACAGTGAGTGGACAACTCCTCTGTTTTTGCAACTTCTATCCTTTCTGTTTTAGTATTATTACCACTTGTTATGATCTTACTCCATCCACAGGTAAGAGGACGTCCAAGATGGAGACTGGTGAGGTACAGATCTGGGTGAAAGACTGCAAGAACCTTCCACCAGTTAGAGGAGTCATTATTGACCCGTTTGTGAAATGGTAGGACGTCCTGCATACTGCGTAAATGAAACCTTAAGTTTGATTCGACTTGATACTACATTGTTCAATTCAGATGATATAATTTAACTACATGACTCTCTCTCTGCTTCAGCACCGTACTCCCTGACACGAGCCGGAAAAGCCGGCAGAAGACCCGGGTGGTTAAGAGGACGGCCAACCCGATGTTCAATCACACCATGGTGTATGATGGCTTCCGGCCGGAGGACCTCAGGGAGGCCTGCGTTGAGATCACAGTGTGGGACCACGACCGACTGAACAACCACTACATCGGGGGCCTCAGACTAGGTCTAGGCACAGGTGAGATACCACCGCTACTTGGGAATTATTTGTTTCAAGATGTCTCCACCTGTTCTCTGAATGTTTTTTTGTCTGTGTGCTTGACCTCAGTTACACCTGGTATTAAAATGTGATCTGCATCTGTTTGCAACATTTCTACCCACAGTAATGACAACTCTACCCATGGACAGATACTGTCTCACTGCATTTACACCTTGCTGAGATCCAATCTCTTTTGTAGGTGATCTGGCAGATCTGATCACATTCCCATCACAATGTGTTCTGCACACATTGCATTAACCAGATAAGATATCCAGATACAGATTCAATTTTAATACCAGGTGTAAATGGCCTCTTGGTTTTTCTCTTACATACTTTGTTAATCCGAAATCACTTTATGTCAATAATTCTGTAATAATAATATAATTTCTATGCCTTTTCGTTGCAGGTAAAAGTTACGGGGCAGAAGTGGTTTGGATGGATTCAACGACAGATGAAGCAAACTTATGGGAGAGGATGATGCAGTCTCAAGGCGAATGGGTGGAGGACGTTTTACCTCTGAGATTCTTGGTGATGGCAAAGAGTGTGTCAAAATGAGATTACATAAAATGTATTGATAAATGTATGGAAACTGTATGGAAACAAAAAAAAAAAGCAAAATGTGGATGGATGTACAAATTATACACTTCAATTTGCAGATTGTTGAGTGGATGCATCAGCCTTAATGAGCAATGTGTATGTATCTCTATATTATAGCTGTTACAATGTAACTTGTAGAAATAACTCACACACACTAGTTGGATTTTCATAGGCCCAACCAGATATTAATTTTGTCACATCTCATAAAAAGTTTACTATTTATTAAAAATATCAAAAAAGATACAATATAGGACGAGATAAAATCTAAGTTATGAAAAATACTCACATTGCTTCAATCCAGAATTAAGATATTTTTTGATTTACAATGATTTGTATATAGTCCTAATGTTCAATAATGTAATTACTGCAGCAAACTATTTTGTCTTCAATAAATAAGATATTAATGTGACTCGTGATTTCAAGCCAAATAATGATATGGAAAGAGTATTTCATTGAGGGTGTTGAGTCAGTGCTGGTTTTGTCAGAACCATAATAGGCCAAGAAATGAAAAAAAATCAGCTGTTCTTGGAGAAGACCTGATAGCAATTGTCTTTTTTTTTTTAAAAATATTGGCGTCTGATTGGTCTGTGAGCCCTGAGGTGGCCACTTTGGATGTCATTGAATATAGTTATTGTTGACTTTGTATGCAATCTGAAGACGAAGGCGAAGGCTATTAGAGTAGATTTCCACACTTTAGACCCCAACTCCTATCCTTTCTTTTCAGCCAGAGCCACTGGCTGCTCTTTTCAGCAGCTTCAGATGCTTTGTGTCCTGCCATAATCCCTGATCCTCAATCCCAAACTCCAGGAGTAAACTAATAGTGGATGTGGTGACAAATCCACAGCATCCAAATACTTCAAAGGGTAGTATTATTATTAAAGCCTAGTGTGCTTTTTGACTTATCAGTCAGTTCAGAAACAAAGAAAAACAGCAATTTGCAAGGAAATGAAAAGATACTAATGCCTTTATGATAAGCAAATTGGAGAATTTCACAGCTACTATTTGATTTTGTGTGTCTGGTCTGCATACTAAATAAAAACAGATCTGTGTCCTCAAACTTGCCTATAGCAGCAGGTAGAGGTCACCCCATCCCATTTCTATATAATACAACAGATTATTCACCTTTAAATGAATGAAGCAGTCCAAATGGCAGTTCAAGTGCTGTTACAAAGCAGGTTTATTTACTCAGTTAAAAACATTAGAGGGTTCATCTAGTGTCCCCACTAAATTCTAATATGGTGTATAAATACTAATATACCCCTATATAAAATGTACTATCTTCTTTGACCACTACAGTGTGCTCTCAGGCCATGAAATGACAACCTATAAAATTCTTATCAATTTCAATCATTCAGGATTAAGGCCAGACACCCTGCCATGATTTTGAAAGAAAATATTGTTCAAAACACTTAATTATATAAGCCAAATATGTCTGGGAACTAAGTCTGAGTAAACTATACAAATTTTGACTACTAGGTAATCTAGCTTCAGAGATACAAGTGAGGGAACAAGTTTGCAAATGAAATTTACACCTGCACATGATTTCTTAAGAGTACGTTTTCAAGTTGCGAGTTGCAAGAAAACCTAACAATCATTTTGGATTTTGAACGTGGTTTTTAGCATTGAAATATGCAAAAAGTTGAGTGTGGGAGAGCCTACTTTATCGATAATCATGAAACTTATTTTCTGAATGGAGTTTGGCCTGACTTTCTCTTCACTACGGGAGCAGCACGTAATATTATTAGCGAAGCTGACCATCTTTATAGTTCTGTTGAAACATATATTTACTATGAACTTTGATAGTGGCTGTATATGTACTAAAAGACAGTGTGTGTATAGCCTACAGCAATTCAAGCGTCACCTTGGCACTCACACGGTAATATTTCTGCTACAAACAAGCAATGTTGTTGTTTTGTGGTCAGGGCGCAGCCATGTAAAAACACGTGTGTCTGATGCTGCCTTCAAGTACTCCTTGTATGCTACTTCTTTTCGACGCATTCAACTGCTTTTGGCTGGAAATATGATCAAAATAGACCCTTTAACAAAAGTAGTTTTATTTAAAATGCGTGATAATATTGCGTGACAACAACAGCAACAATAACATTAATAATAATACTAACAACAACAACAACAACAACAACAATAGTAATAGCATAATACTACTACTACTACTACTACTACTAATAATAATAATAATAACGATAATAATAATAATAATAATAATAATGTACCAACTAACTTGGCAACTAGGGCATCACAGAAAACCTTAACTTTCGCAATCATATTGATGGGTCGTTCATTTGCGCTCAAACCAGAGGCTTCATATTTCTGACAGCACTTAAAGGTAGCAATATTTCACCTCTCACCTTCTCACAGGTTTAACACTTTATTATTGGTTGATACGCCCTGATGCGACAAGAAATACCGCTATGCGATTGGTTCTCGGATCCTGTCAATCAAGACGAGAACCAGCTAACCAGCGACCAGCCTCTGCGTTGCTAAGGTAAGTTAAAACAGCTGCATCAAGCTAACCAGAGTTTGCCATGAAAACACTGAAAGTCAGGCGATTTTGCCTTCAAAATAAAATTATGAAGTTGACCACTTTTGAAAAAAAGAAGAATTAACTACTGGGGCGATAAAATCAACAAAAGCGTTTCTAATTACTCAGTGGAATCATTAGATTAAAAATTGAGTAAAGCTATAGATGAAAAATAGATATTAAAAAGATTACCTTACGTGAAAACATATGTTCGTGAATAAGGGCTTTATCTTGAAAGTTAAAAGCGGAAGTTGCATTGTTTATTTTGGCTAGCTTGATTCTGGCAGTTAAAACTGCTGGTGATGCTGTCACTTCATATGGCTAACGCTACTGTACTGTAGTTAAGGAGTAAAAATGTGGCAGTGCGAGGATTCAAGCGGACAGTGCTGTTTTTTATCAGGGGAAATGTCCGACAAATCCACATCAATTCACGGAATATGTAAATAGATGGAGACATTTGAGAGCCATGCGTTTTCACCCACAGTTGGCAGGCAGGTATTTTCCTACAGCCAGGCGTCGCACTGGGAAAGCATCCTTTCATTTGGCACTGCTGTCTGGTGATTTAGCATGATAGCTAGCTAACTAATGGGCATCATGCGTGTTCATTTTTGTGCGTAGAAGTAACGTTAACTGGCAACGGTAGAGTTTTTTTTATTTCTTAAATTGTCATAACCCGCCTCATGGGGGGTAAAAACGCAGCCCTGCATAAGTCAAAACCACCAGACATAAACTCTGAAATGACTGGCTGTTAGCTGACATTACCTGAACCGTTGTCTAAAGCAAACACTGGGACAATTCTTTCTTTGCTGAGTGAAATTTCATTTTTCTTGTGGGCTGAATTTGGCCCCTTTGAAGTGTGGTGCGCCATATATCTTCTATTTTCGCATGTACCCAGGTAACAGAAACTTCAGGTAGGGAGTTTCAGGCACCTAAGCAGAATAATTCACCTGGAAATGTCCTAGAGATAGAGGAACGAAGCCTCAGGACCGTCACAACTACCTGGTTTTGTGTTACTGTGGCTGGAGCAGAGACTCATAACCCAGACCAGCCCTTGGACCTCTCAACACACCTTATTCACATGGAGCACCCAACCAGCTGCCACCCACTTCTGAGTGGACTATGAGGACTTTACAGCTTAGTTGTGCACCCATAGGTCTCCAGCTGTGTGTTATAACGCCCTTTATGTCTGTAAATTGCTTTTTGGACCAGCAATGAATCAGACACCACAAGGCATTTCCATGGTCTACCGACTCTTCAGCCAGAGGATGCATTGTTGAAGTGGAACCAGACAGAAGCAATGCACAGCTCCATGGGCAATACATGGTGTCTGTAGTTTAAATCAGGGGTTCCCAAACTTTTTCACGTCAAGGACCCTCCAAATAGATACGCATCTGATGAGATTTTGTCCCAAGCAACCCCCGTCTGAGAAGATTATTCTTGTTAGATATGACTTGGTGCTTCTAACTGTCTATACTGTCAGTGGGGACAGTGACACCCATGATCAAAACAGTCATTCCTGTACATTCTTTCATTGTGATAACTTCTATGTAGTGAAATAGTAGTGAAATTAAACTCTTCCTCATTTTGTTGGGGGACCGACCCACTGGAAACCCTCTCAAGGACCCCTGGTGGTCCCTGGACCCCACTTTGGGCACCACTGCTCCTCCCTGTCAGCAGACAGATCGAGCTCTTGCAGTAGGATTTATTTGATCGAAAACCTTGTGTTTTTTTGTGTGCTGTCCCATCAGAATGAACTTTTCCACCATGCACTGAAGACTGAACTGGACGCCTCAGCACAAGTGGAGTTCACACAGAGTCAGTCATGCCTGTTAGAAAGAAAGGTGAGTTGTAGTTCAATTAAATTACAGAAAGTTACCCCTGATGTCACTCTCTGGACCTGCTCCATTGAAGATGAATGGGAGGCCAACTTTTCAGACTCGGTGACAGTAAGCAGGGTGTTTTTTTGGGTACATTTGGCGGTTTGGTAATGCTGGCGGAATCACAAAGTAATGCTAATTTGTCTTTAAAAGCAAGAACAAACATGCTATGAATCCACAGAGTTGGTCAGCCTGTCATTGTCAGTGAAGCGGCTCCAGAAAGGGACATCAGGGATTAGCCTTGGTTCTCTGGTATCTGGCTTTAGGAGAGAGCTGATAATGTTCACTGTTCAAGTACTTACTGACGTGCAAGTACGCAGGAATGAATCATTTTTTGGTAGGTTTTCCCTCCCAGGTCCAGGACTTGAACGTCCATATTGGTTTTGATCAACCAGCCTTTTTGTTTCCACCAGCCCCAGACTGTGTGTAAATTGCCCTGTTCCCCTTTCTGAAATGGTGTGAGCAATACCAGGGACTGTTGTCTTTATATTATGGTGTGACCAGCATTGTAGTGAAGGGTAAACCCACCTAAACTCAGTTTACTTACCATTTTATTTACAGAATAGAGTATTTCACCTTTTTATGGCTGACATAAACTTTTAAGACCTAAATTCAGTGTCAAACTGATGTAGGCCTACTCCATGCTTCTCTGAAAATATAATTGATTTTTGCTCATATTGGCAGTTTGCCTTATGCTGATCACCAGCTGGAGGTCATAGTTAACCCACCTTTTTATTTGCCACTACATCACCTGATTCCTTTATATCTGAGATCATCACCAAGCAGCACTGCTTAATCTGATTTTAAAAATGAAACCTCTGTAGTTTCAATGATGTTTCTGTTGTGAGCTGTGAAAGCGGCTAGGCTTCTTTTGAGCCTAATTTGCTAACTTGTCACTCAGTTCTTGTAACTGTACTATATAGTGGTCATATCAGCTACAGAAACATGTAGGCTAGTGGATAATACAACTTGTGAAATGCTGGGATTTCCAAGTCATCTAGAGTAGCCCAGGCTAAACACTGTCTTATCTGCTTCCCCCCTGCAGACACAGTTAGGGCCTTGGCGCTTTTGGAGGAGTACTGCACTAAACTGAGGAGGCCAGAGGAGCAGCAGCTAAAAACTGCCATTCAGAGAGTGATGGTGATCTTCAAAAGCAACCTGTTTGAAGCACTTCTTGGTAAGTCGGTCCATCCCGGCCAAGCTATCTGTATTTCTGTTGAGTCTTTCAAGTTCATGATTCAGGTCTGGGCATGAAAAATATGAATTTGAAAGCCATTTCAAATATTTGGAGTACTAAAGGTGCGCATGACAACTGTATTGACTTAATCTTTTAAGTAATGAGGTATGCTTCCAGTATGGGATGATGTGTGAAATCTATTATAGAGAGCAGATAGAGAGGATCATACCATGCCTGCAGTCTTCCTATAATGCAACAACAGTTTGACCCACAAAGTCTTAAGGTCATAGAGGTCAGTAAGTACATGGGGAGGAATCATACACTTACTCTTATATCTCCACCCAGTTGTTTATTGTCATATTTGTCAACCTGCATTTCACTTTTTCAGAGTAGCACATTTTCAGGTTTCAGGCTTTTTTTTGTGTGAAATTAAGTTATTTTTAACTCTGCCGATTTAGCAGTACTCGCTTCAGAGCGCCTCCGGTATTTTTAACGTGCTCCACGTAGTCTACTCCTCCCTTGTGGAGTGTCTTTTGGATTCAAAAATAAAAGTGTTGGATGACACGTGAATTTATTAGAAATGTTGTAGTAGAGGTTGCCGTTGAAGACAAACACTAAATCTAAGACGAACCTGGACCAGAACCTCTGCCTGAGAAAAACAGAAGTCTAACTATATGAAAATGACTCTAAACTCAAAATGAGTCTAACTTGTCTCATTCAAAGTGCATTCTTTTCTTTTTTAAGTGGGATTGATACTCAGGCGATACTTGGGGTCACTGATACTTAACGCAGAGCAAGAGTTGTCCAATTTGTCTTGGACAATGAATAACATAAATACATTTTCAGACATCTTTACTACAGGTTATAGCCTACAGTAAATTACCTGAATGGACAAGTAAAAAGACAAGAGACAAGAATGATCATCTATCAACATTTATAAAAATGTCATATACATTTCGGTACTTTGCAATGTAAAGTTTTATTTCTCAACCCCATCGTTCCCAGAGAACACAGGCTCTCTCGCTGGTAGACACAGTCACCTCTGACAGGGAAGAGAGCTGAACTCTGGGTTGAGTATTAGATATTACGAGTTACATGATTTATAGACCTTGACTAAACTGGTAGCTGTTATAGCCTGTAGCTTACTGCACCATGACATGTAAGTGACATGAAGGATACAGAGAGGCATTTGAGATTAACCAGCTGTGGCAAGCAAAGTTGTACACAAATTACTTTTGCCGGTTGAGTATGGTATGGTTTAGTACAGTTTCAAGACAAACTAGATGGCACTCAATAGAGCGCATACCTCTGCCAGTGCTATGCAATTGTCAAGATATGGCAGTTCCACATGTCAGATTTTCACCAAAAGTGAATAATTTCTTCCATGCCCCATTACCAACTTGTTTCACATTAGGAGATTCACACATTTTCATGACTGGACCTGATGGGACATGAGATACGCCTGTTCAAATTCTAGCCACTGTAAAGTATTTAGCTGATTACCGCAACATCATGTGGCCAATCAGCACTATATCTGTTCAGTGGCCATTAGGGCTGCCCTTCTACCACAACTGAATGGGTAGTTAAACCGGAACTGAACTCTCCAGTGCCCCGATGTTGTTTGATTGGGCCAATAATGGAGAGTTTGCCTCTTCTTATGTCTGCTGATAGGCACATACACTCTGCTGATAGGCGCATAAAATTTGATGGTGTTACCTGAATCCGTTTGGAAGTTATTTGCCTAATAGTGAGAAGCCACGGCCTTCTTTAGCCAATTGGTGTGGAAAGTTAATCACTTATATACCTTTAATTATATACCTTTTTGTGAGAAGCCACGCCCACCGCCACGCCCCCCTTTGGTCAACTGGTAAGGAAAGTCAGTTCTTCCTTTCCCATGACCAAGCTTTCCACAAAGTTTCGTGCAAATCCATTCATAACTTTATGAGATATCCTGCTAACAGATGGAATTGGGCGAAAACGTAACCTCCGTCCAACTCTGTTGGCAGAGGTAATAACAGAAAATACAGATTTGTGGCAAAAGTGTCCTTAATTTCCTACATTTGGTAGGTGTATAAATCCAATAGTGTTCATGTCCTAAAAGCACCCTACTTCCCCTGGAAATCGCCGTCCCACCGCCGACCCTCCCACCCCTCCAAGGCCCTGCTGTGCTCAGCCCTGTTCATAATGCACCACACTGCAGCCCTGATTGCAGAGTGCACTTACCTAGCAGACCAGCCAGATGAGTGGTCATGCTATAGGGCTCCATTCAGACGCTGTGGGTCAACCCCATGGTCTCCACTCCACTCATTAAGGATTTTGACCGCCTTTCTTTCCGTGTATGGTTTTGTAATTGTTATTTTCCAAGCCACAGAGACCTAAACTAACCCCTGTGCCATGGAAATTGATTCCATTATCCTTTGCATTGGTGACAGCGATTAAGGGGCAGCTGGAATATTGGGCCAAATTGGTAGCACAGCATGTGGACAAACCTTTCAGTGAATGAGCTGGGCCCATGTGCATAACTGGCAGCAGCTCTTTGCAAAACTGTTGGAGTTTGATGAGGAGTCAAGCTGTTTCAAGTTGAAATATTTCTGTTATGCAGTGAAGCTTATACAATGGCTGTAGGAATGCTTCATCCAATGACTTTTTACTCATGTTGTGCCAAAAAAGGATTTCAAAATGCACTATCTGGAATTTTTTGTTGGACAAGTGTAGCCTATCCTATCTAGTCTAGCCTGTCCTAGCCTAGCCTATCTTGAATGTGCTGATTAAAGAGGAGACCACTGACAAACATCAGGGCTTTCGTGCCACAATCCAAACTTTCCACCCAAGGTATACTTTACCCCCCAGAGTGTTCTTCACTAAGATGCTGGAGAAGAAATGTGAAGCAATATTTCACAAAGTCAAACTTACAGTCACAGCAACCAACAGCAATGCCACTTTTATAGCAGGTGCATGGCCCTGTAGTACCCCCGAGGCATACTTTGGCACCGCCTGTCACTTTATTAGTGATGACCACTTACGGCCTAACTGCCATGCAGGAGACACTGCAGCAAATATTGGAGCTCGGATTGAAGTGGCAGCTGAAATGTTTGGCAAGGAGTGGGAGAGATGGGGCAGTCCCGCAGCAATATGCCAGTGTAACCCAAGACGCAGACGGTGTCACCGTTTCAGAGAGGAAGTCACTGTATTCTCTGCTGGACTCTTTGCTTGGGTCAGAAGCAGACAGTGAGGATGACAGTGGAGAGGAGGATAACATCAGCCAAGTGGTGGGAAACAGGATACTAATGTACTTGTCGTGAAGACTGTGAACCCACTCGAGCGGTGGAAGGCAAATGAGGCGAGGTTTCCCACACTGGCCACACCAGCTGCCACATCGACCCCGTCTGAGCAGCAGGGAACCTCAGCAAGTGCAGATCCACCCTGGCTGCAGAGCATGTAGAAATGCTGATGCTCCTCTTGTAGCAAGTGAAACTCCTCAAGAACATATGTGAACGTAAATTTAGATGGTCAAATAAGTTCCGGATGGTGTCTTGAATGGTTCTACATCAGCCCATCTAAGTCTGTGGAGTTGGCATGGATTTTAGCAAAGGCAGTGGGTATTCTGATATATTCTACACGATAAATTAAGAAAAAACTTCAGTCAACTTGAATAGATATCCAAGTGCAGGTGTGTTTTTTTGGTAAACTAGCTTTTATGAATGGATTAATCAACAGAATAATTGCCAGATTATAAAATAATCATAAATTGCGGTCTTTAAACATAATCAAAAGTTGTTTCATGTATGTTTTATCATAAACTTGAATGAGTGACCGGGCCTTGGTGTCCATTACGTATTTTATGTTATGTTTTATTATTTAACCGTGTTTTTAATTTATGATAGGCATTGTTTGATTCATTATTATCAGTCATTATTATTGACTCACCAACATTAGATCTTTTGCCTCTTTGGTATTCTTTGGTATAAAGCATCACAGACTGGCCAGGTTGGTAAACATGAGTGTGCTGTGTGCAGTTTATTGACATCACCTTACAGGATTTCTGGGAATTTAAGTTAAAAATTTTCAAACAGTTCCGTACAGTTTTTATCTAGATATTTAAATACCCAAACAGCTTTGTTTGTAGATCTCAGATTACGCCTCTGAGTAGGGAGTTTAAAGCCGGGTAATATAAGCTGTGGAAAAACTATTTATTGCTCTCAGCCGAAAGACATTACCTTGGTTTCAGCTTGTACAAAATATAGCAGCAAGACTTTTGACCAGAACCTTTTAAAACCTTTTGAACAGATGTTCAACCTTAGATCAGGTCAGGTCTCTCTTAACTGTTCCGAAGGCCACATTTAAAATGAACAGTGATTAGATTTTTTCAGTAGTGGCCTCCAGACTAGCTTGCCAGATGACCTTAGGTTTGGCAGTTTTTGTATTTTCTTTTGCCCTTTTTGTGCACATACAATGGATTTCAAAAACCTATACACTATCAGATGATCTAGTCTTTATTGACTTCCTATTGAAATCCTATGAAAATAACAAAATCAGCAATGATTTTGTTTTGCCAACAAGTCTCGTCCATGTAGCCGGTGCCCAATGCAGCCACGTCCCAGCAGTCATAGAACTCCATTGTATTAAAAAAACGATTAAAAACACGTCACAGAGCCATGCCGTTGCTCTGGGCAACATATTTCATCATCACGATGCACCGGGCCAGCCGACTTTTTCCTCAAACAACTTAATAAGCCGGCTGTAAACACGTTTGCAATCTCAGGAAAGTAGTTCCGTAGCACCGAAAATAGTCCCCAGCGTAATGAAGAATTTGTTCCCATTTGAATTTGATTTGGTAATAACTACAACAGTCTGACTTTTCGTGTTAACAGTTAGCGATTTTTAAAATTGAAACTATGTCTTTGTGAGCTGTATTTCAAGTTTTTTAGCTACAATTGGAGCCAATGACTTCCGGGTTGACGGCTAAAAACGGTACGTGGGAAGTCAGAAAGTAACGGGAGAAGAGAAAAACGCATTGTTGATTTTGTTATTTTCATAGGATTTATTGACGGTAAGCAATGCATTAAAAAACACCGGCCTTATCCTTTAAGGCCAGAAATTAAAACCTATTAAATCAGCTGTTTTTTGCTTTCATTCGGATATAACAACTATTTATATAACTGTCAAAATCAAGGTAAAAACAAAAAGCTGCTCATTTCTGACATGGAAAACTAAAACACCTCTGTATGTACACCCTTCAGTTAATACTCATAACTTCTGTTGCTTTGATAACTAAAGTAAGTGTGTTTGGATAAGTCTTTACCAGCTTTTCACATCTGGATGTAGGAATCAGGTCTCATTCAGATTGCAAGTGGACCTCCTATGCAACTCCTCTTTAAGTCAGTCCACAGATTTTCTGTAGGATTGAGGTCTGGGCTCTGACTGGGTCATTGCAGGACACTGATCTTCCTTTTGTAGCCATTCATTACTAGGGATGCACCGATACCGTTTTTTTACTGCCGATCCGATAACGATACCAGAATTTTGAGTATCAACCGATACCGAGTACCGATCCGATATTGACCCCTTTTTTTCTTCTGTAATTACACAGCTGCATACAACATGTAAATAACATGGGAACAATAATTTTATTGTTAAAAAAAAGAAAAGCAGCAGGGCAAAAGAACTGACCAAAATAGGAATGACAGTTCCTAGGATATATAAAAGATTGCTGCAATATAGGGATACAGTGCAAAAAAACTCACAAAAGTGCAAAAGAGCAATAAACTGACCAGTGCATACTGCTACAAAACAATATTGAAACAACCATACAGCCTTTGCTTATATTTTTTTTCCTCTTCTTTAGTGTGAATAACTGACAGAAAAAATACTGCTACACATAGGCTTTTTCTGGGCATAACATCCAGTGTGTGCCAAGTCTAGTCTAGTTTTAATCACTTAAGGACAAGAGGCAGGTTTTTCTTCAGACACAGAAGCATCTCACCTCTCTCTGCTGTCAGCCTGTTCCTCCGTTCACTGACAGTGTTGACAGTCACTGACGCTGACGCATGCACAGGTCGCGTCAGCGTCATCAGCGCGGTAGCATTAGCTTTAGCCCCCATCTCTAAAAAGCTTCGTTTTGTGAAAACGGAAGACTTAATTGAAACCTTTATGGTGGCGTGTACATGATACTAAGCCCAAGGACACTCGATGTAAGTTAGAGCTAAGGAGCAGGCGTTTGGAAGGCGTCGCCAGATGAAGTTCTTGGTAAAGTGAGTTGGATAAAGATCTTTGGGACGCTAGTAATGGCATAGCCATCTAGCATCCCTTTGTGGCTAAAATAATTCCCAACCGCTGACATGTTTACATCAGCACATTGCCTGCATGCTCGCTTTCTTTTTCCAACTTCTTCACTCACTCGTGTCGCGTCACGTGCAAACTCAGGCATGTTTTACGGCAGGCGACTACGCCCGTTTATTACTCCGGGGGCTCGAACTGATTGCTCTGGATCGGATCGGATTATAACGTTAGCTGCCACCGATGTCCGATCCAGCATTTTAGGCCAATATCGGCCCGATACCGATGCCAAGTATCGGATCGGTGCATCCCTATTCATTACTTGGTTGCTTTGAGTGTGTGCTTCAGATTGTTGTCATGATGAATGATGAGTGTGGCGGGAATGAGAGGCAGAGGGCGAGGTTCTGGGGAAACAGTGGGCACGCAGGCTGATTTTATTAATGGTCAAACAAGCAGGTAAGTGTTTTATGAGGTGGGTGAAAGCTGGGAACCCTGGGGCTGGTGGTAAGAAGAGGGAGCGGTGTCTGTTTTCAGGGGAGGTCGCTGAGCGTGCGGGGGTCCGATCGGGGCTCTGGCAGTCTAGTTTCACTCGCTGTAATCTGGAGGAGGAAGCAAAAGGTGGTGTGAGTCGAGCGTAATGCTGCTCACACTTCACCCTCAGACTGCCAGAGCCTCTTCTTTTTTGGCAGCGGTTCTGAGGCTTGATGAGCTCCAGGTGTGCCTCATTATCCGCCCCCAGCCGCGCCTCCTCCGGACTCCGCCTCGTCAGGGTGGGGCTGCTGTGGAGATTGGGCGTGGCAGAGCGATGCTGCAGCGTCGTTTTTGGTGATGGTTTTGCTGCATTGGCTCTACGCCAAGCTTATCTTTTGGGATTAAGTCCAAAACATTCTACCTTGGTTTCATCAGACCACAAGACATTTTCACATGAGGTGTGGAAGATTGACTGTTTCTTCTTGTATAATGAAGGCAGAACTGAGTGTATTTACCGTGTTTACTGAGAAGCGGCTTCCGTCTTTCCACTGTACCCCACAGCCCAGAATTGTGGAGAACATACAAAATGGTTAATGGTTGTTATATGCATTGATTGGTCAGACATATTGCAGTTGTTTTTGAAGTTGTGTTCCAGTTTGATAGACTTGGAGAGTACTTTACTTCAAATGAGGGCGAAAAATAAATTTGTTTTCCAAATAATAAATGTGTGGACAGGCTCCATTAGGACTCCTTTTTTTATTTAATTGGTGGATTAGCCTACATAATGTTTCTAATCTTTCTCTTCGTGCACTTTGAATGCTTACATAACGTCCTGCAACAGATGTTCTCTAGGAACATAGTCATATCTTGCACTCGTAATGCTGTGCAAAAAAAAAAAAAAAAATACAAAATTCCATGCTGGACCACAAGCTGTCATTAGAAAGCAATATTGATGAGTAAGTATCTGCTGACCAATACAATATAGACTGAGCCATTTGGACTATTTGACATTTTAAAAGCTTAAGTATATTAGACAACATTGATCAGACATCATCATGTCTTATCACGATATTGAGTTTTAGCGATAAGAAGCAGTGACAGATGTTTACTGAAGTTATAGGTTTGTAATAATCAATATAACTAAGAGAAACAGGGAGGGACACAATTCCCTAGAGATTAATTTTCATGGATGGCGGTTTGATTTTCAATAATCAACACTCGGCTTATAGTGTGCATGCATTGTCATCATGCACACTTCTTACCAGTGATTGAACTCAATCAGTTGTGATGGACCCTGGGCATCTTACCGATTCCTCAGACAATCATGAGAAGCAATAGCTCCAGCAGTGCAATCAAACAGAGTTACAACTCCGCGATGGAACAAATGCCTCCTGAAATAGATGTAATCATCTTACAAAGCATTAGGTGCTGTCTAATCTGTCCAGTGGCGTGGGCGCCCCAGCTAAACCCCATCGCTGCAGAGTGGATCCGTGTGTGGATTAACCCATTCATCATCCCCACTACTCCCAGTGCACAGTTGACGGACTTACTGATCTGCTTCCACTTCTAGCCTCATACTTCCTTTGATTCAAGGGGAAATCACTCTGTAATGTAGCCTGACATCTGTCACAGTGCTGTCAAGATTCTTAGACTCGTCAATAATTGTTTATATTTTTCCCAATAAAAATGTCTCAATCCTGAAAATGAAGATGACATTGTTACTAGGGCTGCCCCCTAATAGTCGACCAAACGTTAGTCGATGAGAAGAGTCTTAGTTGACCAAGATTTCATTGGTCAGTTAGTCGCAGGAAAAAAAACTAAAAACCCTCAAACTCCATTCGGGAGCTGCGCCTTGTCGTTAAAAAGTTATTAGACCAGGGTTGCCAACTTTGGGTACCTGGCTGGTACGGCTGGCAAGGAATCTCTGTCTGTCTGTCTGTCTGTCTGTATGTATGTATGTGTATGTATGTGTGTGTGTGTGTGTGTGTGTCCTTTGCATATCTCGACAACCGTTCGTCCGATCTACTTCACACTTGGCGGGTACTATTGCTGGGGACCCAAGGATGTGCAGTGTCGGATTTGGTGCAATTTGGACACGCGACACATTCAATATTAATAAACTTTTAATAAACAAGCGAACAGTGCTCTGTGCAGCAGCGGGGCTCAAAGCAAGCGACTGATAGCCTACGCCTATTGTGTGTTTTTTTTTGGGTGAACCACAGTGTATTTCACCGGTGTTTCTGACCGCGAGAAGCCACGACTTGGGTGTGTTTTTTCAAAAAATATATATTTAAATAATTAAATTAATATCATAAACGTGCGAAGACTAGTCGACTAATGGCTTGAACTAACGACTACTAGTCGACTAGGAAAATCTTTGGTCGGGGGCAGCCCTAATTGTTACAGTTATCTATAGTTATCTATCTTTTTACTAACATATTGTCAATATTGGCCCAATTTTTATTAATTTGTTTTAAGTGCATACTCAAAGCAGTGGTACTGACATATGGGCCTGTAATCAGTCTTCATAGTGACTGTGTACGTCCACATTGCGATTTAAGTGATTAGATGATAGGCTTCACTCAAATTATTACACCACAGTACAGTATGTATACAGATGTATACATTTTTGGCATTTGTGGCATCACTCAATGAGATTTTTGAAAATGGTTTTCCACCCAGGGTGGTTAGATGCTAATAAACATGACATATTTGATGTTTGATAAGTTTTGTTCATATAAGCATGAGGGTAATTTGTCTAATCATGTAGCAAGAGATGATTACATTTATATTTTTCAAAAATTCAATATGGCAGAAAATCTATTCATGTGGAATTTTGATGACCTGGAGGCCAATTTGTAGAACAAAGACTGCTGGATATGTGCCAAGCTTCAAGTCTGTAGGACCTTTCAAATGTGTTCTTTAAATGATAGTTTTTGTGTTATGAAGGTTTTTTTAAATCATTATTTTTATTTCACCTTTATTTTTGATGATATTAAGAATATCTCTTTCAAGAGAGACCAGGCCAAAAAAGCAAAGCTTCTGTGGAATAGCCCCAAAAACACCAAGCCCCAAACACATTGTTATGGGGTCAATTCTACCATGTTCAACTATGTGATGCATGCCAGTAGATGCTAGATTGCTAGATGCCTGCCAATCCCAACTGCTGGTTACACCACATCTCTCGTATACTGTACATATACAAGTGTAAGCCGCCATGTTCCAAACTACCAGCAGCTCAATTTTTACCATGCTGAAATTACAATGCACATACAGAAGACCCTTGTTTGCCTTTTAAATGGACATAGATGCACTTTTGAACTTACAGTCTCCAGGCGCAACTACAGGTGCAAGATAACCACAGCCTGTTACTAAAACTCTGACAAACAGTGGGCTGAAGTAGTGCACAGCAGGCAATTATGTAAGCTAGCAGACAAATATGATGAGATGAAGTGCCCTCGTCTGGCCAGTCGAGTTAATGTTTGTGCCACTGCTCACCACTATTATGATGCAAGGTATCTGCCATGTGGCATCAGGCGGTAATTTGCACCATGGCAGGAAGAGAAAAAAATAAAGATAGCCGAAAGTGGTGATTCTACCACACAAGCCTATATGAACTGGCAAGTAAGATAAGAAACATCCATTGAATGAGACTGTGACAGTTATAACACACCAGTGCCATCAGCTACTGTGAATAAAAAGTTTGATTTCCACTCTACTTGTCTTGAGCTTATGTGTAACACAACAAAGTCTTGCCCCAGTTGATGAGCCTCACCACACACTGCATTCAAAAGTTTCTGAGTGGATTTTAGATGTTTTAGATTCTTATCTGTGCGGTTACTACTTTGGCAAAAACTGATGAGACAGTACAAGGAAGTATATTGAAATAACAGGCACTTCAAAAGCGTCAAATTAACCTACAAGGAATGTTTTGGTCTTTGTTTTTTCCTCTGTTGAGGCACAAAGTGATAGGGAACCAGGGAAAGGACAATCTGACTGGATGCTGACTGACAATGTTGCCCTACAGTTAAGCTGCAGTCAGCTTTTTCAAGGTTTATTGTGGTCACATCCGCTGAGTTTCCTTTGGTTGCTCTTCTGACTTTTGGTGATTTAGTTGCTCAAGTTATTGGCGGTTTGCACGTGGTCAGTTGGGTCTCCCGTGGGCATTTTTCAGATTCCCTTGTAAACCATTTGGGTGTCACTTGACCTCTTTTTCATTCCCTTTTTGAGAAACATGTTTTGTTGGTAGAGCATCTATCAATACATTTCTCTGGTTGTTTCTGTCAGTCAAGTTGGGGGAAGCTGGTGTTGTCAGTTGTTGGGTCCTCATTGTCTCTGTTCAAACTACTCCTCACCTGTTCACATTTTGAACAATATCCTCAAAATAGAAAAAGGAAAATATACATTTTGTAGTTTGCACATTAAGTTTATGAAGTTTGTACATAGAATCATGAAGTTGATTCTGTAGTCAGCTCACACAGGATCACACACCGTTGGGAAGAATTGATAGATGTTCCTATCTCATGGATTTTTTTGTTTATGATATACATTAGCTATTCATGCATGCATACATTTTCCCAATTCAAACTGTTTTATAAAATGTTGGGTAATAAATAGATGCTTAATACCTGTGTTGTAGAGTAGCATGTCCAGCATGTAGATTTTGTAAAGATGAAATAGAAACACTGAACTATCTGCTCTGGTGCTGCCTTCTAGTAGGTTCAGTCAGGATTTTGTAAAAAATAATTGTTTAAAACATAATTATGCTATTAGGTAAAGTTTTATGGGCACTAAATGAAAAGATTAAAACTGGAGGATTGGAAAAACATTGCCTGGTCTGATGAATTCCGGTTCCTGCTGTTTCACACTGATGGGAGGACTAGGGTGTGGAGAAAACCACAGGGGCCTTTACGTTGTAATGGTAAAAATAATAGCATAAAAGACATTACATAGTGTAAAAGCAAGTCTATAAAAATTGGAAGTGAGTCAGAATATGGTACTGATTGTGCTAGTCTCTGCTGCAGAGACAGGTCGCTCCAGAGCTTTCGGGTCCTGATGACAAAATCCCGGTCACTTTACCTGCAGAATAGTTACAGTGAATTGTTATTTTTAGGCTCTGTTTAACATTGTTGAAGTGTAAGTTGTACTGCACACACACCAGCTCAACCCCTCAACCAGTTGAAATACATCTTAAACTTCACCAAGTTTCATAACGATTGGACAAACTATAATTGAGCTTTTTGCTTTACTGAAGAGGATAAATATGTTGGAAGTGATTTTTCCATCGGCCTTTCACTCCTTCCACCGTCTGCCATTGCGAGAAAGGCTGAAAGCTTTAGCTCCGTTTGTGCTGAAAGAGCAGCACCCTCTTCCTGTTTTGTGCTGTAAATTTCCCGCCAAATCTGACGGTTTCCCGCCAAATCTGACCCGGTGACATACAATACAAGATTACAGTGTAGAGCCTGATAAAGGCTGACAGTCTTCTCGCTGATGGTCTCATTAGTTTCTGATACTTCTACTAATGTCTCAAAAAAATGTGGTAATGATTTATTGATGTTAAAATGCTACATATAGCACCTTTAAATACATGTAACATTCCCTAAACAGTCAATTGATCACTATTGACCTGAGCAGCATTTTGACCGACTATGCTTTGTCTAAACTGTGCTCACTTGGCTGTTCAAGGTCTTACTGCATGTGCTCACATGAATGAATGGGCAGCACAGGCAAGTTTCAGAGGGTCCTGATCCATAACTGTTGTCTGCCAATATGCCACATAAAGGCTTTTTATGAGCTCAATCTGTCATTGTCTGATGAACAAGGCTGGTCAGTCCTTTTTAATAGGACCTGTGTCTCGCAGCTCTCCCGTCTGAGAGAGATCCTTTCCTGGGAGGCTTCATTTGCTCCAATCTACTCTCAGCGTTAATTGAATCTTTCTCAGGCAGACTCTCTTAACACTAGTGGGAGTTAATATTGGCCTGCAGCAAAAGGGAGGGAAAAATGACGCTTAGAAGTCCTAAGTCAGTGCAATAGTTGAAGTTGTTTGATAGAGAAGTTATCTCCTTTCTGCATTTTACTGACATTAACTCGTCTGGCTGTGATGTGTCGTTCTGTAAAGTAATACTAGTACTTTACCATCATTTAACGATAAGGTGATCAAAGAGCTTATTAGCCAAAAAAAAAAATCAATGTATTCCTTTAATGTTGTGGTTTAGCCTAGTTGGCATTTTTCATGTTCAACTTGGTATGCATCTCTTACTATAATAAACCATGTCAAAGGTTATCAGTGCCATCGGTAGGCTTTAAGGGTTTCATGTGTACTTAATGGATTATAGGACTTCTCCAGAGCTTTAGATCAAATATAGATCATCTGTTGGTGCAGTTGCTGAGGCCACATTAAATCGTTTTCTACATGTTCTCTGTCTCTATCAAAGAAGGCGTAACAACAAATTTTGCAACTCTTGACTTAATTTATCAGAGTATCATGTTCACACTACATGACCTAAAGTATCTTCTGGACTTGAGGTAGGCTACGCATTCAAAAAATAAGAGTTATCATTCATTTTTTATATGATGACAATTTGTTTTTTGTTTGAGCATAATAATCCTCTATATTTTATTTATTAGTCTGTACTCTCTGTAGATTTTTGGTGTTATTTATTGAAATTTCATAACTGCTCTGGTTTTCCTGAAGCAACCATGTTGCTTAATTAGTCAATAATCATGAATGAAAGTGTGTTGGTTGCTATTTGTTTAGAGTAAGAAGATGATCATAGTTCAGTCAAGAATTGATGTAGAAAAGCCTGCCATCTTGTGGAAAGGGAGAGACTTGTAATGTTACTGTAGAGGTTTCCTCTGCCTCCTCACAAAGAGGAGGACTCTTTCTGGACCACTTCATCAATAGAAAACCTCCATAGTTGTTATGTGTCTCCACCATGGTACATGATATGACATACATTTGCATATTAATGAGAAATAATGAAAAATTGATTTTCTTGAAACTACTATAACTCCTTAATCCAGAATACTGCTGGTACAGAATTCATATTAACACCACCCATGTGTTATGTGAAGACAAGAATGTTGACATAGAAATCTTGCTAATTAATGCATATATTGGCTTAATGAATGACCTCATTAGCATAACTAGTTATGTTTAATATATCATGGTGATTATGGCAGGACATTCGGCAGCTCAAGTGCCTCATTTTGTTTGTTTTCAGTATTAGAATTACCTTATTTGCCAAGGGGTCCTAGCTGACGTAGTTGACCCATGCTCTTCATACATTGTATCATACAGACTTAGAATGATATTTGACAGTATATCTGTCTGATATAGAAAAGTGGAGGATATAAACTGACAGCAGTCCAAGCACTTGCATGTTGTGGGTTTGCATGTGTGAGATGTTTATCAAGGCGACAGACTTTTGGTAGGCGGATGGGGGATGATGGCATTTTGACATGGAAAAACATTTGCTTTAATGCTGGGTGGCGTTTGTTTTGAGTGACAGAGGTGAGTTTGACAAACACTCACTGTCCTGGGCATGTCAAGTCAGCAGCAGTCTTAACTGCATGTCTCAGTCTTGTAGCCTTGTATGTACTTGGAGAAGACATTTGTTTTGAAATGCTTCACAGCAAAAAATTCCCTCCACCTTTTACTGCCTAAGATTGCCTTAGATTCTTAGAAAAAAAGTGGCTGCAGTTTTCACAAAAGACGAAGTCAATGAGGAAATTGGACACGGGAAACTTCAAAATTGCACTTAATGCATTTTCACATATAGTGAATATATAATATAGAGTCTTTGTTTATTTCCTTAAAACCTCACATTCCCATGCTGTGCTCATGTTTTTTGAATCAGTTCATCCTACACCTTAAAATCCCTTTAATATGTATTAAAATGACATGACACCAGCATTGTTGGCAACATTTTGAATAGAAATATTGTTTAAAACTGTTAGCTACAACATAAATATGAGTCATTTGATACAAAACTTTGAACAAATATTTACCAGTGACACAAATGCTACCACTTCTTTTTCTTGAATTTTATGCCGTCACCCAAATTTAAAGGATTTTCTTTTCACTTTGAAAGATTGAAGTACTTTTGTGTTGATTTCAGGTAGAAATGCCGAAGAATTCTTAGAAACTCTAGGGATTTACAAGGTTTGAGCATTGGTGTATAACAGAGATGTAACTCTGCCCACAAAGGGATCTTGGGCCTGCTTTGATAAAACAGGACAGGTACAAAATTGCTATGGTGACTATGGGGAAATCTGTTGCTGCAGAAACAAAACAATAATGATAGGGAAGGGTGTGAAAATGTCAAGCATTCATGTCTATGCCCACGCAACACAATGAACAGCTCTCTCTTGAAAATATCAGGCTGCAGGCTTATTTCTTAGACTAGTATGGTTAGTCTGCTATACACTTCTTTAAGAGTAATGCCATGAGCTATTGTCATTTATTTTATTTTGGCTTGAGTTTGATATTAAGACCTAACTTGAGGTGGAATAATATGAGTGTGTATATTGTGTGGGTACAGTCCAATAGAGGGAGCCAGAAGGCAGAGTTTACCACTGGATAACTCTCGCTTCACTACTCTTGCTCCTGCCTTTGCCAAGTGGGTGATGGTAAAACGGCTTACACTTCTTTTCTTTTTGACCTAAATTATGCAAAGCCATTCAGGTTGATGAACGGAAGACATGTGATTTGAGTACTAGCTTTGAGTGGCGTCCAGATTCACAAAACTGTAGTGAATTGTATCTTCTTCATGATATAGTGCAGACTTTCCCATATAGAGCACATAGGTGAATAATGTGATTTTTTTGTGTTTTATGTAACACTAGATGTCTGTTTGGTGTACTACATGGTTATCATAGCAAAAGTTGATGCGGAACTCAGTACTTTACTACAACACAACTCCAGCTTAGTTATTCCTCCCACACCTCCAAGGTCATTAACACAGCCACACACTTAGTTCACCCTGCTGGAATGGACTGTGCTTTACCTCAGCATCGTGGCAGAACTCCAGTTATGGCAAATTGCAGCCACTCACTCAGAAATGTAGCCATATGTTACAATTTTCGAACCCCATCATGCTTGGGGCAACGTGTAGGATTGGAATTACCATAAAACCGTGGGATATGATTCATCAATTACCACCCAAGGCTCTCTTCCACTGCTATACCTCATTTTGTCCCCCTACCCTCTGTGATGGTCATATTTATTTTTCAGATTATGGTGACTGTGTTCAGGTATTCTGTGCTCATTAGCCGAGGAGCAAAGATAAGCAAAAACAGCCTGCGAGTAAAGTCAGTAGATGCACTCAGGCATGAGAAGATAAATAAGGCTGTGATGATTATTATGATTATTTTGGTGAAAATGATTCCTGTAATCAGTATTATCACAGCATTTATCAAAATGCTGCTAGTAAAAAGACAGTAAAATGTCTTCAGCACATGCAAAGTGTTACATGTTCTAAAAGGTGACAAATTATCCATGGTAATATGGTTAGACTAAACATACTTAAAAGTGCAATGAGTAAGATTTTTTACTCTCCGATACCATAAAATGACTATACTATATCTATAGGGGTTGATCAATAGATCAATACAAGTGACTCAATGATCACTTTTGCCCTTTTGGAACAATAGTTCAATTTGGCTTGACATCGTCATTTTTTCCAATAACATTATTCTTCAGCTTCACTCCGGCTCATAGAGGGTTAACAATGAGGCTTATGGCAACACCTTACTGTGCTTTTAAAGTGATGAGTAAAATGTTCAAATCTAGGAGATGTGGATGATGCAGACACTGCTTAAAAGGGTATTAAGTAATCTATGACGTCCATCGGTGGCAACATTGGCAGATGTTGTCTCCTCCTAAACAAGTCTCTGGTACAGCCCCCCCCACCCTTCCACACACACACACACACACACACACACACACACACACACACACACCCTGTCCCTTTGAGTTACAGTAGCCAAAAATAAAAACCGTACTTATTTCCCCTTTAAGACCCTACGTAATGAAAACTGACTTTTTCGAGGTTTGCAAAAATTATGCCTATAAGAAATTAGCACTCAAAATATGCCAGTCATTATTCTCCATTCTTCCTGTGCAGTCTCTGTGAAGGTTATAGCCTACTCATACTAGAGATTTCAAAAACGATACAGTGATCCCAGTAATTATTAACAAGTATGATGATAATATCTGTTTGACTGCAATTATATTTCATCACTGCTTCTTTGTTTTCTTTTGCCACCGCTTCAAATAATGTATAATCAACTGCTGTTGTCACCAACACAATGTTCAACTTGTGTAACTACAACCCACATTTCTTTTTGTACTACAGCAACACGTCATACAGTAGAACTAGATTGTGATTTGTGTTTCAAGGCGCCTTTAAAATGCTAGCTGCTGCTTTTGGAAAGGCTGGAGATGTGAGAGGGAGTTTTGACTGAAGTAAAAGTAGAGGAAGTATCCAGACATCTAACACTTCCCATCTTTGAGGCGTCTTTTGAGGATGCCAAGGCAGTTCAGATCAATGGGTTTTAGATATTGCTGTGTATCATTTGGGTGTGGAAAGCAGTGGAAAGAGACATTACGATGGGTCTAAGGGAAGACCAACAAGCTGTCAAATAGAGCGGGTAAATAGAAGCATAATAACTATTTCCTTGCATGATTTTGAAAATTGCACAACAGTAGTTTGCACAGAAAGTGGGTCTAGGAAATTCATGGAATAACATTTTGAAAACTGAGACATTTCAATTCTAAAATTCAACATAGCCGTCAATTGATGGTGACTTGGCCTTACTTGTGTCAATGAGGTATTTCATAATGTCTGTAAACTATTTGGTAATGGTATAAATTAGCTTGCACATGATTAGAAAAAATGCATGAATAACCATTAAAATAATACAGCCTCACAAAGCTCTCCAGTGTTATATAATCAAACCAATTTACCAAGCCAGGCCGCTAATCGTATGCAGGTGTAAGTGGAAATAGAGGCCTAAGTTTTGAGAATGAAAGGACACATTTGCAATACATGTACATTTGCTTGCAGCTACATTTTAAAGTGTAATTTTCAGGTCGGACTTAATATGAATGATTCGTGCCCCAGTCAAGAGAGAAATGTTTTTTAATGCGCTCTCACTCCCACACTGTGTGGATGGCCAACATCTAACAGCGTTATCTCTGAGTTTACTAGTTTAACAACCGCAGCAGTTCTTCTTCACAAGAGCTGACGTCATTTGGAGAAGTCTACTTGATATTTGTTTCCATGGAGATGGCATGAGGCAAGTGGCTGAATGTGACTTGGAGAAAGCCCAGGGCATGTTAGACCCAAATTATTGTTCTTCACGTCACTGTATATCCTCCTGGATATATGATATTATTAGATATATGCCTTTTATGTCGTGTTTGACTGTGTGTCTGCACATGCATTAACGTGTTTTCTTCCTGACTGTTTCAATCATGGACGTGTTCCTCCTTCAGATGTTTGTCTTCACCCAACTCTCACCTTTTACAGAAAAACAAAGTTAGAACACTTTTGGGGTTATATTTTGAAATGAAAGGCAGAGCATAGGGTGAAGCAGAACTCCAAAGTGAGAACTTCACCCTGCAGTCATTAATTTTAATCCTCCTCTTACTGTTCCCTCAAACTGGTGTTAAACCTAAGTGGAATTGTCCACCCACTCTGCGATGTTCCTCTGCAAAATTGGGTTATTCCCTGTGCTTTCGACGTTCACATTTGTTTCTTCAGTGGCGATGCCGTGCCTCTGCAAGTGAGGCAAAGAGGACATGTGAACTCTAGACTCAATGGTACGTGAAATAAAGAGCACACAGGTTAGTGGGAGGTGCCCCCCCCCTCCCCTCCTCACCTCTAAAACCATCCAAACCCATACACTTACTGATGGTCTCGCAGTCTTTTAACGGAAAAAATGTTGACATTGTAATCCTCACTTAAAATTTGAATCAGGTACCTGTAATTAAATGGAAAAATAACCAAATAACCAATAACCTCTCTGCCACAATACTAGGGTAGGTCTGTACACTGGAATGCAATAACATTAGAGTTTAAGTTCCGGTCATTATTGATGAACTCCATTTACAAGTCATAAAAATTGTGACTGGAGTCGGGCTGCAGTCAGAATCCTGGATTTGTCGAGTATTACAACACTGCATTCCTGCGTTAAGTCCTCGCGATTTGTACCACCACCAATCTGACTATGTGCTGTACTTCCTTGAAAGAAGCGACAGCCGCAGGAGCGAGCAGTGATGTATTACCAATAATTGGTAGCCCTATGTGTGTGGAGAGATAGAAGGATTAGCTGGCACCTTAGTCTCTGTGGAGGAGGGCTAGCTGTAGGGAGGGGATGCAGCTGGAATAATCGCTCCCCAAAGAAGCAGAGCTACACAGGAGCCGTCACTGCAAGCCCCAGCCCACTCCACCCACCTATTACGTAAGCATGAAGAAAGCAGATCTGCATTGTGACAGTGTGTGTGTGTGTGTGTGTGTGTGTTTACTGTAGAACTGCTTTGTGTAAGTGGGTTTTTGTGCTCGTTAGAGGAAGCTGCCAGTGAGAAAGCATGTTGGAGCGTTTGTGTTCGATGAGGATGCAAATCTCCTCAGATCCACTGCAGGGTTGCCTTGGAAACCCAAAAGGGGGAAGAGCAGCATGCAAACAGTTGCTGTCATGTATGTGGAAACAAAAAGAGCTGATGTGATGAGAGAAAATACAAGTCCCTTAAAATGATAATGGAGTTTTGTTATGTGCTGCAGGGTGTAGGTTAGCATCCCCCATCAAATGAAATACATTTCATATCAAGCTTTAACCATAAACTGCTGAAATTGAACAGAAGTAGCATAATACTATAAATATATATCAAAACTGCATTTTCAGGATTACTTAGCTCTTTCTGGTGTTCAGTCATAGCTCAGTACATACCTTGATGTTCACGTCACGGTTTGGTATGTTTTCAGTACAGCGGGGGAAAACAAAACATTTTCTTGTTAATATCTAATACATGAGCTGTACCAGGACAGTCATTTTTGAAAAGATAAGTTGATAAACTATGACCTAAAATAAAGCGTAATGCCTTCAAACATAGTGAAAAACCCACCCAAAATGTTGTCTCTAGGATCTTGCAAGTAAGTACAAAATCAATAAAGGAAGATTGTCTTTATAAGGAAATAATGCAATATAAAGTTTGAAATTCCCAATGGACAAGTGGAGCCTTTTGTCAGCTTAGCCTTGAATCTGAATGCAGCCAACAGAGGGCAACGCAAGCATTTCATACAGGTATCAGTCATTAGCAAAGGTGAGCAGAGGTTAGCAAACAGTTGTACATGTGCATCACTTGTTGATGGAATAAACATCTCCTGTTGTACAAACAAATCTTTTGACACAAGTGCTTACTCATTCACATCCAACACAGAGCTTATTGAAATAGCATTCTGGAATTAGCAAGCTAGCAAAGACAGCTTGTACTACCATACCATATACACAGCTTACAAATTTACAATCAGTTTTGTATGACACTAAATTCAAACAGTGAAAGCTCAGTGCACATTGCAGTACTGTCAGTTTATCAAAGTAATAGCATACAGCCTACAAGTGTTTTAGCTATTTGGTTAGAAAATTTTTAATCGCAAGCAGTCATTAAATTGACTTTTTTTTTCTATATTTTAAGTTGAATGATCTTAATTAAGGCCTTAAATGTGATTAAATATTGCCTTTTTGAGTTTAAATACAATTTCAGAGGTAATATGTTGCTTTTCCTCAGTGCCTTACTTTTCTAGTGAGAAATCTCCCAGGTTTCACAGACATATACCCTGGTTTTTCTACTCGTCAGCTTTTATGTGGGCCTTTTAATTGGTCTTAAATTTGATTAAAATTGGTATTAGAAAGTCTTAAAAAGTCTTAAATTTAACTTGCACCTGTTTGATGCACAAATAGTTCTACAACAGGCTTTGTAACTGATCGCTGCTGCTTATATCGGTCTGTGCTGACGATCTGTATTCATGTTATTACAATGCATGTGGCACTGGGGAAAAGTACTGACCAGATTGGGATTTTGGGTCATTGTATTTTGTGATAATGCCTATGGATTAACAGTTAATGCCTATGGCTTAACAAATACTTCCACTATTAAATTCTGATTAAATGATTACTAATTTTAGCAAGCACCATTTAACATAGTTAACATGCTGGCATCATTCAGCAGTTTGAATGGCGTGTTTATGGACATAGTATTTCTGGCACATATATCCGTCAGTGGCATCCAGAGACTGTTGCATTTTGTCCTGCATTAGAATTATGTTTTACCTGCTGCACACAAACTATCAGTAATCAGTGTAACAGGAGGTCTTCAAAGTCAACTAATTTCACTTGCTGGCTGATTTGATGGAAAAAGTGAATACCCAGTATGTGGTGTAGCTTGGCCATAATGCTGCATTCACATTGTGGTGGTATGTGATAGACGAGAAACTGGATGTTCATTGTTTTCAACAGGAGAACGACAGTTATCCCAGCCAGCACTGACGTGAAGTGTCACTTACCATACCTGCAGACAGGACTTGCCTACAAAAGTTGGCTCTTCCCAACTTTTTTGTTTTTACCCTCTACCGCAGCAGCGAAGTAAAAAATCCAGTAAAATGGATGTACCCACTTATGTTTCTGCACCTGCTCCTCTTGTCTCGTCTTCCAATGAAAATGGTGAATTTCTCATTTCTCATCTTCTGACTGTTTGGAGGGAGAAATCGCCAAATTTTGGTTTTCCAATTCCCTGCTTGTCTTCTATGCATTTACAGGGGAATCATATTTAATAATTTCTTCAAAATACAGCCTTTTAGAGATTTTGAAATTGAATGACATATTGAAGATGTATACGCACATAATACTATTTAACAGATTGTTTTTTTATTGTATCAGTGCACATAGAATGCTTAAAACTTGTCTTAATGAAAGTCACCAAGGCAACAATAAGGCACCTGATGACATCCCATAATGCTGGCTTTTTTTTTTTTTTTTTTTTTTTTTTACATATATAAAACTAGCAGACTGGCAGATTTTCTTGAAATACTTTACTTGGATGTGCAATTGCATAGCTCCTCAATCACTGCCTTGCCAATATAATGTTTAGCCTCTCTTCCTTGGAGTTACTCACCACCCTAATAGTTTATCCTACCTCTTAGAAGTGAGAGTGAAAAGATTCGCCCTTGTCAGTGGAGATTCCCAACACACAGCATGTTAAACACAAACACGCCCTACGCTACACGGACAGTTCAAGATATTTCCTGCTGGGCTCAGAGTGCCTTTTACACGCAAGCCAAGTGTCTTAAATACCGTGCCAGCTGCCCTCCCTAAAGCAGCTCAGCAGTGCCTTGCATTATAAAGAGTGGAGGACCAGCAGGACCAAGAGCAGGGAGGACTGTTCCAGAGCTGGTACGGCCTTCCCACACTACACTTTCAAGCTCTCTCTCGTGCCTTGTCACGATGAAATCAATCATGATGAAAACATTGTATTGGTGTAAGCAGCATCTAGATATTAAATCCACAGCAGAGGCTAGAGAATGGGATGGCTAGATGTTGACTAATTGTTAAACTGCTTGATCTGTTGATGGAAAACATGGAGTTTTGCTCATTAGGGGGGGAGAGTTGGAAAGGACCGCTGCGGTGTTAAGCACATTATCCAAGGGAGGGCTGAATGAGAAATCAGCTATGTGGGGTGTAAGGTCATTGTCTGCATTGAAGGGAACAGGCGGCCTCTATGTCTGAGGATTAGGCTCGCTGTTTGCTCGCCACCGGGCATCTGGTACTCTCGCTGCAGCAGTGTTTCACAGGACTAGCAGCGCCGCAACATGACCGGAGAGACCAGAGAAGTTCTACTGCATTGTAAGTTGCTCTCATCAACTGCTGGGACCCTAACTGTGCATAGTTACTGATGATCACAGTTGATGGTTTTGATGGTTTTGGAGCATATAAGGAAGAAAAATAGTTAACTTGAGATCAACTATCAAGGCTTGTGTTGATGACGTGAGGTTAACTGCTGGATGAGTGTTGATGGATGAGTTTAGCTTGGTCTTTTTTTCCTGCAATTTTTATTTGAATTTATAATAATGAAACAACATTAATTTACTCTTCTCAACCACAAGTAGCATTTGATTTATGTGCTGTATTAGGAAGTTTGTGCGTAATCCTACTGCATAACTTCATTGAACCATGATAATCTTAATGGATGACAACTAACAACTGGTTTTGTAGCACATGCTGTATCTTACCCATATGCTTAGGCTATAACACTCACCCCGCTGTACACTAACCGTGGGCTTTTGGGGGGATTTGCATAAATTTGGCGGTATTCAGTTACATGTATAAAAGGCTGTTTCTCAGGTGAATAGTAAAAAGGTTCAGTTGTTTGCTGTTTTTAACAAATATTCACCAAATCAAGTTGCATCCAAGCTTGTTTTACAGTTTCTTAAGACAGAAATGCATGGCATCATTTGTGTGGGTCGAGGACTGAAACACTGCTGTCCCCTATGCCTGGTGGTGAATGCTAATAGCTTGTTGTTATTAACCTCCATTTAGATGTAAATGTGCCTTTTATCGGGGGAGACAAGGCATTGGACTGCTGTGGCAGATCACTTGTTATGGCCCTAGTTCCTTTGGTAAAACATGGGTAGCCGTTCAAAAGATGTGTCTGTGTTTTGGCAACAATAGCACTCATATTGAATGCCAAGCAAAGAGTTCACTTGAGTTATACAATGCAGAGGCTTTGTGGGAGATGTTGTAATGATGCATCAACAGATGTTGGGTCTATCACACTAGCAGATTCTAATGCAGTGAGGCTTATGCTGCAGTGACTCATCCTGAGATTCAGTGAAAGCAGTAGCGGTGCAAGACGATGTTGAAATGGTTATGACAATATGGTCGCTAGTCTGGGCTAAGTATAAAACAGACATTTTCAATCACTCTGTTGATGTTACAGAAAGATGCTTGTGGTTTGGTGTTAGACACATTTGTTGTACATGCTGCTTTTTTGGATTACATCTTTTCTGACTGAGTCATTTTGATCTGCAGTGAAGCCTTGAGCAGGGAGTGTTTTTTCTTCCATACAAATGTTCAATACCTGCTGGTTCTTTTTATGTTCCCCCTCCATGGTACATGTGGGACATAATGTTGTCATGGTGGCGTCTGTCTGTCTGTCTGTCTGTCTGTCTGTGTATAGACACATTCTTTGAACACAGTAACTCAAGAGCAACACATCCTTACACCACAGGTTCCCCCTATAGAGTAGATGATCTGATTAGAGTTTTGAGCACCTTGCTGCATACATTTGCATATTAATGAGGAAACCCTATAATTCCTTAATGCTTTAAGATACAGAGTTCATATTAATGCCACCCATGTGCTATGTGAAGACAATTATGTTGGCATAGAAATATTTGCTAATGAATGTATTAATTAGCTTAATTATAGCATCAATTAAAAATGCATGGGAATGTTGTAAACACAAGCACGTTTTGGTAAAAAAGGGAGAACCTTAAGATGCATATATTTTTAGGCTGCTAACTATCAGCTTCAAAACACCAGATACAACAAGGGTGAATAGAGGATGAAGTGGAAAATATGATACAAATAGCCCTACCTATTGTAGCCCCATAGTTCCTTAATAATTCTATTATGTAGTTCATTGGGATCTGCAAAGGTCTGTTTGTTGAGAATGGATTATGCTTTGTCTCCTCTGAATAACTATTCAAATATTCTGTGTGTTCCAAACAATAATAATTTATTTATTATTAACAATTGCCCTGCAGGCAATCCATTGGCTCTGTGTAAACATGCGGGTAACGCACTGCCACCCTCACCGACTGAGCCTTAGAATTGTATGTATGTTGACACAGATCACTTGAAACGTTTGATTGTATAAATCATCGGATGCATTTAGTTGTAATTAACTGTCAAAATTTGCTCTGACATTTCAGTACAAAGCTGGTAGTGTAGTCTCTAACTGGAGCTGATTGCGCTTGCTGAGCTGATTTTCTTTTTTTTTTTCACCCAGTTTCTGGAGTAGGCACCACATTTCTTACAGCAGTGTCTTTAGACTCCGATAGCATCAACGTCAGTCTCAAATCCCTCTGTCAGGTTAGGCAGAGGTAACTCCAGGACCTCCTTCCCACGGAGTGCTACACTGCTAAGACAGCGTGGGACTCCAAGCCATTTCCTAACATGCAGTATGACTACTCGTTCTCTCTCATTTGACCACTGTGAGTGGGCTTCTCACACGCTGTCAACAGACAAATGTATATTCAGACTCCAAAGAAAGTGACTTGGATAAAGTGACTATGACAATATCTTGATTGGCTTTGTGGGGATCAAAGTATATTTTCTGTTTTAGAACTGATAGTATTCCCATAGTATAATAAAGCTCACTTGGATGTACAGTTCAAATAAACTTCACAAGTTCATGAAGTCAGTCACACACTCAGTCACTCCAGGCTGTACATCAGTACAGTGTTAGAGTCGAAGCTCCATCTCACTCTGTACACTCTGTGCAACACAGAAAATATGCCAAGACTTTATATTTCAAGGCTTTTTACAGTCACACCCGAAGGGCAATTGAGAATAACACATGCGGGTATGACTAATACCTGGAACAAAATCATCCCATCCCAACCCTTAATTTATATGAGATTCTCATGTAATGGAATTTTTTTCTTCACTGTGCCAGTATAGGCCAGACCTTAGTAACAGCATGGCTTCTATTTCCCAACAGCTGTGAGCCAGCAGGCTTATGTTATACCGGCAAGCCTTACTGTCACCAACGTTGACTACTGTTAACAATCTGTTAATATGGTTGGAACGGACAGAATGTTTTGTTAATAATAATCTGTTTTTCTAGCCAATTCACTGTCCCCAAAACAATCTAAAATGATTTTCCTAAACAGATTGAGTGGCATCATTGCAAGATGGGATGCAAGACTGCTAATGGAGAATGTGTAATAGTATGTAGCACTTTGATACGAACAGTGTACTGATATACAACTGTAATTATATTCCTGTGCTACTGCTTGTGTGCAACTGCTACCTAGACACTGGCAGCTTGCAAAGATGATGCTGCATTGCTATTACTAATATGGTGGGTTGGCTACAAGGTCATTTGAAAGGCAGCAAACAGGCAAAACCATTGCTACCTCAGAGGTACTTCCAGTAACACTTGCAGTACTGAGAACACATTTTTATTAGTAAAACCAGTGTTTCAGGATTTGGCTTCATCAGGGTTTGTAAAACAATTAATCTAAAAGCCTATATAAATACATAAGACATGCTAAAATCAACCTGCAAGATACAGAAGCTTAGCAAAGGTTTCACTATCTACTCTCAGTTTACCGCCTCTTTGGTTGGGTTTAATCTGTTCAATACCTATAAATAAGAAGGAGGAAATGTGGTGGTTAGTTTTGTTAAAATGTCTGGCAACTGGATTAGTTTCATCATTTCTTTTGATAGAACTCTCGAGTTCTGTAATTGATTCTTTTAGGGGACGGGATGTTTCACAAATGTATATTTTATCACATGGATGCTGTATCTTGTATATGCCATGTTTTGTTTTACATGCTATAAAACTCTTAATATTTATCCAGTGTCCATTCACAGCATAATTGAATGGCTTTACATTCTTAGTGTACTGACAATTGGTGCAGTTACCACATTTAAAAGTGCCAACAGGATTTTTACCTGTAAGGTTATTAGAGATGACCTCTTTGAGTAAACATGCTCTAACCCCTCTATCTTTGTTTCTAACTCTTAAAGGAAACTATTGGTGGATCTTTAATAGTGTCTCTAAGAAGGCACACAGTGCGAGCGCACAGGGTGTGGTGACAGATTTTTGGTATTTTCGTGGCCAGCAGTGTGTGGTAATGCGACGCAGTTGGAAACTGGGTGGGATTAGGAATGCATCATCGGTAGGTGTGGTAGGAGCTGACATCAGTCGTGACCAATCAAATCACCTCTTTTCCTTGGTTTTGAAAGCAGTGTGCTTTGTGTCACAGCGCTCTGACAATTCAGTGATGGAGAGAACAGTTCGGAGCAGATCCGCCACAACAGCTTCTCCCATCCTCCAGCCAGTCCTTGACATCTGTAGAGGATGCGGCCGCCTCCACAATCCTCACTCTGTGCGTCACGGCACATACTGACAGTTCTATGTTGGATGACAGTCATTCACACCACAGCCACGTGTGTATAGCTAGAATGAATGAAAAATGTATCTTATTTTTTCCTGCTTGAGGGATTTATGTCTAAGTCAGATTGGCCAACATCTACAAAAAGGGTTGGTAAGCTTTGAATAAGATCTGATCATAAATAACACAGAACACAACTGCGCCTTGCACCTTTGACCTGGTCTGAGCAGTTGCAAGGGAATTATTATTACACTGATAAAGACAAGGCAAGATGGAAAGCGATGGTGGCAAAATTGATTAGTGTATTAATTTATAGCCATGATTACAACTGGCTGGTACTACTTCAAAGCCTGGCTTGTCAGCTGGGTGTTTAGCATAAAAAATGACATTTAACCCTTTTCCTGGAGCTCTGCAAAACCACATTCAACTCAGACATGGCGCTGTGTTTTTGAAGGAAGAATCATGAATGGAAGTTAGCTAAAGAAGACAAACCACAATTCACTGTAATACATTATTAGTACAGTGTTCCTGTAAAATGGAGGAACAGGCTACATATAGGTAGGGATTTTATGTCTGAGAAACAGCTGTTAGATATGTTTGTTTTGACCATATTCCTTCTTTTAGATAAATCTTTTAAAAGGTTTGACATGTAGTGTTTAAAGCTAAAGCACAAAAGTTTTTCTTAAAAAGGAGCAGTATTTCTATATGAAGAAAAGCCTTGTGATTGGAAGATTTTTTCCTTTAACCTCATCTCAGGTTTTCACTTGGGCAGGATAAGCAATCCAAATAAGGTATTCTGGATAAAACTGTGAATCCATACCCTCCTCCTCTGATTTTAAGGACACTTTAGCTGCCTCTCCAACATAGTGTGTATGTCCAGTAAATGGCCTTTCTGGTCTATCAAACCTTGGTAAATGGATAAAAAGATACTCAGCTGTGACATCCGGGGGAAAAAAGGCTATTCAAATCCATTTTCTCTGGGCTTTAAACTGTAAGAAGATGAACCACGATTCCCATTGCTAATAGCAACCATCAACAGGAGAGATACTGCCACACTGATAAAAAACATTCACAGATAGTTATCACAAGGGAAAAAAAGGGTCATTTTCATTTATTGTTTCCTAATGGGAGTGCTGTGAAGCCCTTTGACACACTTGTGATTAAGGGCTGTACACATAAACTTCTTGTTCAGATGCACTATAAACTTTTATTATGTACGGGTACTTCAACAAGAGAAGCGTTCCTTTTGAACAGCTGTGCTTCAACATTTCTTCTGCTTGCCATTTGAAATTATGTTTAATGGCAGGTCAGCCATTCATTTGTCGAACAAAAAAGCCATATCTGAAAAGGAAAAGGAAGAATAGGAATAACAATAGCAATTGGTTTTGAGAGGAAATGGATGGTTCATTTGCTGTCAGATTCTACTTTTGCTCACAGCTATTAAAGGAGCAATAAATAAGATTTTTACTGCCCCATAGCCCAAAATGAGCATAATTTAACTGCTTCACCAGGTACCGAGATTTCTGGCTTTCAAAACTCACTTTCCGGCCTGTGCTCAGTATAATTATTCCATTATTTAGCATGGTGATATACTACCTGTTCACTAGACATTTCTGTTTGGTCTCCGCTCTAATTAGCTAGCTTACTCCTCTCTATTATGAAAATGTGACGTTGTTTGTGCCAATTACATTGTCATGGACGATGTAGGCTATCTCCTCAATGTATAGCACCGTTCTCCTTAGCATGAAGAAGTCTGCATCAGACTGCTTTGACTGACACTACAGTTGATACAACGCAACAAAAAAGGGGGAATGCATTGCTAGTTACCTACAATTATTAATCTAGAACCTTTGCATGAACAATAACTGTTTTGTTATAATTTGCTATTGAAAAAATGATTGAAATGGGAGGCCTTAGTGTATAAAGACTGCTGTCACATTAGAACGGGACAGTTTGCTGTCTGCTCAAGTTTGTACCACAGAGATTCATTCAGTAATCACGGATAAGTGACGTCTGGTAAAGTGTGATTTTCTCAGCACTTCAAATTAAATTATAATTTGTCTTACTAAATGAGTTTGGGAATAGCATTCATGGTGCTGAATTATAACGTTTAAAGTCCTCTATACTATTTAGGAGCCCTCTGTCTTTTCATGGATGGAGACAAATGTGTATAAACAAGAAGTGTCAGATATTCATGATCTAGGCTAATTTGAAAATTGGGATAATCACGGCAATGCCTTTTCTTGATTTAATGTTTTCATATTCTACCATTGCAACTCGTATGTGCTTTTCCAGTGGTTCTCTTTGCAGAAGTGTGTTACACTTTGTATAAGAACCTCAGCAACTTTTTTATAGATATATAGGTGTAGGTGTGTGCATATCATTTATGTTATGTGAATATACCATAAAGTACCTGTTAATGGCAAGAACTTGACCTTAGGCTGAGATACTGATACTAATACTGACTACAACTGACAGTTGCAGGAAGACCCTAATGTGTCCATTTTCACAAAAATGGAGGCAAAACACAATTGCTGTACAATGTCTTGTTTTTATAATAATCACTATATTGCCATACTATACATTGTGACCTGTGTATTGTGATACATGTCATATTTTGAGGGCCATATTAAAAGCCAGCAGTACTTTTTGACTTATTAAATCGGTTCCAACAATATTCTCATTTGCGGCACACTCATCAAACATGAGTCCTCCGCTGCCGAGACAAAGTGAAATCTCGCTGTTCTAACGGTGGAGAAGTTGAGCAGGACGCAAGTCTAATAATATCTGTGTGCCTCGCTGTGTTTCTCCAGATATCCAGGAGTTCTATGAGGTGACACTGCTCAACACCCAGAAGAGCTGCGAGCAAAAGCTGGAGGAGGTCAACCACATGGCCGACAAGTGGGAGAAGAGCGTTTCTCTGCCAATATCTGAGCTCACACACTCTGCCTGCCCTGTGGAGGAGGTGAGTCTGCGGCACGGCCTGCCCACAACACCATGCGTCCCAATTAGCCAGCCAGAAACTCAAACAGACACCTGGACTGAAAAATTACCTTCCCCGACCTTGACCAGGGTTTCCACGGGTCCTGAAAAGTCTTAAAATCACATACATACAGAAGCCACCTAGTGTAGATGCTACAGGGTTGAGTGTGTAAATGTGGGTATGTCAGTAGGGTTGTCAAGCGGGCATCTTCCTTCACCAATGTTTCATTGAGTAGCTAAACCACACTGTCTAAAACTCAAGGCCGTATAAGGTCTTGAATGCGGTTAAATAGATTATTATAAGTCCTAAATTCAGTTTTAGAGATTTTTCATTGGCCCACATGTGTGTTCATTTTCACATTTTTATGTCCCGCCACCATGGTACATGGTGTAGAGTAGATGATTCAATTAGATTTTGGAGCGAGCACCTTGCTGCATAAATTTGCATATTAATGAGGAAAAACTGTTTCCCTGAAAGTACTATAACTCCTTAAAGGAACACTTTGCCGATTTTCAACCATATCTCTATCTATCTGAAATCGGGATATAGTGTGAAAAACAACAACAGGTTTTTTTAATGTTCTCTCTGTCTCTGGGGCACAGCTTCAAAATCTGTTGTACTTCCGCGAACCAGTGATGTCATTGGTTCTCGGAAGAGAAGAAATTTTGAAGCTGCGCCGGCTCGCATGGCTGTTATTCGAACTACAGATTGTACTTACTCATTTTTGTATGCCCGCATCCACGGACAGTCGGATCGAGAGCCATACGAGCCGGCAAAACTCCACCGGGTGATCACCCGGCGGAGTTTCTGCCAGCAAATGAACGGGGAGCTCTCGGTGCAGGCGACATGGAGGGAAGGTAAACATTGTTCATTTGCATATACTACCGACATTGTAATGATACAAAGCTGGTTGAAAATCGGCAAAGTGTTCCTTTAATTCTTTAAAATACAGAGTTCATATTAATACCACCCATGTGTTATGTGAACACAAGTATTTTGACGGTATTTTGATAGTAGAAATATTTGCTATTTAATGCATTAATTAGCTTAATTAATTGCATCATTAGCATATTTGCTTATGTTTACTATATCACTATTAGTATGGCAGGACATCAGGCAGCTGAATTGCCTCTTGTTTTCATGTGAAAGTGGTCTGCTATTTAATTCCAACATTAAAAAGGTCTTGAAAGTCCTTAAATTGAACATGATGAAACTAGCCTACTGAGCCTAATGAACACCTACTGAGCATAATATTTGTGATACTTTATTAATGTGTTTATGCATCATACTATAGGAGGCAAAACAGACTCAAACAGTTATTGATAACGTTTAGACCCACCTCTGTTAACATGTTTGTGCGTGCGTGTGTGCCGTTGCTTGTTCCTATGCCAGCTTGGTACAACGTATTGCTTCAAAGCGTACCGGTTGAGCTTCGAAGCATTTGTTTCAAAGGGTTCAGTTGAGCTGAGAAGCAATAATTGGTTCCCCTCAGGACTAAATCTTGTAAACAAACCAGACTCATCTCTTCCGGGTAGATGAGAAGCCCATTGAAGTTTGTTGAATCAAGCTACGAGAGTTCTAAGAAAGCCGCTCTAAAAGTCACATACAAGGATTTACCAAATAGCGTGTCATATAGAAAGTAATTGTTCAGCCTCACATAAAATCACTGCCATTTAGATCTCTAATGGCCAATACTGCTGCATCTCCAGTAGGATTAAATTGTATTACGCCTGCCGCCTTCATATCTTTTCTGGCAAGGTACAGACTCTTCACTACATCACGCTTGCCATCAAATTCTCTTCAGATTTCACATACTTGAATGCCATAGTAAGTTGTAACCATGGTTTTAGCTAGATGGTTTGAGCAGTGGTTCCCAATGTAGGGTCAGGGGGGCCTCCGGGGGTCGTTGAGGGGTTTACAGGCCAGGCGGTCCCCAGCAAAATGAGCAATAGTTTCATTTCACTATAATTTAATTCACTATAAATGATCTCAATTAGAAAATGAAGAATGACTGTTATAATCCTAGGTTTCCCTTTCACCACCATTAGCTCCCCACGTACAGTGTAGGCAGTTATGCAATTCAATACCAAATCAACAGCAACACAAATCTTTGCATATGGGAACATGGGACACAACAAAAACATATTAAATGGGGATCTGTGGCTCTCTTTGTGGATCTATTTGACATTAAATTATTTGAGAATTGAGAATTTGAGAAGTTAGACCATAACTTGCAACAGAAAATTTACCCATGGCACATTTTCTTGGGAATGTTGGAAAATGCTCGACATATGATAAACATGAAGTTGGAAAATAAATTGGATTCAGGGATTCCCCCTCAAGTATTCCCCCTTTGTCAAATATCAGGAATGTTTTATAAGTGCTGCTCTCCTGTCTTTGTTATTTTAAATGAGGAGCCAGCCCAATTACTGAGGATCTATATTTCATCCAACCCCTTTAAACATCAAACCAAAACAAGGCTACAGCAGTTGCCTTCAAACATCATAAACGATGGCCTCCATTTTATGTTTGATTGTAATATGGGGTATGAGAGCTTGTAGTATTGCTTAGACTAGCAGACTGTTCCACTGTACGACAGCACAGACTCATCAACCAGGAGGGCAGTTTATTTGTTGTTATGACGTCAAGAGGATTTGGTCCAAGTCATCTGGAATCAGCAGCTTTAAGCAAATCTATTCACTTACTCTCTAGTTTTTTTTTCTTTCTGTCTTTCTCTCTGTCCTACACTTTTCTGACTGTTCTTGGGAAATGAACAGTGAAATCGTACAAGGGGAGATGTGCAGACTAACTGCGCAGGGCAGGACATGTACAGTAGCTGGACGTATTTGCACTTTCAAAAGAACAGAGGTGCTCTTTGTTGAAGCTGCTAGCTTGGAGGAGAGAGAGAGAGGGAGAGAGAGAGAGAGAGAGAGAGAGAGGTGTGATGTATGTGAATGTGCTTGGGCTGTGACAATCTAATTAAAGGGAATGAATGGAGGGTGCTGAATGGTTGAGGGCCGTGAAGGACTGAAAAAGCATGAAAGATGAATCAAAATGTAGGTTTTATTCCAATCATTTCCAAGGGAAAAAAAGTTATCACTATAATGTCGTTCTTTCTGCCTTTTGTCTTTAATTTGAAATGCTAGTTGCACCACATTTTGATGGTAAAAGGACAGAGTTAGTGACTAATACTACAAGTTTGATCGATTTGTAGAACTACTGGTATCAGGGATGACAATCTATTACAGCTTTAGTGTATAATGTGTTTAAAGTTAAAATCCGCACTGTAACTGTTAAAATGAAAAACAGTTATTGTAAAATGACGTTGCATTTCTGGCTCCATTTTGTTGTTTGGTGGCATATTTTCTCATTCCTGTGGATAACAGGCCAAGCGTAGACGCCGTGACATCATGTTGAGATATTTCCAGTGCAGCTACAATGGAATTTGATAGCAGAAAACATCAATGGTAAATGTCATGTTTGGTGTCAGTCCCTCAGAATCAAAGAGCAAGGGCTTCTTTCTAGACTCACCATTTTGCACCGACGTTCAACAATCATACAGGGAGATATCCATCGTAGGAGAGGAGAGAGATTAATTTCTCCACTGACAGTAGCCTCAATAGACCAGAATGCAATGCAGCAAAGACATGTTGCATGGTGCAGCCATTACCATAGATACACCAAAGTGTTCACAAGCTAGTTAGCTAGCTATATTTATGCACCAATATGCCCACCTTTGATTGAAAGCAACAAGTTCACACCTCTTCTCTGGCAATTGTCAAAAGGCATTCTGGGAAACGTAGGAAATGACTAACTGAAATAGAACTAGGCAGGTTGAGGGAAAGTGGGTACAACAAAAAGGTGAATTTCAACACTTTAGAATAACTCCTGGAATGCATTGAACATCACAAATTGATGATATATAACAGAGTTATCCAGGGTGGGGTTTTCCCTTAAGCAATGAGATGATGTGAAGACTCTTCAGGTGATAAAAATCGTAATAATAAAAACAGCAACAAATAGATATGAGGGTTGAACAGTGGCTGTCGGCATTTATTCCCCTGTACCTTTCTCTGTGAATGAAAGCATTATGCAATAAAGAATATTGCATTCCGTGAAACACATGTCCCTTCCCCCTATGAGATCGTCCCTTCAAAATCTCCCATCACTACAAAGATGAATGGCGAGTCAAAGCCTCACCTCACGATAAAAGCCAGCAGATAGATAAGGTAAGGTTACACCAACAAACCAATATAGTGGAGTAGAAAGAGAATTACATAACAGCATGTCTGTAGAAATGGGTTCATGTAGTATTGGCTTTAAATAGGCTCTGATGCTGGTAATTTTCTCACTTGGTTGTTGAACGAGACAGTTTAAAAGCAGTTCCATGGGTCCGTGCGTACCGGACATGTCAGTTATAGCATGTTTGGCGTTTTACTTGGATTTGGACCAACCAGTTTAGTAATCCACTGGTAATCCCATTTGTCCACACAGTCAAACCTTTCTCTTCCTCTCTGCTTCTTTTCCTGCTACAACAGTAAACCACTGGTAAACGGGGCCGTTTCTATACATTTCAAAACAACTCAAGAAGTATATAGAGTTTTCTTTGTTACAAAAATAGCCCCTCTGTAACAGCAGGGGCTGCTGAACGGCTTTGTTGAGGCTATCCAGTACTACCAGGATAGGGATAAGTGAAGGGGATTAGATCAGTCCTCAGAGACTTTGACCCTACCACTGGGTCATCAGCACACTGCTGTTGTGTCCGCCGTTCTGCTGCCACAATCAGTCCTCAGAAGATTAGGCAAATGTCCTGGCAAATAATGAGAGATGGCAGATGCACCCATCAGAATAAATTAACAGGGTCCATAGTGGTTATTGAGAGAGGAAAAAATAAAATCAGGAAAACAATAGATGGATGAGGTCATGTGGGCAGTTTGTAGAAGTTGATAGATATTTATACAAGTAGAAGACAGACAGAAAAGAAAGAATTGGTCAAAGTAGTGATGAGCATGAGTACAGTTACGGTACTTGACACGGGCATCGAGCTTGATGGTTTTTTGGGGATTTTGTTTACATATTATGGTAGAATAATTTATTTGTCTCTCCTCTATTATGTGCAGTTACATAATGAATACCCTTGTTGGAAAAAAACATTGGTGGAATTCTCTGATCGAGAGCTAGAAATGTAATTTAAAAAGTCGATAACCAGAATAATTGGCAGCTAAGGTCGGTTTCAAAATGTAGGCTATGCCACAGTGACAACTTACTGAGAGATTAACCTCTGGCCTACCACAGCCTTCATTCCACTTTCCATTTATGTCCCCGCTAATTGTATTTCACAGCCTTTCTTCTTCAGCTGCCATGCTTGCAAATGAGCAGACACTGTTACAGCCCCTTAAAGAGTGTGAAAGGTGTATGAAATAGCAGGTGTTCTAAAATAGACGATCCCATTTGATGAATGGATTCATTTGTTAAATGAATGTAATGATTTGCTCTATGAAAATGAATGGAAATTGCCATCCCACTACAAAATTGATAAATCAAAAGACTTGGTGGCACTATGGAGAATATGCTTTCTCACTCTCTAATCTCAGCTCTAGCATTATCTTGTAAAACTCCAGAACTTGAATAAAATTCCTGGGAACTAATGGCACTAAAACCCTAGAACATATTTCCATTTCATGCACCGTAAAAACATCCATATTTGCAACTTATTTAGTCTCAAATTCAGTCTTAAAATCTTTTAAATCGGCCAAGTGGCAGATCTTTTTGACTTGTTTTTTGACTCGATTGATATTTTTGACATTCTATCTGTTCACTTTGGCTCTCGTATCTGTCAACAGAACCGAATGTTTCAAAGTTGTTGTTTTTTTCTCCAGCAATATCAAACGGAGCCGCATTAAGCATAGCAGAATAGATTAACGGCTCTGAAGAATGGATTGATGTATCCCACTCCCAACATGCAATCTGGCCCAGTTTTTATCTTCATATCATGCACGCTATATTTTTTAGATTTATTCAATCAAAATAAAAATTGCAGATTACTGCATGTGAGAAGGGCTTGCCGGTGTATAAATGGAGGGACGGATATAGCAAGCTAATTCCGGCGTGTGCTCTTCCAGCCTCCTGTCCACTAAGGTTTTGTAGTATATCGTTGTGTGCCAGGGGTTTATTTTTGGTTGTCACGGGCACATATAGGCTCACACTATCTGAGCTGCTAATTAAAGACTTACCAAAGCTACAGACAAACTCACCAGCCAATGATGACTCCAGCTATGTGTCAGTGCCAGGACTTGCATAATTGTTAGTAAGACTGTTACAGCCGTCCTTTAGGGAATTTATTATTGGTAAATTATTGACATTTAAAGACACTGAAGCAATTTCAAAAGGAACACCAGATTTGTTTGATGTTCTTGCAGTCAAAGCCTTTGTCATGTAAGAAAATATCATTGTAGTATGCAGTGTTTCTTCCTAATATTTTTAGTTTGTAGGTGAGGCCTTTTTTTTAAAATTTTCAGCTTTAGGTTTGGTCTCAGACCTGCTCACTGATCCAATTCCACTTCCAGAGCCGGTGGCTTTTATTTGGTCAACAAAAGTACTAAAGGACTATTCCTAAATATTGTTACAATTATCTGTTTTCTGGGAGTTCATAAGCCTGGAGAATCCGTTTGTAGTAGTTTCCTACTTTTCTAGCAGTGTGGTAAATTTTGGATAGTGGGAGGCTGCTGCTGTTGAATAAATACAGACGTAACAGTAATGTCCCACAATTACAGATAAGAGTTCAACCTTTTTTGCAATGCATCAACCATTACAAGATGGCCTGGTATTATCTGCAGCACAATCAGGCTATGACATGCTCTTTGCCTGAACAGTTTTCTACATTTGAAAGATTAAATCTAATGGTTCTATTTACCTTTTAAGTCAGTTTGTTACTACTTTGCCGTGGTGGCATGGCCTTATGTGTGCACATGTTTGGTGTTCCCAGCAGAGGGAGCAGAGCAGCTCAGAACCCAGTGGGCCGGAGCAGGCAGAGAGCAGTGCCAAGACCTCTGAGGTGAGTACTCTCTGGAACCCACACACTCTTTGTGTGTGTGTCTGTGTGTGTATGTGTGTGTGTGTGACTTGTATGCAGTTTCTGCGATCTTGTGTTGCTTGAGGACAGCGCATCACACCAAGTCGCCCATTGTGTTTTCATCATCAGCGTCTATTTTTTGGTGCATTTCATTTTGTGATCTCATTTTGTGATTTCACCTGGTCATTAGACATGGCATGGTGGAACACTCCAGACTAATGCAGCCCAGCACATCTATTCTCAGTAATATAATACTTGGTTCCTCAAGAAGCAATTTGTAGCTCCATAATCCCAACAACAATGAGCTCACCATGGTAAATGAGCTTATCTGCAGGCGAGGACGGGAGACGTGGTCCGAGGGCTTGGGACCAGAATAAAGAGTATAATGCCTATAATATCACTGCCCTTTGGCCAAAGGGGTCATTGGCAGGCCATCAGCTAAAGTATTACATTTTAATTGAAAACAGAATTTTAGTAAAGATGCTTGGAGGAGTGGTTAGCCCTATTTGCACTAATAATAAGACCAATATTACCTGAGCAAATGAAATGATTTGTAACAATTGCAGAGCCTGTTGCTAATTTTAATCCCGTGCTAATCAGCTGTGTCTGTAATTTGTAAAGTAAAAATTTTCAGCGCAAATTACCTTCCGTATTTTGGTGAAGACAGAGGTCCTCTGATAATACTAATCCCGCGCAAATTGAATGGTCAGTAATTTCAGCCGTAATTTGTTCTCGGCGCGCAGTTTCTTTTTCTTCTTTTTCTCAACGCACAATTTCTATAGTCCTCCTGTCATGAAAAATGAAGGCAGTAGTGGAAGCTATAGAGGAAGGTTTTGAAGCGCATTTTCGGTGTGAATCAGAAAGTGAGGAATTGTAAAGTCTGCGCAGCGTTTGTCAAATGTCACGTCACCTCTCCCTTTCGAATGTTTCCTGTCACTCTCCACTGTGTGCTATCCAATAGAGCAGAAGTGGCTAAAGAATATACAAAAAGATGACAAGTTGGATGCTTTCTTTATCGTCAAAGTAAAACGTCTCCATAGCCAGTGCAGGCTTTTCTCCTGCCCACGCATGCTTCATCGCACTAATACAGTATCATGCATGATTAACACGCATGAAGTCACTACTTGATTTTCATTTAGTTTCACTGGAGAAAAACACAAGAGCGATTCTGACCATGATGACGCCCCCATCAGAAATTGACTTCAGACATTGTGTCAGGGTCGGATGAGATCAGCGTCACGGTCAAAGGCCACGTCAGGCTTTTAAGTAGATCTGTCCTGAAGGCTCACCCACCGCTATCGCCAACAGTGACAAAACCAGAATTCGTCACACCTAACCTCTACATCTGAGCGCCAGCCCCAACAAAGGAGGTTAAAGCATACCTTCTCTCTAATGCAATAAGTTGGAGCAGCCTGAGCCGCATCACCTGAAAAGATTAGCCCTGCTGCTCTGGGAAGGGGGGAGTGCGAGAGGGCGAAAGTGTTCGGTAATAGCACCGGAGGATTGAGAGTGGAGGGGCGCTGCTTTGTCCACAAATGAAAGCGATAATCAAGGTCAAGTTCTGCAACGCACCTCCTCACCAGGATGGCCGGTCGCTCTACAGCAAACAGGTACCAAGAAAGTCGGGGCGTTGGGGGAATGTAGGCCAGGGAAAGGGAGGGTTTTAACATCGGAGTGGCCAAGCTAACCCGTGAGGTGGGATCTCCCTGCCTGATTCCTCCTATACGGCAATGAGAGACTTAGGAGGAGCTATGTGCAGACACGTGTAGTGCTACGTTATAATATCTCCTTTCTTCTGGACAGCACTTTGGTTGTAGCATCACACTCCACTAAAGCTGGATCATTTTTTATCATGTAGGGTATTAGATTATTTACTGTCTGCTGTTTGTTATCGCCTGCTTGGGGATTGACCATGATCCTGAACATTGCATCCTGTTCTCGGTGGCTGCCATTGCTAAAAATCATTTTGCTTAAATGCAGTTATTACAGGTCTTATTTGTCACCATAAAATGGTTTCTTTGCACCGCACTCTTAGATTTATACAGAACAGGGTTAGTAGTAAAATATGCACTGTATCTGCTTTACTAAACAGTAAACATTTAAAGGTTCCATATTATTCTGTTTTCATTATTTTGTTTTGAAATATAGTATAGTTAAAAGTTTAATTGAATTAGTTAAATTTAATGAATGGTGTCCTCACAATACTGGACCCTGATTGGCTGACAACAGCAGCTACTCTATGAGTTTAACCTGATGAAATGGAAGCTTTCCAGTTCAAATGATGCAAACTGGCCTGATTGGAAGTATTTCAGTAATTCTAAGTTCAACCTCTCAAGCACAATAACAGTTTAACAATGCCTTCATTAATCATCTTTGGCTATGTAAGTATATAAATGGAGGGAAATTTGAATTCCTATAAGATGGGACCTTTAATTTTGTGTTGTCCTTTTTCTTTTTCTTCTTATACTTTAGGAACTTTCATTATGTTCAAACAGAAATAGGCTGCTTTTTCCCGCTTGGTTTTCAAATTAACTAAACTCAATTCCTGGTAGCATTAGAAAGGCCTTAAAAAGTCTTAAATTTGGCTTTCTGAAACCTGCAGATACCCTGAAATACTTGCTCAGTGACTTTGTTTTTCAGGATTTCATGCTAAATTGATATATAGAGAAAGGTGGTAAACGCTAAAGCACATAAAACATCTAAAACTATAAAGATTGGGAATATAACAGAAGAAAGGCAAGTCACTTTAGAGTTTACTTAATTAGAGTGTTGGTGTTGTTTTCTATAGGTTGTACTCCACTTAGTAGGAGCAATAGGTTTGGGACTCAGAATATTGTTACGTGAAGGCAGTAGAGTAAGAGAAAATGAATGAGATGCCAGGCAATAGAAAAGTTTTCTACTTTCATAACGCATATGGGCTAGCAAGCCATACTGTCATTAACGGTTGGCAATCTGAGACTTTACTCTGATAGTATGTCTGTTAGCGAGCTAATTAGCCATTTCATTGTCTCCAAGACAATGTCAACATCATTTCCCCAAATAGATTAAAGAGTCTTGGCAGATCCTTGCAAGAGTGACATCAGTGCGTGTTGAACTGGGCGGACAGAATGCTTGACTGCTCATGTGATGTGGAAATTGACACTGTAGCATCTATAGCAATCTTATGGCGTACTAACGGCACATGGCGAATGGTATTACATTGATGTTGCTGCTTGTGTAATGCTGCCATCACACATGGAGCTGAGGAGATGACACAGGAACAATCAAATACATATCGATGCATGGAAATTGATGTGCGTTAGAAAGGTGATTATACTGTGTTGGCATGACACTAAAGACGTGCATCTTAGCCACTGCACCTCCCAGCCTATCAGAACTGACTTCTCCACAGAACAATCATTTAAATGTATTAAATGCATAGTAAATGGATAGTAGAGTTTCATGTTTAATTCACAGTTAATGCATCAAAACCTTTTGAATTTGAATCAGCAAGGCTTGTGCTTGTGGTTGTGGCTGTAAAGTCTGCTGAATTTCACAGACTTAGATCAAGATGTTCAGCTTGAAGAAAGGCTACTGAATATGTTCAATACATGTGTGATGTGTGTGACAGAGGAAGAGGGTGAATATAAAGCCACAGTACTGAGAGCCTTTCTCTGACGTCTTCTCTCTGAAGAATATCGACCATCTCGGTCTGGCCTTTGCCCTTGGTTTTAAATGGCTCCTTTGCAAAACATTACTTTGGTCTGAAGAAAAACATTGGCTCTATTATCACCCACATATTGTACACTTGATGTCAGAGCAGTGGAGCTTATGCTTTCAAAGATATGTATCTAATGTCAAGGACTGGATGTAACTCAATTTCCTTTAGGTAAATCTCAACAAATATGTTCTTTGTTATTGGTCCTGAACATATCTCCAGATAAATTCAGCTTAAACTCCATACATCAAGGCTGTATCTAGGAATTTTAGTATAGCATTGTTTCATGTTTAAACCTTAAATGGAATACTAAAAAGCTGCTTCAGACATGTTTTTACCAACTTAGGAACATTGTGAAGATTAGATCAGTTTTTGCCTTTTAACAACACTGAGAGAATTATTCCAGCTTTTACATAATCTTGCCTTGACTATTATAATGCCCTGTTATCCTGTCTCTATCAACAAGCTGCTGCATGAGTCTAGATTGTGCAGAATTCATTACTGGAAACTGACAAATTCCAATTATTTTCTGATGTGTTATTTTCTAGTGTCTTGTGAAATTATTTCACATGGCAGTGTAGTTTGCTACCCTTCAGCCAATGCCAGTTTGCTTGTGTAATGTGGCTGGTAAAGCCCCTTGGTACTGTATGAACTGAAGTTTAAATACCCCTGTTTTTTGTTTAATCTTGAAGAGCTTTGCTTGGAACAGAGTTAATATAATCAATCTCATTTCCCTGCAGTAAGTGCAGTAAGGTAGATAGCAACTACCAGTTCAGTCAAGGTCTATAAATTATTGATACATACTATAATACATAGTACTATGTTCTCCTCAGTTCTCTTTTCCCTGTCGGTGGTGACTTTGTACCTGTGAGTGTAGTCTAGTGTGTTGTACAGTGCTGCCTTTACTCAGAAGAAATGGTGGAGTTGAATGATAGAAATGTACATAGTAAAGTACCAAAATATTTCAATATGAAATTTTTATCAATTTCAATAGATTACAGCTCTGGTGCTCCATTCTAACACTTTAGCATACTCTATGTTGAGTGATAGTAGGCTCCATGCTAACACTTTAGCATACACTATGTTGAGTGATAGTAGGCTCCATGCTAACACTTTAGCATACACTACCTGTTGGTTAACGGGGTGATTTCGACAAATCTATTCTGCCGAAACGTCAATGAAAAACCGTTGCACAAACAGTTTAGTCCTGCCCACAAAGGCGCTGATTGGCTCGATTGTTTCTCTGAGCGAGAACAAGCTGTTGCCTAGAGCAACACCAGACTCTCTCAGTTGCTCGAGAAAATCTGAAAAATGGGCGGGACGCGATTCAGGAGTCTGGAACCAGGCTAGCTCTAAAGCTAAATGGTAAGTAATCTTAAATGATATGTGGTGAAGTCTGACAGTTTTGTGTAGGAGATTAGTAAAATGTACACAAAATCTGATATACAAATAATGTACTGCTGTGAGCTAGTAGGGGCTACTTTCCCTGTTTCCATAGGAAATGAAGGTGGTGGGTAATGGGAGACTGTGTGCAGCTAAATATCACTGCTCAGCAGATGAATATGTGGTTGCCCATCTGAAATAGTTTGAACAATAAACTTGGCTGCAGCAACTATATTGACTTAATGAGTCAATTTCATGAACCACTTTTACTAACTTTTTATTACTAAAAGGTCAGTCTTCTTACTTTGAGTAATGCTAATTACCTCAACATAGTGTATGCTCAAGTGTTAGCATGGAGCACCGGAGCCAATGAGATATTTCTGAAAAACCTGGTGTATTCCTTTAACTTCCATGACTGACAAACTGGACAAGCCTTAGCGTTGAACCTTAGCGTTGTACCATTATTTTGTAGGAACCAATATGATATGACCTTTTCTATCAGGTAATTAGGAAAAGCACTGCCACCATCACTGTTACATAAGTAGCTGCCAAGTATAGCATTGGCCATTTTTGTTTTGTTTTATCATTAATGATCAGCATTTCAATGCAGTCTTTGTGAGCAATATCTATGAGTCATTTTTGGTGCAGAAACATTGTGATGAAAGGATTATGATGATGCAGCCATGTTGCAGATTTAATAGTACAGTTAGACCGGTATATCAATCGATATATACAGTATATATATATATATATATATATATATATATATATATATACATATATATATATATACACCCTGCCAAGAATACAATAATAATATTCTGGGGAAGACACTGAATATTTGTAATTAAAAAAAAAAATGTGCATATAATTTTAAAATTTAAAGATACTGAATATCGGCACAAAATTTGGCTATTGGCATTTTCAGCCCCAAAAATGTTGGTATTGATCTTCAAAATCCCATATTGGTCAAACCCTTTTTAATAGTGCTCACATTTTATCCATCCTACACATACACACACACATACACACGTACAGTAAACAGTCCAACTCGCAGTTAATGGAAGGCAGCGGCATTACTGCGCTGCAGCTGAAATTAAAGTCAGCGTGTTATTATTAAGTTCTAGTCAGTCTGCCACAGCAGCTAATAGCCAGCGAGACACAGAGCATGGGAATCTAATTCATTCCGCTCAGCCGCCGCGCTTGTCCTCCACTCTCTCCCCTCTCTCTCTCTCTCTCTCTCTGTCTCTCTCTCTCTCTCTCTCTCTCTCTCTCTCTCTCTCATCCCATGACGCTGCTTAGTCGCTCAGCCGGAGAGAGGAGAGAGAGAGGAAGAGGAGCGGGGAGGATGAACTGAAACAATCAGCAAAGAAGAGGATGAATGAAAAGGAGAGAAGCTAGAAGGAATGATCTCAGGTTGTCGGAGGAGGCCAGCCCAGCGGTTCAGTGTCTTGCGCGTGTGTGTGTGTGTGTTGGCTGATGACGTGCGCTAGCTTCTGAGATGGCGTTAGGAATCCTGATTGCCTTCAGCGCTGTGGAGGAGGCATCCTGATCCTCACAAGGGGCCCACATGCAGTAACGTCTGTCCGCCGTGGCTTCTCTCCCTCACCAACGTGTGTGAGTGTGCGTGTGTGTGTGTGTGTGTGAGCGCGTGAGTGTGTGTGTGTGTGTGCTCTCCTCCTCTTCTCCTCCCCCTCTTCTTCTTCTTCAGCAAACCCTACCTTTTTTTTTTCCCTCCTCTCTTCTTCACACCAGTATATTTTTCTCCATCTGCCTCATATGTTTTTTCCAGTGGTGATGGTGGTGGTGATGAATTTGAGCATAGGTTGAGAGCTCTTTTGTTTTTCCTCTGGCCAGCATGGATTGTCTTTGCATTGTCACCACTAAGGTAAGAGGCACAGCGCAAAATGAATGATTGACTGGATCAGAGAGAGGGGATGACAGAGAGACAGAGAGAGAAAGAGAGAGAGAGAGTGAGCAATGTGGGAGATAGAGGCATGCAGTGAAGCGGGAGGAAAGAAGCTCAGTCTGCGTGTTGGTTATTTCTGGATGTTTGCATGTGTTTATGCATGTGTGTGTGTGTGCTTTTGTCTTCCCTTATGGTCCCCATGGTCTTCATCCTCTCATCGCTATGTGCTTTGAAGGGAATAGTCTAATTAATCATTTGTGGACTGTTGCCGTAGGTTGTTTTCACCACATATTTAGTGTGGGTTATCTCTTGACTGAGCACGCTGTCATATTTTGTGTCTGAATGTGTATATGTGTGTGTGTTTTGAGTATGATTCACTCCTTTCGTCTAACTGTGTGTCTGTCAGCGGCTCTACAGAGAGCTCGCTCTCCCGCCTTGCCTTATTGAGATATGGAAGCAGAAGTTGGGGTGAACTTCTATCATCCGGCTCTCGGCTCTGCTGCGCCACTGTGGTCGGAGAGCTAATGAGCACATTTGAAAGCTGCGGTGTCTGAGTCTTGCTCATTGATCAGGAATTAAATGCCAGAAATAGCGGAGGAATAGAAGTCTGATAGGTGGTTACGCCATGCAGTGTCTCCAGGAGCCGGCCGTGATATCGCACACCACAGAACTAGCCTTTAAAATCAAAGAATCGGCTCATTTCTAGTGCCTGCTAGTTTAACTTGTGCTTCCTAACTACTTTACTAAAGTTTGAAAACAAAATATCATCACTTTATTATAATATTTGCATTCTTATGTAAGCTACACAACTGCAGTCTTTCATATGCAAACTTGTTTGAAGACTAACCTTTGGTTTGTAGCGAATTTTTTACTTGACTCCCATCTTTTGGCTAGTGCTACAGGCTGTTTACCATGCGAAAAAAACCAATGCACCCTCTGTCACCGGGCAGCCTAGCTAGTAGAAACCTAACTCGATAAGAAAGTCCGAGATATTGATGGTTTATTAATGGATGTTGAAGAGGAAACTGCTCTCACAGCAACGTTGTAGCCACAGCAGCAACTAGAGGTTAATATGGTTTTGGGCCTGACTCTTCCTATCTCTCCCATAATAACTATAATAACTCTGATAGAAAACAACAGGCTGCATCTGAATTCTGATCTAGAGGAAAAATGTTGCTAAACCACATCATGGAGTGCTAATAATGTATGTTGTACATTAGTACGTTGTTATTTTAAAGTAATAGTGTTTCTCTTGAAAGCCACATTGTGCTTTTGTTGGGACAGTTTGCTTTGTGGTCATTCAATAGTGACTTTTTGTTTAACTGTTTTCATAACTTGATACATTTGGCCTTTTTGTCTTGCCAGTCTGGAGTCCATATGATACATGATGACACATAATGACACATGATCCAGCTCAGCATACTGTTAGTTGCACAAAATCAATTATGGCTTGGGCACATTTTTCTCATTTTGAGCATCTATTTTATCACTTACTGTGAGAAAAAAGATAACCTTGAAGATATGAACCGTTATCTAGTCCAAACTGTAATGTGATCAAATAATTCTTAGATGTAGCCTTACCAATCCTGTGTACTGTGGTATGTACTGTATGTTGATAGCAACAGTGGGAAGGTTACTCCTTAAGAAGCAGCTTGCCTACTATTTACATCAGACCATTCTGAGTGAAACTAACTGAGCACTCCTCTTCATTTGTGCGGAAAATCTCCATTGAGTGGTTTGCAGCCTAAGTATAGGCATAGCCTACATCCGGCAAGGCGGTTGGCCTACCCATCTTGGTTGAAAATAGATAGGACTTTCATATATCTCTCTCTCTCTCTTCCTTGCATGTTGTAGAGCACACGTGTGGCCGGAGCAGAGACCCTCTTGGCCAATTAGGACATTGATTCCCAAAAAGCCATGGTGAAATATTCACGCTTGTTTTTGCGTTCTGTGTTAAAGCCATTAGTAAGAGAGCTACGGTGCGCTGCCCTTCACCCAGAGTGGTTCATAGTGTTCCCTTCCGTAAGGCGAAATTGTTGTGACGTGAACTCTGGTTCGCTGATGGAGGTCGTGATTCTCTTCTTTTCAAAAATAGAATCCAGGGGAACTCGAACAATAAACGGCGACAAGCTGCAGTTGATTTGAACTGTCATTCTTTTTATAGTCGATGCGCTGTGAATGGGTGACTGCGTGAAGGGAGCTGTCCACGAGGTCAAACCAGTCACACAGTGGGTAATGGTGTGGGGTTGTGTCAGCACACGGCAGGCGTGATGTCTCCATGTGTGCTTATGTGTGTGTGTGTGTGTGTGTGTATGTGTACAACTCTTGCACCTTGCCTCTGCACTATGACAGCAGAGTGGTAATCGTCCTATTGAAGGAAATGTATTAAATATAGTTTAAGACATTTTTCATCATTTTTGAAGGCTGCATTTGATGACCTTGGCATTTCCAAGAGTCATGTTGTTTGCCAGATGCAGTCATGGGTTAAACATCAGGAGAGTAAAAAATGGACTAAAGATGACTATGTGAATTATCCTAACCATTGAGCTGTAGCCTGCCTTGACTTCCAGGCATCGGTGAATCACAAACTGCATTTGTGATTTATTTGCACGAAATGTCCCTTTTCAACAATCATGCTATTTCATTTCTCTATCCAACTTGCTCGCTTCATGGGCATGGACTTTTATTAATACATCCAAAATGACCTCAAGAATGAAAACTCGCATGTTGTTTTGACAAAAGCGTCTCTTATTTGCGGTAATGACCCCATTATCCAGTCACGCATCCAGTGTCCTGCCTGTAAGGAAATATATCAGGAAGGGAAAAGGAATCCCTGCACTGTCAAGAAAAATGGAGAGTGTCCAAACAGAGGCTTATGACGCAAAAAAAGAAGAATTTAATCCATGAGGTGAGTAAAAGAGACAAAATGTGAAAAAACACAGAGAACAAAGAGGTTTCAGTTACACCATCAGCAGTTTGTTCAGTCGCTGTTTGGATATTTGCATTTTTTTCCTGACCGTGCAGATTCCATTTCTCTTCCTGAAGTATTGCTTATTATTTTGGAAATTACAGATCTGAGCTGACTATTATATGGACTTATTTTTGAAAGAGTGCAGACGCACCCCATTTTTCTGCCTGTAATGAAAAAAATCTCTTTCCTCTGACGGGCAACATTGGGGTTATGAGGCGCTAGGCTAACTGTAATTCTGAAGTGACACTGTAGCACTTAATATGCACTCCTTCCTTGTGTAGTGGGCACAGTGTTAATGGAAGATAATCTCCGCTGAGGATGCACACACTGACAGTAATATGGATTTGGCAAACCAGAAGTTGGTCCAGAGGTGATCGCAGCACATAAATTATTTAATTAGCCAGTGATATCATGGTGTAAATGCACCGCATGACGAGCTATAGTTTCTGGCAGTCAGCATCAAACATTAAAGAGCAAGTTCAAGTGTGCACTGCCGATGCAGAAGTATGCGAGTGCAATAATTAGCTATTCTACAGTCTGGCTGCAGCTGGGATAAAAGAGTTCCCCCGCCTGGTGGGATTGATTGTATGTTGGAACAACGTGGCGGTTCCCCTCCCGCTCCGTCTGCAGAGACCTCCGCAGAGGGCGCCGCTCTCATCATCCAAGATCCGCTTTGTTTTGTTCTTCATCACTGCAGAGCAGAGCTGGGATACACACACGTCATGGCTACCAATGATTTTGTTTGGCTTGTTTGAGAGCTCTGACCACTTTGTTGTCATCCACGGGACGCATGCACACACACATGTACAAGACAGATTTCAAGCAGGGCAGGAAATGAACTTTTCTGTCCAGTGGCCACAGTGACATCTCAGAGTGTTCACACTGCAAACCACTTGGTTGATGGGTTGCTCTGTTCTGACTGATTGTGGGCTTTGATTGTATCTATGTAGTGGTGTGCAGCTACAAAGTTTTGAACAGGCAGTCATGTGTTTTTGCGGCTCTGGTATTGCCTGTCATAACGTTACATCATTTTAATGAGCCAGCTGACAAGCGCTAATTAGGTAGCATTAATTCAAAATAAACAAAAAAGAAAACTCAATACAATTATTTGCATACTTACCATCGACCCCAACAATGGATCCAACTGTTCTCCAAGGATTGTTTTTGAGATGTTCATCCCTGTTGTCTTTCAAATAAAAGTTGTAGAGTGCTTTGAACGGCTGTAATCAGCTTATAGCAGGGGGAACTGTTGTTCACGGAACAAAATCACATCATTAGGGAACCAAGGAAGCACACAAATCTGACTTGATGGCTGATGACCGCAAACAGTTCAGCTGTGGCCCGCTTTTCTCAGCCGACAAGCTTGTTGACCGTGCACACATCGGGTTTCCCGGCTGGAAATGAATGGACTTTGGGTGGCTTGTTGATTGAGTTGCTCGCAGTCTGAACGCACGGTCAGAATCCCCCAGCCACTTTCAATGTTTTGCCAGCCAACTAGATGTTTAGAATAGAGTAGGAACTCTAAATGATGACTGTCTACCTGCCAGCGTGGCTGAGAGAGTAGGTTGTCTTATCCCAAACAGCCAAAATGTACCAGCTGACCACTTTTTTGTCAGCTGTGAGATACCATCAGATTATTTTTTTCTACTCTCCCAACTGGAAATGCTGCATGTTGCATACAACATTGTGGGATGGACCTGAAGGACTGTATGACATCACCCAGAGTGCTGACATGCTTTATGTAAGGTTTAACTTCAGCCCACACAATGGGGAGCTTTGTCCACCAAGGCTGTGATTAGATTTCCTCCTGCTTTTGAAATGGATCCACTCCCTCCCAATGATAGTCACGGGTGTCACGGGAGAGGACTAGGTGCTCACGGGCTGAGATCGGGAGATTTGGCTTTCTCGTAGCTAAAGCACTGTAGTGGGAATTGGGCATGGTAGTAGATTTGACCTCAGAGCCTTTTGTGTTTCTGGGAATTGAGCTGTTGTAACGTCTAGTGACCAAAATAGTCTCCTCTTCTGTACACGTTCTGGCCAGATATTGTGATCTTTGTGAGTCTACCTGCGTAATCTTGGATGAAAGCATCACAGTGCTGCCATACTGAGCTCCTGATAGGCCCCCCCTGTAGCCACTTTGGTGCTCGTATCGTCGGCTGAAATACCATGCGAGACTCTGCATATTACACTCAGCTCTACTACCTTTAGTATTCAACCCCCCAAAAATGAATGTGCGCCGCATAATGATATGCAGTTTCCATTCCATAGCCATGTTATGTAATACTTCGGGGGCATGATGAGTACTGAGCTTTGGTTCAGGAGAGGGAGAGGGAAAGAGAGAGGAGATAAAAGAGAGGAAGAAAGCACTCCTACATGAGTGTGTTGATTCTCTGCCACAGTTGCTGTTTTTAGATGATCTCTCTCATCTATATTCTGACACCCTTCTGATGAAGTAATGCAAAAGAGGCTTCTCTCTTGTTCTGCTGAAAACATACACGCAATGGCAGGCAGGCAGACAGACGGGCATACCTGACAGACCAGAGCATGGGTGAATGGTTGTCATGTGTGTAGGAACAGGAGCTCATTGATTTTCTTTGCAAGCACGAGTTATTTCAGTGTTACAACTGCTCCTGTTATCCGCTGGCTAGCCTATATTTTACTATCTTGGCTTGGCTCCTTACATAAAGTTGTATTACTGACAAGATAGAAACCACACAGTGTCACATCACTCAGTTATCAAAGACATTTAACCATTAACGTGTTAATATACAGATATGATTTTGACAAATTTTAGATTACGTGAAGCCTATTGGCGGATGAATTCAAAGGTGGGTAACTATGAACTGTATACCATATTCCATCTTATTGTTTTTATTGTTAAACAAGTATCAAATGATTTCACATATTATCAGTATGAATGCCTCTATATTTGTCAACAGAAGCTCAGCACAAGCTCATTTCAGCTTGCTTCAGTTTTATCTCTGTGAAATACCCTTGACTTAGGTGTCTGAGGCCTTTTGAACCACTGTACCTGCTCACTTTTAGCCCTCACCCCTTTAATCAGTGAATAGCTTCTAGCCTTAGAAACCTAATGAGTGCACTTTGTGGTCAGTCAGTGGCATTGATCCACCAATTAAGACTCAGGAAAACAGGCAGAATCAGCGGACACAAGGGGTGGGACAAAAAGAGTCTTTGTTTTCCTCGATGCACTCATGGATGCATTAACAACAAGCATGCATGCATACTGTCTGTGGATTTCACAGTAGAAACTGGACAGCAAATAACTAACTAAAATTAGAGCTGGGTTCAGAGGTGTTTTAAACACAAGTCCCTTGGGGCAAATAGGAGGATTCCAAGTTAGACGAGGAGTAGTTGTCAAAAGAATTAGAAAGTACTGAGCTTTAGCCTGCTGGCTCAGTTGCCTGCTCAGTCACCAGTCTCCACTTTCTTCACCTTTCTTATTTTTTGTTGTTTTGTTACAAATGGATGACTGCCAATAAGCCCCTCAGAGTGTGAACAACACATTATATTTACACCCCGCAAGCTCCAAGCATTTACCTAGCGCTCCTCAATTGACGGCCCAAAAATATCACAGTTTGGGTTTTACCCAAAATTTGCCGGAGCCCAAACAGACTCCACGTTGCTTTGAAGTCGCAAGTTGATGTCATTTTTGCAGGTCGTGTGTCAGCCATGTGCCCTCTGTTGAAGGCACTGACCTCTAGCACCCCTAGAGCCAAAAGAAACCTGCTGTTACCTTGTCATTATCATTATCTCAAAATAGAGATTCTCCCTCCAAGCAGATGGCTTACATTGTGGACTTCATTTCAGTACGACTGTTGTAGTCTTTGCTTCACAGGAACCAAATTGTGGTACAAAGGAGGAGATGTATATGTGTACCTTATACCAGCAGTAGGTTTGTCCCCAGTTCTTGGCCAGTTAATAGTTAGATTGTTGGTCAAATAATCAACTAATCAACAGACCTACTAATAAAATAGCGAGTGAACCGTTGAAAATAGAAAATATGACTTGAAGCATGTGTCAGATGTGGAATAATGCAAGTTACATATACAGTAGAAGCATTTATTAAATTCTAGCCAGCATGACTTAATTGTGCCATGCTACTTTTAGTTTACTTAACTACTGTTTAATAAAGTAAGTTTAAGTAAAGAGACAGATCCATAGTTCTCCCCTGAATTTCCTTGTAGGGACAAAAAGTATGAGAGGCGCAAGAGCCTTTTTTTGTTTTGTCCCATGTGCTCAAAGATATAATTCTGTCACACAGCAACTGGTATTTTAAGAGCATCCTTTCTACTTCTGCCAAACAAACCTGCTAATTGGCTCTCTTGATCTACCTTAAGATCACACTCCTGTACCAAAGGATCACCTTGCAAATGAGCTGCCATAGCCTAAAACACCAAGTGAAGCCCTTACAGTTTGCTTGACTAAATGCTTCTTTTCACCAACAGAAGAACACGTTGAAACACCAGTGCTTTTCGACACCTTCAGCATCTCTATTTTTGCCTCACTAAAGGGGCTATTTTCCTGTTATCTAGACACACTATTTCTACCTCCAAGGATATGTGCAAAGCTCCAAGGCGTAATGCAAAGACATGCTGATTCTAATTTGGGCATTCTGTGAAGTCATTAGTAAGTCAAAGTCTGGTGGTTATAATATCGTATGAATAAACATCAAATTCATGTGCTGGTTACTCAGGATTACTCGTAAAATATGATAAATATCATGTAGTGATGTGTGTGTATATATACATTTTTGTCTGTCTTTTATTGTTGTGGGTTTCTATCTATCTATCTATCTATCTATCTATCTATCTATCTATCTATCTATCTGTCTGTCTGTCTGTCTGTCAGCTTTTATGTAACCGATGATGACACAATGGCCTATTAATAACAGCATTAAATTACATGGGCTGATAATTCCTGTAGCCTGGCCATGGTAGAAACCAAGTCCCCAGCAACAATGATCAAACTTTCCTCCCACTACAGGGCAACCTGCTGGGTAGATTTGTGATCTGATGTGTTGCCTGGAAACAGCGCTGTTACTCTGTCGGGGCGAGGGAGAGAGAGTTTCTGGGAAGGGCAAATAGTCACATGTCGGAATAATTCAGTTTGCGGCCCTTTCAGTGTGTCGGGTTCCACGTTTACAGCATAGTTACAGAATGTCACCAAGTCAGATCATCTCAGATCACAGTTCAGTTCAATTAAGAGGTTCAGTTCTCAGATGGTGCATTGTTCAAACTTATTAGAAAGTGTGCAAACACTGTTGAAATTAAGACATTGCAGAGAGTCATGCTGCAGACATTCATTTTTGCTCTTTCAGTCGTTCTTCCCTACCACTGTTGCCAACTTGGAAGCTTTCTCACTTTTCAAACTTTCGAGGGACTTTATTTCTCCAAAGCGACTTTTTCCAACCATGGGAAACAATGTTGATGCATTAACTCCCAGAGCATTTGGTGACAAATCTGTGCAGCTGATGCCGATTTGTTCTCCTTGCCTGTCTAATCCAAAGAGGTCTGATGACAGTGTAGCCCCCCCCTCCGCTGAGAGTGGGGACTGTAGAAAATATATTGCTATGCAAATTGGTGTATGACCTCATCTGGCGACTTCTAGCGACTTTTTAAGCTACTTTCCTTGGAAAAGAGTTGGCAGCACTGTTCTCTATCTCTTCCTTGCCCTATGTTAGTAGCGATTACTGTGTGTTTAGAGAAGGGGGGGAGGTTGGGGTTCCATATCCCTCGATCCCAGAGGGTCCGTCTATTGCCTAGATCTTCACCAATTTATCCTCCCGCATCACCAGAGTATAAGCAGGGTCAGGAGCTTCTTCCTTTGGACGGGAGGCTTAGATCACCGTACCGCTGAGAGCGAGGACTCTGAGTTTAATATATGTAAGGGTATTATGCAGGCCAAATTACAAGCAGTGGATTGAGAAGAAGAAAGAATGGAGGAGGACATTGAAATGCTGATGAGATTTAGAGAGTAAAGGTCAGAGAACGGGATCTTCGCGAGATAAAAATAGAGGGGAATGGAGTGATGTACGCGTGCGAAAAAGCGCGATGTTTGCAAGTTTGCTGAAGTTCATGACCTTTTCATTGAAGGCTGCTTCCCCCTCTGAAAATCAGATTAATTGTGATTGCCACTGTAACTGAATTGCCTGAGAGTTGCCGCTCTATCCTGAACTAGTAACCCTGTCAGCATATGTTGTGTTTTGACACACTAACGCTGAGGTCGCTAAGGTGTCCCAGGGTCCCAGTGTCCTCTTGTAGCACCCAGTGGTGTCCATCTGGTCAGCGACAGGCCTGGGCACATTTCAAAGCAGTCTGCTAGTATGTCACCCTTGCATGCTTGATTGGAATCAAAGTCATTCAAGCAACTTATTCATAGTAAAAATTACTTACAGCTGCTTGGGCAATGTGGTATTTTCAGTTAGATGTTCATCAGGGTCAGTTAGCAAAAAAATTAGAAGCTACATTTACTTTATACTTGCTGGATTAGTGAGCTAGCATCAGTCGGTTTACTTAATGTCTTACACAAGTGAGTAATACAGTAACTTTGTACAATTCTTCTTCTTATAATAATAATTATAGTAGTAGTAATGGTCATCATCAAGTAAACATGGGCCAAATGTCACTATTTATTCAACTTCATACAATCTAGACATTTCAAATGGTAATAAAATGAATATAGAATGAATGTTTAGGGTTACAGTACTTTAATATAGTCCAGAAGGATGAAATCTTTGTTAATTTTTTGCTTAAATGTCAAAGCATCATCTTGTCAGTTCTGCATGTCTGTAATTCTGAGTCACTAACTGATTGCTCATCATGAAACATTTTACCATTATTTGCGATCTACCTCCCTCCACCTTTCTGTCTCTACATGCATAACATTCTGTCATTAGGGAATCAAATGTTTTGTCATGTGTCTATGAGTGATGAGAGGTGCAGACCAAATAGTGCCTTTACTCATGCTGCAAGACATTAGTCACCAGAACTTTGGACAGTGATTTTTTTTTTTTGAACCAGCAGACAACCATTAATCTCCTCATTCACTCTATAGCCTGTACTGTTCTGAAGCCACATGAGGGATTTTATGTGGAAAATTTGTTTCAATAGACTGTTGATGATGCACACTGTCTCAGTACAGCCATTCAGTTTTTTCTGAAGTATCTAGAGGAGAAGAAGACACATTCAAACAATGCAGCGAGTCGCATTGTCTGGCAGTAATAGGGTTTTTTGTGAGGAAAAAATTTAGGGGACAGTAACTACAATAGAGTGGTGCTGGGATGGTGCTTAGCCGTCACATATGCAAGACATTATAATAGGACTACCTGTAGTATAGGAGAGGTATACACTGCCAACCAACACAAGTGTGAAATCTCAGAAATGGACAATGAAGGGTAGATAATTTTGACTATAAGATGAGAAACTGAAAGCTTTAGCTTTGTTTGCGCTGGAAGAACAGTGCCCTCTTCCTGTTTTGTGCTGTAAAGTAATCTCCCTTGGTGCCATAAAACAGATTTCCCGCCCAGTAATCCGACCCGGTGGCACACAATATAAAATTCTATGCAGAGGCTGGTTGAGGCTGCTAGTCTTCTCAGTGTTGGTCTTGTTTGTTCACGGTAATTGTACTAATGTCTCAAAATGAATGCGGCAATGATTTATTGATTGTTAAAATGCTACACGTAGCACCTTTTAAATACAATCTTGCACTACTCCTCATTGTCGGTGATGAGTCGAGGGGGTGTCGTCCGCCAACTTCAGCAGTTTGGTGGACGCTACAGTCACTTGCATACGAGTAGACGAGGGGACAGAGCACGTATCTCTGTGGTGGACCAGTATTCTCAGTGAGAGGGTCTGACAGGTAGTTTTCCAGCTGCTCAAACCGACTTCTATCCGTCAGGACATCAGTTATCCCTTCACAGATCGAGGGTGGGCCGATGTTCAGCTGGGATATTTTGCCGTGGAGCAGTTCCAGGCTGATGGTGCTGAAGGCTAGCTCAATATCTGACCTGAGTATCATCACTTCAATAAGTGCCTCACGTTGCCCTCTTCCCGCTGAGTGATTTCTCCTCTCTACTCTTGCTGTTCCTCTCTGGAAAAAGACCCTTCTATCTCTCTGGTTTTATTTCTTTTCCTGGCACTCGTTCTTACTTGGTTGTTCTTTGGTATAAGGAATATTGCAAAGATACTAAAGCTCTGACCTTTGCACTCCTTTCTTAGGAATTGAATCTTATTCTACTGTTGCGCTCATTGTAAAATACTCTGGATAAAAGCGTCGGCTAAATGCCTGAGATGTAAATTTAAGTATGTCAGCATCTTAGTGTCCAAGTAGCTGGAGTAGTTACACATTCAGTCTGTGTTGCTCGGTGATGCACACATGAATCTTTACTTCTCCTGGTGGCAGAAAAGAGAACAGAGTTTGAATTTCATCTCCTTTTCTTGGTGCAGGAAGGCAGGGCGCATTACAAATGCATGGTAAAATAGTGGGACCTGTGAGATAAATAAGCATGAGATTCCTAATGCTCAATGATGCTCTGTAGCTTTTTTAACTTCTCATTTGAACAGAGATAGAAAGGCAGTTGAATTATTTAATTTTTTAGTCGACAGTTTTCTTTTGTTTTTACAATTTTCAAAAAGTTTTCAGTTAATGTAGTTATTGTAGAATAGATATATGTTTCTATTAATTGGATAATGACTAGGCTGACATGTAATGATACAGGAATAATAAGGCTATTGAGGGATAATTTTCTCTGGCTGTAAATCCATGGAACAGGAATTGTATAATTAATGTTATGCTTTATTGATCCCCAATGGGAAATTGTCCCCACCCCCCTCCACAGAGAGGTCAGAGGTCACGGTCAGCTACAGAACAGCACCACTGGAGGTGTTAGGGATTCAGTGTTTTAACCTCAGCAGAGCAGATAATTGCCGACATGGGGCTTGAACCTGGGTCGTTGCTGACACATAGTCTCTCACGGCATGCCGTTCATCTCAACATGTCAGATATTTAATGAGGTATCCTGTAAATCCAGCAATGCGAAATTACTGCATGTACTACTTCAGTCATTTCTGAGCAGCTTTATCCCTAGTTATATCCTCATTCCAACCCATCCACCCCCAGATTTCCTCCTCCTCGTTTCTTTCAAACTCCTCATTCCACCCCCACTCTCCTCCTCTTCCTCCCCCACCTCATCTTCACCACACACTCTGAGGAAAAAAAGAAAAAGGGATGTGGGGGGGCGGGGGATCCTTCTCCGTTCGGTAATGCCGCTAAGCACTGAATCGATGGACAGTTACCACGGTAACAGGGAGGCTGGCACCAAAAATATATTCTATACAGCATCTTTGATACCTCCCACTACATTCAGCTTGCCGACTGGCGCATCTGCCCACATACCACCACTCTGAACGCCCTTCCCGAGGCAGGATGCATATTGCTGTTGCCTGGTGAAAACCTTGTATCTCCAAATGTGTCAAGTTTTCAGGAACTAAAAAAAACGACCTCAGTGGTAGGTTGACCACCCAGCATTTTTAAAACCATACAATAGATTTTGAAAAAGGTTTCATAAGCCCAAAGGATATAAACTTTTCTCAAGCCATACAAGGCCATATCATCCTTCAATTCAAGAGGAAAATCAGCAAAATTCAAGTTTTCACCTGACAACAGCAACACAAATCTCTTGAGTCTGATCCGGTCCTTGGTCGAAGGACCGGTTACCTGAAACGCCTGCAACAACATAACATAGGTCACATAGGTCAATCAAATGAAGGGGCAGGACCTTCCTGACCAAGCCGCTGCACTGAGATCCAGATGTAAACATTGCAGCCAAAATTAAGACTTTCTGAACATTGTTGAAGGTAATACATTTAATTAACATAATCATTGCGGTCTCATATCATCCCTACGAGTGAAGTTATGAATGTAAACAAATCTACATTGTTTACATGGAAAACTGTTGTTCATCTTTCACATCTTCTACTTATTACCTAAAACATACCCTAAGTATAACCGATCCCTTTGTTGCCTTAAGTTAACCTGACTCTGAGTGCAAGCTAGCTGCAAAGCTAATGTGGCAGCAAGATAACCTTAGCTTAGCTGTTAAACATTTGACAGCTAGTCCTATTCACAAGTGAGAAAAAACATTCTGTTTTTTACTGTATTGATTCCTAATTTCTTGAGTGTCACTTCCACATCGAAGAATCGGTTGCAGTCAGTTGCTTCATTGTCATCCGACAGGCTGTTCACTGTCGCTCACTCATGGATTCCAAAATGGTGGCTTTCACACCTACATCGTTTGGTGTGGACTTTACAAACTTTTTGCCAAGTTCAGATCATTTTGACAGGTGTGAACACGCCATGTGGACTCAGGTGAGGACCAAAAACTTGGAAAAGGTTTGTCAAAAATCGTCGGTCTCGGTCCTCTTCCATTCAGATCATTTCTGGTGTGAAGACGATTTTGATAAAGTCCGACCCAAAGAGAGGAATTGACGATATGTGCACAGTGTTTTGTCATCATGGCGGGTTGTTTGGGTTCTTTTTTGCCAAATTACGACAGGGTAATTCTTCTGCCCTGTCGATATTTTTCCCAAGTCATTTGACCTTTCCTTATATAGATTTTGAGCCTTGAAATCTCACTAGCTAGAGAGAAACCTACCGGCTGCCCCAGAGTGGAAGTATCTCCGACGCATTGCAGCGGATTACGTCATCAAAATCACTAAAAGTCCCCCAGAATACTACAGGGTCGTTCACTGGCAAGGTGTAGCTTAATAATGTGAAAACGCCCTCTGAATGCCATTGCATTTTGAGTTTTTTGTACTCCCACCAAATTATATGTCCGCTTGATATTAGACAGTGTGAAACAAACCGTACAGACCAGTACAATGTAACAACCTAGCAAACTCTGGTTCGGACTTTAAAAGGACTATTACAGTGTGAAAACGCCCTAAGTGAACCGAACGTCTCTGTGTTAATAATTACTGATGCTGTTAAATAATCTCATTAGAAAAATGGCTCATGATTGCCATTTCGATAATACAGTAGTGCAGGAGCATTGTGTAATACACGCAACCATTAATCACAGGATACAGATGAATAATTAGGAGTGGTTCATATTAATGTGTCTTTAATCAGTATTGAAGTTAATGAGAATAGAGTACACTCTGTAAGTATTAGCCTATAATGAATGGTTTGTGTATTTTGCATGAATGGTGACAGTATTGTAGTTTAATAATGGTTTATACAATTTTTTGCAATATAGATAGGCAAGATGTCCCGATTATCCTCTCTTTGCTCTTCTTTTTTTTACACCGGCTATCATTCTTCAAAGATTATGTCACACCTACAGCAGATAGAGATTGAGTTTTAGGTTTCTTAATTCATAGAAGAAGCGCTTTCTCAGTTGAAAGCTGCAGTAGTGAAATAGTGAGGTGTTACTCTTTTGCTACCGTTTTTCTGCAGAGCACTGTGGAGTGACAATGTGGAGTACTGCTTGTTATGTAACACTGTGTGTGTGTGAGAGAGAGAGTGAGTGCACGGTGAGGGAAAGAATATTTCATCCAAGGTGGTGTGCAACATGCTGGAAATGGAACTAGCCAGCGTTTTCTTTTGAGTGCAAGTCACTCTCACATGTACTTATGAGCACATGCATACTTGCATATCACAAACACACACACACATCAGCGTCTTTCACATCCCATTTGCACGTTTGTGTGTGTTCACAAACACACGCTACCCACTTTGTCCCGTTTTTCTCGGATCTTCCTTTAATTTCCCGTGAATCCTGCACATGTTGCTCGCATTCAGCCACCAGAATTTCCTCCCTTTGCTTTACTCTTTTTCTTCTTCTCCTTATTATCACCAAAAGGGTGAGACGCACATTTTCACTCTCCCCCTCTTGACAGCTGAGTCCCGCCTGCTTGCCTGTGAGCTGCGATGGAGCTTTGCATCAAGTGAGGCTTTTTTTTTTTTTTTTTTCCTTCTGTTTTTTTGGGGGGGGTGTTTCAAAATTCCCCACAGGGAAAAAGGGGTCTTACCGCCGTAGCATGGCGGAGTCAGAGGAGTCTTTCTCTCACTCAGGGATGCTACCACCTCTGATGCTGCGGCTACTTTGTTTGCTTATTGTTTCTCCTTGAAGAAGCTTCAGCAGTCAGCCCCCAGCCTCCTTCATGTTACTACAACACTGCCATGTTTTTTGCATGCTACTGTGCCCTGAGATCAGACATGAAGGTAAGGGATTTCTAGGAGAGTGTGTGTGTGTGTGTGTGTGTGTGTGTGTGTGTGTGTGTGTGTGGAGGTGTGTGTGTGGAGGTGTGTTGATGGTGGAGGTGTGCGGCGGGGGGATCAGAGGGTGTGGATGTGATTCCACGTGAAGCACATTGAGGGAGGAGAGGTAAAAGTGTGGGGCTGATGTTTTTTTTGCATGTGTTTTTGACAACTGCCTTCATCCCTCTTATATAACTGTTTGCTACAAATTAAAAGTATATGGCTGCAAGCTGAGGTTGTACTTTTTTTATCATCTTGAAAAACTGCTGAAGCGCACTCCGGCCTGTGCAACAATGCAAATGTGATCATGCTGTTTGATCATTTTCACTGAGGTTAGAACCATCTTACTGTCTACCCATTAGCTGACTTTACGCAACTGTGCCCTTCAGTCACCTCCACCTGCAGCCTCGGCTGATATAAAAGAGTTAACCCAGCCTGCTAAGTAGGCTCAGTGTAGGCTTTGATCACTCACCGCTGAAAAAGCTCAATGGAATTATCAGCCAGCTCGGTAACGACAGCTAGCGTATTATATTATTCCACGGTAGGGGTGCACAGTCGCTGTCAGACAAAAAGGACTCCTGCCTCCGAGCATAACGAGTCAGTGTAGTAGGAAATGCATGAAATAATGGCCCGTGCTCATTAACGGCACATTACAAATACCAAAATTGGTGGTGTGTTTTATATCGGCGCTGGCGTGACTTACCTCAGAACTACAATTGCTCCTTATCCAGCCCCCAAGACGCCAACAGAATTAATCCGAATTTATATCCCTTGTTTGCCTGTACTGTGCCCTGCTTAACCGCGGATTGATGTAAAAAGGAATTTTTAAGAAATTTGATACACAGACTTTATAGCATGAGTTGTATAAATTTCCTAATCACGGATGCCGAATCGACACCTCTGCATATGTCCTTGTGGGATAAGCGTACTTCTTTTAAAAGGCTGAGAATCACGAGTCGAGCCGCTCCTGGTTCTCACCTTGATTCTCACAGCTCCCATGCCACTTATGGGATGTGAAGAAGCACAGACTGAGGCTACGTCGGTTACGTTATCGCTTAGAAATAATTGCATTGGGATGATGAAGACAGTTAAGTCACATTATTGCCTGAACTGTCTGTTTGCCGAAATCACTCAAGACCTATGTTCTGCCACTTCTCCATCTTACTCATCCTTAGTCAGTTCCTACTCATAGGATTAGAAGAGAATAATGGATTCCTTCAATCAGCATTTTATTTCTGCAGGTTACCTGTTTGAAGGAATTAACATTTCAAATGCCTCTGAACAGAGTGTTTGTCTGCTCCCTTGAGCAGTCTAAAACGATAGTTTGCACCTCATTGACTAACAGCGACTCTTTTTATCTGCTTTGCTCCCTCACGAAATGCATTTGAAGCTGTGTGAAATTGATGTTTAAACAAAAAAAGAAAAAATCATAGGAGCTGATATACTAAATCTTTGTCTAATAGCTGAGTCCTTAGTTTATGTCTTAAAATTGAGTATAATCGCTAGCACTATCCGAAAGAATCTCCCAACGCTTCATCTTAAGGCTTTGTTGTTCAGCTACAATATTACAATCCCAGATTAACTTCCAGTTATGGACCTTTTAAACTAATAATTCCATTTTAAATATGCACCAGTCTGGTTTAAGTTCTGGTCACAGCACCATGTCCACTGCATTGTCAGTAGTAAGTAATATTGCAAATCTGCAAAACATTTTTCTGTTCTTTTTATAGATCTGTCAAAAAGGTTTTTGACACGGTTGATCATTGCAAAATTGTCACAGAGGTTGTCTCTTCATTGGTTTTGAACACATTGCCCTAAAACAGCTTGACAGGGCACAGTGTGTATTTGTGGAGTGGGTTTAGATACATTTTGTCAACATACAGACAATACTATCATCTGCCAGCGCTTCCTCGGTTCAGGAGGCAATTAGTAGACTTTGGCATACCGATATCATTTGCGACATAGCAGTCAAATAGGATATCAATATTTTTATTTGGTGGAAATTTCAAATTAAAAGTTTGTCTTGTATGTGCCATCTCTAAAAACTGCCTTGCCATTAGCCATGAAAAAATGTAAGTGTCACTAAGATGTTTTTCTGTCATTGTGTGCTATTTATTATATGCACCAATCTTCTGTATTACCTATCTCTCCAAGTACCTCTCATCCTCGTCTCCTCTCATCCTCCTCTAATTACAAATACAGTAGGTGAGAGCCCACAAAGTCCAATCACAGCAAAGCACAGCATTATTATCTAATTATTTTTTTAGTTGCTTCGACCTTTGCTTCATTTTGAATGTTTTTTTCTTTGTATTGTATTTTTGTATTGTATTTTTTATGTTTATGTTCACAGGACTGTCATGTCAATTAACTTATTTTTCTCTATTTAAAAGTGCTATGTGTAGCATTTTTAAACAATCATATAATTTTCATATTAATTCTGATATTTTGGTATAATTCCTGTAAACAAATGAGACTATACTTGAGACACTTGGTAGCATCTATCTCACGCCAGAGGTATTATTAGTGCGAGTGTTTCTCAAAAAGAAGACCACATTTCCCATAAACAAAGAGGATCTTTGTTTCCTTGGTGGATGTTTTTGGGTTTTTTTGTCTTTACTGAAGAGGATGTTGGAAGTGAATTTTCCATTGTCCTTTCACTCCTTCTGCCATCTGCCATTGTGAGAAACTTTTAGCTCCATTTGCACCGGAAGAACAGCGCCCTCCTCTTGTTTTGTGCCATAAAGCAATTCAGCAGATTTCCCACCGAATCTGACCTGCTGGCACATGATGTAAAATGCAGTGTAGAGGCCGGTAGAGGCTGACAATCTCCTCAGTGATAGTCTTGTTTGTTTACAGTAAGCATACTGATGTCACAGAATTAATGTGGTAGTGATTTATTGACGCCAGAATGCACCTTGAAATAAAGAAATCAAATCAAATTCACAGTCCAGGAACTCTGTTTCCTCATGTAATAGGCACCCTGAAGGAGAGGCTCCGTATTTAGTGTCAGGGAGAAGTCAAGAGGGGAGAGAGGAACTCCCTCTCTCTCTGTACTCTCCACCCATTTTCCCTCCCAACTCTCCTACCCCTCTTAACAGATGTTCATTGTGAGACATGATGTGGTGTTTTGCCCGGATGGTGTTCACTTTTGGAAAAAATAGCATGCTTCAGATACATATCTCATAAAATATTGTGTCAGTAGCAGCCTGCCTGTGTTATTGAAATGAAAGAGGAAAGTGGTAGCATGTGAGGAGTTGCTGAGGATTCATGGTACTTCAACCTTCTATGTAGTGGCGAAGCAATAATGACATTTACCTCCCAGGTTATAGGGAACCGCAGATAATAGACGCTGTTAAAAAAGGGCTGGTATGCATGGGTTGGATGGTTTAGTCGCATTTAGTTGGGTTGGCGATTTGGTTGTGATGTGCAGACAAACAATCGGTACCTCTCTGGCAGCCTAGCAGTACCTGACAAGTCCTAGTAGCAGTGTAGACCTTGAAGCTAATTTGGCATAACGGTGCAATGGTGGATGATGAATCATCACATTTAACCAGTTTTCCCTTCCTTCCCCTTTGTTCTCTCTCTCTCCCCTCCACAGCAGAGGGGCTGGACTCAGCAATGTTCCCATTCCCCTTCCCTGCCTCCCTCTTCAGTTTCAGAACTGTCTCTCCACGTGCGTTCTTTTTGATCAATAATTGATTGATCCAGTTGCACTGTTTTGCAGCGGTTTCTGTGCAAACCTGCATAAATCAGTGATGATGTGGAGGATAGAGATGGTGTTCGTTCGCTGGCCTGGTTTCTGTCATGCGGTCTGTCTAGCGATTCAAGCCAGCATCCTCATGGTTATTGGTCTGATGCTGTTATTCTCAGGACTTGTAGTTCTCAAAAGCAGATGTCAAGTTGACATAGAGCTTGGAGGTACCTGCTCTCAGTCATTGCAGTTGGTTTCCTGAAGTATTTTTACAATTCCTGTGCACTATCATATATTATATGTACACCTCGCCCAAGACGGGGCTCCAATTTGTTTCACACATTTATTTGATACACATTCCCCTGCGTGGTCATGAATGGTCAACCACTAATATTAGTTTCTGTGTATCCTCAGTGCTGGCACTCACTTGCTTTCATTTAAAAAAAACAAGTCCAAAATGTCATTCCTCTTAACGCCCACATGCACACAGTCTTCAAAGAGCATCCTGATGAAGATACTAGAGAATAAGCATCTGACCTGCAGTTACAAAGCAGTATCAATTATATTGCATAATTTGTGAAATTTAAGAGCTTTATTCAGTCACATTAACAACTGATGCACTTACAAAACAAGCAGTAAAACAACATGGGCGCATTAGCAATCAGACAATTACGTCTTTGTGCATACTGCAGAAGAAATGTATTGCTGAAAAAAGATTGCGGTTGAGGCTTGTTGCACTGCAATTAGACAACAGCCAGTTGCATTGTACACATCAATAGGATGGAACTTAACCCCACCTCAATCTGACCTCAGTGTTTAAAGTTAAATGTCCTATGAAACAAGGCTGCCTGCCTGTAGATCATTAGCAATAGTTAGCAGTGTTATATATATAATATGTTAAAATAAATTCAGGATGCTGCCCATTAAACTGAAAGTGGAATACATGAGATTCAAAGCGGTTATAGTTATTTTCACAGATAAAGCCGCTAAAAAACGGTCAGCTTTTGAAATCCACCTGCCACAGCCGGAGTAGGAGCAGTGGTGGTTCACTGCACTTCAAACAATAACTTAGCTCTTGACAGGTAGCTTCAAACATCAAACAGTCGGATTCACGCTCTTCAGAGAGGTTTAGTGTTCAGGGGTTGCTGCACAATTGGATGGATCAGTGGTATGGGCCTAGACCACAGCAGACTGTGGGCTGAAAGTCAGTATACTGACGCAAATATCCTCATCAATTGATGCAGAAGTGCAGAGCGGAAACATTATACTTTTATTACTCCGCATTGTAATCCACATGTGAAAGCTGTTACAGGCATGGTTATTCCACTCACCGCATAAATACTTCACCAATGCAGTTTAATATGACTCATATGTGTTAATTTTTCATTGACGGAAATGTCTAAGAAATAAACACTGCAGCATTCACATGCAAATTTTACCACCAAAAAACACACAAGGGGTAAATAGAACATAAATATACATGCCTTTACCATTACAACCGGAATGCTGTGTGATTGCACTTGAAATTCCATATGATAAAACATTAACCACAAGATATGAATATTGCAGCATTTAGATGGGAAAAGAGAGGATCTGTTGGAATTATCCAGTGTATAGATTTGAATTGTCAAAGCAGCTATTCTACTGAACTACTTTGAACTGCTCTAACAGCATGTATTAGACTCTTTGAGAGAAAGTTTGAAACAATCGTCCCAGTGCTGAGCACATATAGTTTGAACTACAATAAACCAATCCTTAGCTCAGAGCAGAAAAGCTTTGAAGTTTGGCTTTAGGGTGAATATTTGAACTTGCTTCTCTAGTTTTGGCTGAGGTACCATGCCATGCTATTAAAAAAAAAAAACATATCAATATTTTAAGAGGGACATGGGAAAATAAAAGATCTCCTCCCAGCTGTTCCCATCATACACAGATTACGATAGTAGATGCTGGTCATGATCTAAAAGCATGTGAGTCTGCGTGTGTGTTTTTGAGAACACAAGGGACCCACTGTGCATTGCAAGTTATCACATGTCCCATCATCTATCATTAAACAAACTTAGAAGCCTATTTTTAACGTTTTGCACACCAGCCGGAACACAGTAAACCCCTTATTACCGTTTTCAGTATAGATCGCAAGCTGAAAAACTGTGCTGGGAGCACGCTTGGATTTCATTTCAGTGTTTAATTAAAACATGAATACAGCGGTCATAAATAGCCTGTCCTCTTTCTGAAGCACACTACACCCTCTCAACCAAACACTATTGGACGCCAATATTCTGCTCTATTCATAAAATAGCATTCTGTACACTTAAAAATCAGCTGCTTTTGATGTCTACTGTCTTTTTGAGAGCATCGGTAGTCGATTCAATAAAAGCCATTGAAACCGAGTTTTAATTGTGCGGCAGAAATAAATAGTTTCGGGACTAGATCCAGTACTCAAATAATTGTCTTCCCACACAGCAAGAAAGTTGGCTGACACAGTAATCAGGGCACTCTGCATAGCAACTGTTGCTACTTGCTGGGGCTTACTGGCTAGGTAGCCGTTCAATCTAGCAGCATTATGTAGCCCCAAAGTGTGAAAGTGCCATTTTGAGCAATGTGTGGGTTTGTAAATCATAATTCATACATCGCACAGGCGTACATCACACACTCTGTCACCTCTGCTTTAGAAAAAACTTTTTTCCCCCTCTTGTTCTCATTGTTAGTGGTCTGGAGGCTGGTAAGGAGTGTGATCTCTCTGGCCCTGGCAGGACAATAGCTTCATTTCCCCCTGAGGATCTGGGTCCTCTGTCTTTTTTTTTTTTTTAAGATAATAGGAACACAAGCTGTTATTTTGGAAGAGGGTCCATTAAGGCCAGACTAAAAGATAAACGGTGTGCTGTGCTGTGCTGTCTGCCAGTGGCAAAGTATGTTCAGGGTTCAAAACCGATTGCCCTATTGCAGACACATACAACCTGATACACTGTCACACCCTCACACAGATAACAGCTCCCTATTTCATAGTGCTGTGAGGCTCTATTATGCTGCATTCACATTGTGGCCTAAAAAACAGCCATGGTGAGATGTCAGTCGACCACAACAGACAAATTCCTTCTTCATTTAATTTCAAAATAGGTTATATTTTGACAAAATTATTAAATATGATTCCCACTGTAACTTGATAGAAAGCCAAACAGAGTATTGGAATAGTCCAAGAACAGGTGCAGAAGGTTGTTTTCAGCACTGCAGTAGAAGGCAAAAGTTTGGCAAATTCATCTTTTGTTGGAAAGTTTGGTCTGCAGACACTGCAGGCGGCACTTAGCACCACCGTTGGCAGAGCTTACTGTTCCCCTATTGAAAACAATGAACATCCAGTTTGCTGTCTTACTGACACAGTGTGAATGCAGCACCAGGCTATGCCTTATGGTGGGAGCACCAAAGACAGTAGCTGTACTGATGTGACTGTGTACAACATTTCCACTTGCCAGAAGCATCATGCCTACGCTTCCACCCAAATAACTGTTTTTATACAAAAAAATAACATTTGGAAGACCTTCTCCCATAATATAACACAACCTTTCCAAACTCAGGATCACAATCAGTGATTTAAAATGATTCTTCCTTGTCAGTGTGTTAGTTCTCGATCCTTACTTTGTTCTCTCCTCTGGTGTGTCGCCTCATAAAGTGTCCGTGCTGCAGCGTCTCCTGTCAGCCTGTGGTTCCCTCTTGGCTGGGCTCCCTACAGCGGGGCGGGGTGTGGGAGGGAACTCGTTTGCCGCAGAGTTTTGCCGGTGCAGCGATGGGGAAGCAATTCATTGCTGTCCCACAACACTGACAATGCTGGCACACACACACTCACTCACACACACACACACACACACACACACTCACACTCACACCGGCACAATGAGCAGCCGGTCTGAGTGCTGCCAGAGAGCAGGCAGTAGTTTGAAGAGAGCTCTTCCCAGCTAGGCAGTTATCAGGTTGAATCTCCACACACACACACACACACACACACACAAGCACACACACACAGACACAGTCAAACACACAGTCCATACACAGGCATGCAGGAGGAGAAGGAAAAGAGCGAGGAGGTAAGGAAAAGACTTCAAGGCTCTTGACAGTTTAGTGTTGAATGGAGGTATTTATAAGTGATAGAAATTATATCCGTGTGTGTGCGTGTGTGTGTGTGTGTGTGCTTGTGCGTGCGCGCGCACACGTGCACGTTTACTGCCAGCCTGCCCCGCAGACCGGGGAGGTATGCAGCCTGCAACTCTGTAGCAGACAACTGCAGCAAAGTCCCTCTATTGCTCTTTTCCTTCTTAACCTTACCAGTCTCGCTTTCTGCCATAGCTTCCTCCACCCACTCTCACTCTGTCTGTCTTGCCACTCTCAGTTCCACCCATAGAAGTGTATGAGCTTCATCCATTGAGGCTGAATCATTCATATAAATCTCTGTGGTGCGATAGATTATTTTTGTGTGCTAGAGAACGCTTTTTTTCCTGTGGCGCAGTTAAACCAGAGGCAGCAGTTTGCTTTGCTCCAAACACACACACACAAAACAGTGGATGTTACGTGGCGGGAGGTGTGTATGTTTTAGGTGGGGACTGATGTGCAGAGATAGAGCCGGATCAGGTCACGCCTCCCATTGCTGCACTTGGCACTCATAGCTGCTTGGCTTGGAGAGATATTCCATCACACAGCCTACAACACTTGAGGCATATTTTAGAAAAGGCAAAGGGAACAGGAGAGGGATTGGCCTTGCATTTGGAATTGTTTGGCAGGGCGACAAAACTGAGAATTAAACAAAGGGACCACAGGCTAGTTGGATTTTTTTTTAAGGACCTGAGTTTCTGGTGAACTTGTTGGCAAAAGAAGTTTTTAACTTTCCTTTGCGTGGCAGTTCTCTTTCTTTGTTGCCTGTATCTGTGCTTCTTATCTATCTCTAGAGCTGGGATTCAATTATTTAGGACGCGGAATATCAGAAATCAACATTATACACGTTCTCTCTTCCTGAACAGGGTAATCCGAGCGCCCGGGCAGTCCCCCGATGGTTTGCGATAGCGGCCAGCGGCGTGCTTTTCGAACACACCCCCCCTTGTACCGCTTTGTTCCGCGGACAGATTTGACTACAGCGCCTAAAATATCCGTCCCAGCTCGTGACAATGAATCACAAAACGTCAGTCGTTTTCTGTTCGCCGTAAATCCTCCATGGAAGCCTCCGGCAGCCAAGGCTTCATGGGCCGTCACTCAGAGAAGGATTAGAATATATATGGGGTGAGGCTGCACAGGGTCAGGTGTGGGTTTTATCCTGCTGGTAGCCTCCTGGTTCAGTGTTTCAGTCGCACCCGTGTTTGCACTGCTAACATCAGTTGAAGTAGCAGATTCCATAGGACAGTGTTTCAAACTTTGAAAAACTTTATCTTTTGATTTTTTGGCCATAATTATATGCACTGTCAAACAAAAAACACTATCAGTCAGCGGCCAGACTAGTTATATAGCAAGAACATTGGCTTGAGACAAATTAGAATCTTTTTTTTTGTCTCACAAGCTTCTTTTTCCCCACGACTCAGTGTTTTCAAAGGGGCATTTGCACTCGTGACTAACTCAAAATTAATACTCCCCATATTTTTTCTGTAGTCACTGTGGTGAGCATTTTTACTTGCCAGCTGGAACTATCTAATTTGTGCTAGGGAACAGTTTGTGGTAAAGAGGGGAAGAGCATGTTGACTTGTTTTTGTTCCGCGGCCCCCCTTTGTTAGAGCCAACAAAGTGGCCTCTACCCCATTCATCTTCTCTCTCTCTTTCTCTCTCTCTCTCTCTCTCTCTCTCTCTCTCTCTCTCTCTCTCTCTCCAGCGCTTCCTCTCTCTTGTCAGAATGCAGGTATTGTTTGGAGGGGAAAGCCCCCTTGTTTTTGGGGCTGGATGTAGGGGAATTAAAGAGGGGTAAAAGGGGAGAGAAAGAGAAAGGCAAGACAGTTCCCAGGCGAATGGAAGGAGAGATGAACTGGATCTCCCTGTGTCTCGGCCCTTAAACCATTCCCCTGCCCTTTAGCCGGCTCTGTCTTTCACCATGAGAGTCGTCCTAGTGGAGGGACATCAGTAAGAGTAATGAGGAATCAAATTGTGGCTTGATAACCTGTGGATTAACCAACCAACCTGCAATCGCTGCTCTGCGTGACCCAAGCTTTATTGCTTGATGTTATTTTGTGGCATAATTTAGGTTGAAGAGGCAAAAGTCATGACAAGGGATTTACTTTTTCAAATTCAACAGGTGTTTAAACTCAGAATGATGAAATATTATCCTCTTTTCACAGTGTGTAGTTTTGTCACATTGCAAACACATCTTACCATTATTTCTTAGCATCTTCAACCCTAGTACAAGAAAGTTGTTGGATGCGGCTGAGTGCTGACTTGCTTTTATAAATAATTACCAACAGTTTCTAGTAATATTCAAGACCATGTTTGTCAGATGTATGGCTTTAGACTAGAGTGAGTGTTTGTTGCCACAATCATAAGTCTTTGATATCACTTTTAAGTCAAGTCTGTTTATATAGCCCTTAATCACTAGCCTGGTAAGACCATCCTGATCACGTGACCTCACATTCTGTTTCGCTCCACGGATCAGTCTGGACTTCTAGCCGCCCACATCGATTTCCTGAAATTACAATGTAACCGGGCCAATCAGGGACTGCGTCGTAGTTGATGACGTGAAATACAGGCCGCCGCTGGCAAAACAGTAATGGCGTCTCCCGAAGCAACGAGCGGTAACGTTAACGTTAGTACAGTACACACAGCCATAAGTGCAGTTATTGCAGAAATAGACTCAATAACAACAATTAAACAAGAACAAGAGTATGCACTAGCGGAGTTTCTCGGCGGAAAAGACGTTTTAACCGTTCTTCCAACTGGATTTGAATTTGGATTCGCTGATTGGCTGAAGGAGTTTGTCTGTCAAGGCAAGTACTCCCGCCCACGATGTGGGCGGCTAGAAGTCCAGACTGATCCGTGGAGCGAAACAGAATGTGAGGTCACGTGATCAGGATGGTCTTACCAGGCTACTTAATCACAGTCTCAAAGGGCATCACAACGGCCACATTATGAAACGATAAATAAATGGAAACGACAAGGAAAAACTTGTTCTGGAAAACCTTGCAAAAACTGCACTTCACTGTAGTCATCCATCAGCTGGTAATTTATATCATCAAAATTGCTGTGAAGTGAAAAGAAACCCACCGCAAAAAGATGTTTAAAGGCTGTAACCAAAAATGAACTGTCAACAACATGTGCATTGGTAGCCTCTAGCATAGATAGCATTTTATCTGCCATGCGTGTGAATGGGATGAATTTTGTTTTATTCCAGGCCTGAAAAAGCCCTACAATTGAAACAAAATGTACTTTTAGAGGTCTTAAAGGATATGTTTGGCGATTTTGGACCCATATATAATTTGTCTCTTACATACCTGTAGTACTTGGACCTGCAGAGAATATTGACTCCAGAGTCAGCTGTCTGTTGAAACGGTGAGCTCCGTTGCTAGGCCTCTTGCTGCTAACAATGAGTCCAAATGGGATATACGTGCTTTTTCTGGTTTTATAATACCTGTAGGTAACGGTAAGAATGGAAAAAAAATAGATAACATGTTTTTTCCAACACTCAAAATGCAAGTTTTGTGTCAGCACTGGCATTTTTTCCCTGCTTTATACTGCTGACACACCAAACCGTGACACAAATACCAAAATAAGTACCAAACTATGAGTAAACCGTTCTTCCTATGCGACACGTGAGCATTGTAATGCATTGTGATCCTTTTGGTTCAAGTATGGCACAACTTCCTGAATACTGCCTGCTCTGTAACGCTGTTTGGGTTCTCAGTTTTTCTCAAAATTGAGTTTGAATTAAGCCATTATCCTTGGGTTTCATTGTTTTGACTGGCTGTTGTTGATAAATTACCCTAATTAGCATACATTTATGCATTTGTTTTATAAAGTCTTACAAGTACCATGTTCCCTAATTTTGCACACATTCTTGATGCAATGTTTTGACTTGAAAACAAAACCTAACTAACTAACTAACTGGCTTTGTGTCAGATGTCTTATTTTAGATTTTTTGACAGTTACACAAGTAGTTCAGAGACTGTGGGAACAGAGGAATCACAATCAAATCAATCAAGAATTTCTATCACTTTTAATCAAATCTGACTTTCTATCATTGTTATGTCTGGAAATTTTAAATCCTTTGAACATCAGAATGGACGTCTCAGGGTTGTGCAGCACATACAGTATTGTGTGTTCATTTGACCCAGTGGAAATGCGAGCTTACTGAGCCTTTTTTAAAGAAATCTTCTTGGCGTATTTCTCACACAAGTCCTACCATCCTTAGTTTTGTGTTTCCAACTCCGACAGACACAAGTTTCAGTTGACCTTCCATCTCATAGAAAACCTACTGAACAACATCCTCTCTTTCTTGGTGTGGTTTTTACTAATACTGAAGCAGGAGTTTAGTGGCTTATACAAGATAAAAGTGAACAGATTATGGCTAACAGCTGTGGGGTGTCGAGAGGAAATTAGTTGAGAGAACAGCTCATTAATAAGGTGCTTTCGTATTGTATGTACAATACATAGGATATGGGATACTGTGTGGCCCAGATCTATTTCACGAATGAGAGACATTTAACGGCTGTGTTCTGTTGTATCCTGGATGGGCATATTTCAAAAACTAAATCTCCCTTGCAGATTTGCCACAGAACGAGAAGATCTGTCACTTCTGAGACAGTGTTTATATTCCTCTTGCCTGGACATATTTGTAACTGGATCATTAACGTAGTGTGGGGGAAGTGCTGTGTGTAAACATCATCCATGGGTGTGGGTTCAAATTACAGTTCTGATTACACGTGCTATCTGTCACTGAGTCATGGGCTCTCTGGTGGTGTTGCTTTCATCTGAATATTTGCATCCAAAAGGATTTACATGTGGAAATGTAAAACTTGATTAAAATTATATTAGCTCTTAGTATTAAACAGGGTTTTCTCTGGCTCAAAAAGAGGCTTAGGTGGTGCCTCAGCGCGGCCGCTCTGGCTTTGTCATCGCATCCAACTTAACCCAAACCTCTACTATTCCAATTTTATGTTTTTATAGACACCAGTTTTTGGCATAGACTAACATAACACTGTCCTAGTTGAGATGCTTTTAATTTTTTTAAATCTAATTTTATTCATATTTCCATGGCCAAGAGGACAGAGACAAGACACAAGTTTGTCAGTATTAATTCATCACTTTATTTGTTACATGGATGTTTAGAAGTGGCTGGGATCTGAAAGATGATTGCCATTGCCTTCACAATTTCAAGCACTCCTTATGTTATGACAGGATTAGCCCGATTTGTTATTGTTGTGATTAATACATTTTTAGATCTTATCAGATGTTGTTATGCAATGATAATTCAGGCATGTACAAAATCGCTTTGAATACATAATACGAATTCTTCAGCTGTCCTGTTAGAGCATACGCTGAATGTACAAAATATCAGAGACATATTCCTGGTATTGAGTGCAGCCCCTTTTGCACAATCCACATCTCCTTTGTGATTGGTATAGATTTAATAAGGGAAATCAATAAGGGATCATGGCTTTACGTGGAATTTTTTCCCAGGAAGCCTTGGGCTTAACGCATGTTAGATCATAACCTTGCGCATCTGAACAGCCAAGCTGATGGCGTAGCCGTTGTTGTGTTTCAGTTTGGTCAGAGTATTTTGTCCCGACTGTGTAGCGGTAGCTTGCTACAACAGACACAGGAGGGTCTACCGGCTGCCCGTAACGTTACTAACATCAAGTGGACACTTCCAACACTAACTTTGCTTTTTGCCGTCATTCACCACTCATTTCTTCAAAGGTTGAAAGAAGTTGTAAATTGTACGCTTTTTGTTATCATAGCGAAACTTCTTCTCTGTGCAGTTGACTTTGGCTCGCTCCACCAGCCACCTGTCGCTCCAACTGGCTCTCTCTCCTGTCACTGCTGATAGAATGACACGCGCCCTCTGTTGGTGGACGAATTCATCACATCACATTCCACTCTTGTGTCTCTATTAAATAGGCTCTTATTTAAATGCAATTTTCAAGCCAATTTGAATTCAGTTTCTACAATTTTCCTTAGGTGGCTCATAATTATGTTCAGGCAGCCAAACAATTTACAATGCAGGGAAAACCCTTTTAAAATAGAAAAGCCCCCTAGTTATAATCTGCAGTGACACCCATTACTGTGTTTGGGTCTGCTTCTGCTTGTGTACGTGTTGTGTTTCTGCAAAACAAATGATTTAAGTCTGAAATGGGATGAGTGTAGGGCTTGCAGCAGCTCAGAGATTGAATCCCATCAATGCGGTCTGAGCAGTGAACCTTGTTCTTTAGCTCTCAGGGCACAAAAGTCTATTATAAAGTATAAAGGGGCCAAATCAGCAGTAAGCGTCTGTGAGTGTACTGGGTAATGAGATGTTATCTTCTACAGACGTATTTTCAGATTGCGTTTGATCCTGCCAAGACTCCCACCTGCATACCGCCTCAGCGGCGAGCATACGAAGACGGGAAATGCTTACCTGCAGCAAAAAGACGCAGAGTCATCAGTCATTCTGCGTCGAGCAAAACGCAGACAGAGGAAGCTGAATTGGACTTGACGGCCCTGAGGATGAAGAATGAAATTTGCTTGGGTTTTGTACCTGTGAGGAGAGCGGTTTTGAGATGAAGCACCAATTGATGTTTCCTCCATGGGGTTTCCCAAGTCTCTTAACCTCACCCGACAACAGGCTGAAATGCCAATGCCTGCGGTCCTGCTGTCTGCCCCAGTTCCACATGTGCATGTGAGAAGGAACAAAGCAAAGCTCAAGTGTTTCCCAAAGGAAAACATCCATTGTCACACACCAGGCTTCAAACATGGGATATGGGACAGTGTGTGTGTGTGTGTCTGCGTTTGTTAATAATTTCATGAAATGTGTTATGGAATTGTTTCCCTGACGGCCTCCCTGATTAATTAATCCTCAATTGACCTCAGTCACTGTTTATTAAAGGGGGCTGTAATTGAGTTTTTAGTTACTGTTGGCCCCTCCTGTTCCACACTTGATCTGATAGCAGTGGAGCACTGTCTATACTCAGCGTTACAGTTCCATCTAGTGGCTGTGTCCAGATAACACTGTACTGTATATCTGTGGTGGTTAATCAGCATGCACAGTGTAGCATTTCACATTCTACACAATGCCCAGGAGGGTGTCTATTTTATAAAGGGTTTGATACTGCAACCAGTAGCTTTGTTACATAGCTGTGATCTGCCGTACGACTAGTAGGCAATGACTCCCCCAAACTTTTAATGATCTCATACTCTACAAATCTCCCGCAGGCTAAGGACTGATGAGAAGTCATGAGACAGAGACAGCGGGAGAAAGAAGTTTGAAACTTGTACAGTCGTGTTTTGTGAATTTGATTGTACAGCCACCCCCTTCAAAGGCACCCATTGGCCTTATTAGAAGTAGATTAATGCCTGAGGACAAGCAGCAGCACAGCCTCACCATGCAGCAGCAAGGATATGTTTACCTTGATAGTGTTTTTTGCTCGGATTAGATATTACCAGTGATATGCTAGATTTTGGTTTGACCAATGCATGATGGTTCTGATTCACAGTTTGTGCACTCCTAGTCATGCAGCTGCTTCCTTCAGCTAAGAAAACTACAGACAAGATTTTAAATGACCCCTCTCTCACACCTGCCCACTGGGTTGCCAAGTTTCTGGCATTAGTAAGTTTTTGCAGATTGGCGCTCTCAGTGGGCCAGTCACATTCCCTTTAAGAGAAGCACTTGCCTTTAACTTAAAGAAATTGAATATTCTTTAGTCCTAAAAGAAACATTTTATGTAGATCAATTAGGCCTAAAGCAGTGGCATATTTCAAATTATATTATAGCCTTTTCTTAATTAGCATATCGTAGGGATAAGCATCATTGCACTGTTTGTTCACTAGGCCTATAATAGGCTTATCTGTGTTTTTCCTTCAAAGACCTTATGGTTTCCCACACAAAAGCTGACAAATTGATAGAGTTTAACAACTATTTTTCTTGCATCAAAATAAAGGACATAGGTACGTACATTAATAGGCTTTATTCACAATCACAACTGTTATCAACCCCCAAAATACAAATAATGCTTGACAATGACATATCTAAAATTTTAACAGTCTATCAACAAGTTACTTTCCACACAGCTGTATACAACACTGCCATACAGTTTCCGCTGCACTTACGCTAGATTTTCTCCAGAGCAGACAACACGTAGTAGAAAGAATTTGCGCTGCAAGTCAGAATCCCGGAGATGTCGGGGAACACCTCTTATTTGGGAAACTCCCCACTAAACCCTCACTATGTGCGCTTATCTTAACTCTGAATACGAGCCGGTGTGCATGACATACAGTATATTAATAGCTTATAGGTATATGAATAGAATTTCATCCATTTAGAGGACATTGATATGATTTATTATGGGGTTTTTTAAGAAATGTTTTTTTTTTTACCCAGGCTTGTAAAAAAATATATATTTCCAAGAATTTTGCACCAGGAAAAATTGGCCTTACCATAGGAGATGAAAAAACAGCCTCTAGTTGCCAAGTATCCCGTGTGCTCAGGTCACACACACACCCCCGCTCACACATACTGCTCCACACCTCGATCGCGCAAGCCACCATTGTTCAAGCGGCCGATTGGAAAGCACAAAATTCTGACGGCGAGATGCGGTGCCAGATCAACCCGGGAGGATGTGTGATTATTAAAGATATTAACCTACTGTGATTTTGTAATTTTCACCTACAATGCACACATCAGCACTTCACCCAGGGCTCTCAGCACTTAGCCGGGCATCTTGCCAGATGAAGATGTGTGAGCAGTGTTCAACCTCCGTACGCTGTCACGGGTCTGTCAGAGGGCGGCCGGGCTAATTTGGGCTCAGTCGTTTGCCAAAGAGGGGGTGGATATGCTAAAAATGTATCTTAGTTACGATGAAAAGCCGTAATCATAACTGATATTGGGGAAAAAAATAATTTGTTTCATAGTCATAATTCAGTTTCATATATAAAAATGCGGAACTCTGTCACAATTTCAGCATGTAAGGTAGCTGATATTACATGATCTTGACTCAAATAACTCCTTATCATGAAGTTCCTTAGTTTTTAGAAGAGCAAGTTGTAATTCAGATCTCCTACAAGTTGAAATTACACACAAGAAAGATGCTTTACAAAATAGAAAAGTGCTAGAGAAACAAAATATCTACAAAAGTGACTCATCCCCGAGTTCCATTCTTAGTTTTCAGTGGAGTGATAAAACAGCAGGGGGCTGCTGGGAAGGGCAAAGCAATACATACCCCTGATTTGACAAAGGAAGTGTTAGTAACACAACTTATTTCACATTAAAATGGCAATAAATAAATAGGATATATTTTTCATTATCGGTCTGTGTCTGTGTGTTCATGCCTAAATCCAACCGCTTGCCAGTGATGTCGGGGACATTTTGGGGCGTGTACCATTTGCTGTGGGCGTGGCCAGTGATGAGCTGGTTGTGGCTATTAAGGTGAGGCTAGCGACTACAGAGCAGCATAGCAACAATAGAGGAAAGCAGCAAGGAAAGAAAGAAGAAAGCCACATTCTGGCAGACAAGACTTGTTCAAAAACACGGTGAACATCAGCTGTGTTTATTGCAGATTGGATGCGCTCGCCGTCTGCTTCCTTAACGCCTGTGGAGACTTTACGGCTGCTGGTTACCTCAGCCTCGGGCTAGATGCTGTTTCAAGGTAGACAGCTGATCAAGATGTGGGGCGGGAGTTTGACCAACTGAAGGGGAGGAGGGCGGGACTAACAATGTACTTCATGCCTCAAGGTGAAAAGTCGCGTATTGTAGCTTTATGTTGACCACCAAAAATTGATCAGCTGCTACTGTCCTACATGCTTTGTGTACTGTATGTAAACGTATAGCACTGCCAGTAGTTTCTAATCCGAATGCAGTTTTAGATTAGTTCAGGATATGTAATACAGTGGCTTAATCTGGTCGTGAGTTCATGCTTCCACGGATACAGAGGCGATATAGGGGACTGAGAATGCACAGAGCTCCGAGGAAGGAGAGTAACAGGAGGAGGAGGGTGATGAGGGTAATCGAGGTAGAGTGGAGAGAGAGAGAGAGAGAGAGGGAAAAGGGAGAAAGAGAGACAGTGGGCATCGCTCACAGAGACAGAGAGGGAACGACAGACCCAGTGTTAGGGTGTGTTTGTGTGTGTGATACGAGCTAAAGATCGTACGCGAAACCGTTCTCTGTAGCCTTCTCTTTTTCGTCTTAGCTTATCCCCTCTTGTCTTTCTGCCTCTTCTTCTCGGAGCTCGGCGCTACAGTACAGTCCATCCGGGTGTTTTATTTTTTGTGTGCAGGAATGTCTCCCATAGTCAAAAGCCCGGAGTGCACCCCCGTGCTGTGCCACTGCAAAGTTGCCTGCACCAACAACACTTTGTCGTTGATGTTTGGATGCAAGGTAGGTCTTCATGTCAAGGAGAACAGGGTGGTGTTGACGTTGTTAAAGACGTTTTTTTCTAGTCTTTGACTTCAGGCTTCAGGTACAGTATGTAGCTGTGGTTCTATCAGTATAACTGTGTGCTATACCTGATGGAAGTGAGTGTCCTGTAGGATGACAAGTCAGAGAACATTTATGTCTTCTGATAGGCAGTGCCGGCACGATAGCAGCGCAGTGTCGATTTCGTTTTTCAGCTGCAATCCTTAAAGCTGTATTAATACTCGGGGTTTTAATTAGGGCAGATCTCCGGCACATGTACCGCTAACGTTATATTTCTGCATCCCTGTACTGTCGCCCTTCATTTATCGCAGTGACAGGTCAACCTTATGTCTTCAATGTGCCATGCTGCAAGTCAAATGTTCCTCCGTCTCCACCGTTCTTCTATCTAACCTTTACGTATTTTGCCTTTGACAGTGCTCAAAGGTGCTCATTGGGTCCAGCCCCATAGCTGTTTCACTCTGTCAGCGGTGATTGAAGTGATTCAGATTCAACAGAAAGTGAACTTGCAGACAATTTTATTTTTCTCCAATTACCTGCCTATCATATGCTGCCAGGGAAGCAAGCTTGGATTCTGTACCTAAGTCTGTTTCCAACACTTTCAGTGCCACTTTGTGCATTGCAGTGCCTTAAATGAAACAGAAGCAGTATATAACAGTATTGGAGAATGAGTTTGTTGTGATATAACAAACAAGGTTCTCAAAGCTATTTTCTCAAGGGTCAAAAGCACTGATATGAAGCATGAATTAATGATATTTTGTGAGTCAAGCATATTATGCCAGTCTAATGAATTCTCTGGGCAAGAGGCAAAGCTTTGGAAACCTATCAGAACCATTTTCATGTTGTTGTCGTTTTTTTACATTCTATACATGCCGGCAAATTTGTTACAGTTTTGTAACTTCAATAACAAGGTACAGTGACTAATGTGCTTAGTGATCCATGTTTATGCTGAATCAGAAAGTTGGACAGAAATATTGAGGAGAAAAAGAAAGATTGAAGGAGAGGAAATCCAGAGAGTTTTAAATTTGAGCTTAGTTTATCCTTTTTTCAGCCTAAATAAAATGACTTTTTTCAGTGTTGTCGAAAAATTCCCACTCCAGCTACAGTGATAGCTCATACTTACTGTTCTGTACGGTACTCATCAGTACTGTACTTAGTCCTCAGCTCCTTTCACTTGGTTACTGACTAACGGGACTAAGTACGGTTTCTGATTAGACCTAACTATACTTGATGATTTCCAAGACGTTCCGTTCCTTTCCTTCATTTCAGATATGTGCCGCTTCTTGTGACTATAGTACTGCTTAAACAGTTAAGTTTTCTGTTGAGGTCACTCAGATCTCGCTTTTGTTCTCATCCCTCATCTTTTCTGTCACTAGAGTATTATTCTGCGGTGTCAGAATAGGAGAATACGAGGCTAAGAGGATTTCCATATCATTAGAGGAAGTGATTTTTCCTCTACTTCCCCTATTTTTAAACTGAGTGAACTCTCTGCGTTGCTGAGCTTGAGTGAAGTGATTGGAAGGTTTTTCATTATTTAAACTGTCGAAAGTGTCAAACTACACAGGTTTTGCGTACACAGAGTAAAGCTTTGGTTAGAAGCTACTGTATTTAGCAAGATGTTTGCTTCATGATATCACTAAGCAGCAGTCATCAATGTGAATTGAAATTTGAATTGCATTTGTCTCTGTTTTTGAAGCTGTTTTGAAGCTCATCACAGTCAGACACTTTTGGAATCTAGTAAGCAAGACCTCCTTTACACAATACATAGGGGCGGCTGTGGCTCAGGAGGTAGAGCGGGTTGTAGAGCGGGTCGTCCACTAAGGTCGGTGGTTCCATCCCAGGCTCCTCCAGTCCGCATGTCGAAGTGTCCTCGGGCAAGATACTGAATCCCAAATTGGTAGCTTGCCGCCATCGGTGTATGAATGTGTGTGTGAATGGGTGAATGTAGGCATTGTTGTAAAGCGCTTTGAGTGGTCGGTAGACTAGAAAAGCGCTATATAAATGCAGTCCATTTAGTCCATTTAGTAAAAAGGGATTTGATCTGTCATTTCACCCAATCGTATTGTGCTCAAAGTTTGAGCAAACTGAGTCCAACTGTCCAACCAGTGGCAGCTCATTCCCAGTTCTCTCATCAAAAATAGCGACAGAAGGGCAGAACTGAATGACAAACAACAACAATCAAGGAATCAACAAGCATTTGCTGCATCAAATTCCCCGACTCTAGAAAAAGGCCAACGCTTCTCAGAGCATTGTAAATATCTATGTGACAAACTAGCATCTTGCTCCTCAACCACAGATCTCAAGGAGTTGGTAAGTTCAGATTCAGGTTGATGGGTAGAGCCACAGGATTATTCTAAGGCCTTACAATTCCATAAATAACATCGAGACGTTATTCTACAGCGACTAGCAAAAAAAAAACGGACAGTGCGTGGGTGCAAAATCCAGTGCTCGCCAAAAAAAGAACATGCGTGACGCGCCGAAGCTAAAAAAACTGGTTGACAGCAGAAATGCGTACGTTTGACTGTAAAAGCAAGAAAGGCAGAGGGCAGGTGCTCTTTTCATTTTCCCATAGCTCAGCTCTCCCTCCTACTGTCTGTGGGAATTAGGGCTGTAGCAGAGAGAGGGGGAAGGGGGGGGGGGGGGGGGGGGGTTGTGGGGCAACGAGTCTTACTGTAGGTATATAAAGCCTCAGAAAAAGGGGTCAGTGCACACAACCGCTAGGAGATTCCGCACTAATTCTGCACAGAGGCTCTGAATCTGCCCTCGGCCATGCCACCCCGCATTTTCATCTCGGCGTGATTCTGCCGGCCAGGACTGTAGTGAACGTCAGAGAGGAGGGATCCTCTCATCGAAGCATGACAACGCCACACGTGAGTGGTTAGCCTTTGCACACACAGCTCAGCGGGCCGGCCCAGTAGCCATGGCGTATTACGAGCCCTCACGTTGAGAGGCGTTGCGCTACAGGAGGAGAGTGTGCAGAATTTATGGTGTGTTTATTTAATCAAGTTAAATTGTGAAAAGGAATGTGTTGTTGCTGTAGTTCACCATGAGGTACAATTATAGCAAAATTTGGTTCGGTCGTAAATTAATCATTACAATGTAGCGGATCTGAAAGCCAAGGATAGGTTCGTGGCTCATATGTGTCCAAATTCTGAGTATCATTGGGAGGCATTGCACTACTGGGGGACTGTATTTATGTTGTTTGTTTAATCAAGTTGAACTATGAAAAGGAAATTTGTTGTTGCTGTAGTTTACCAAGAGGTACTATAACAGCAAAGTTTGGTTTTGCCTTAGTCATTACTACTACTACGCCTTATATATATCAAACTTATGAGAGTCTTTGGGAGGCATTGCACTACAGGAGGAGAGTGTACAGTATTCATGTTGTGTTTATTTTAAGTTGATCTGTGAAAAGATATTTGTGTTACTGTAATTTGGTAGTTTGTTGCACTGTCTTGGTCTTGTAGTTTGGTTTGGCCCTACGCATTAAAGCTGGAATTTTTTCCTGTAATAACTAGTTACTTTATGCATAATTATTTTATCTGTAAGATGAAAGTCTGCTAACTATCCAACTAGCGTGAGCCAACACAGGTTATCTGCGCTGGATAGCTGAGTGCCGCTAACTAGTTAGCATACTAGCTAGTTAGCATACTAGCTAGTTAGCATAGGAGCGTCCATTGAAAATAGTTTTTGGCCAATCTGGCTGATATGCTAGTGACACACACTGTAGGCTGCCGTTACTATCAAGTTGCAATATTAACACCATCATAAGCGATGTTATTGCATAATCTCATTGCAAAAGCTACAATCATAGAAAATCTAATTGCCTAATTGGTTCGGGGAAGCCATTTTTACTAGGGTGGGAACTGTTTACTGGTGAGCTGACGGCACACGAGCGACACTGGCTGCTACACCTTCTCTGATAATGTAATACTTCTGTGGTTGTTGGCTGGACCACAACAGCGGGGCCAGCCCTATAAACGCAAATGTCTGTCACTCACTGAGTGACTGAGTGATGAAGTTACACCATTGGTCGGCCGTGGCACATCATAGGATCACAGAGTCCGAAATTTTCTCTGCTGAGATGGGAGCCCGTTTCTCCCACACAGTAAGCAGGCTGACCAATATCATGCATGTAAGCTGAAGCTAACTGAAGCTAAAGTGGAAGCTATACAATTATATCATATCGCCGTTTATTTCGATGCATATGCGCGAGCTCAGTCCACCTGACAGCCCTCTGTTCTGTCGGCGGAGAGAGAGACACAGACAAGCATGGAGGTTTCGGTGTGCCGAGGGCTTACTGCCGATGCTTCCCGGTGTTTCCCGGGAGCACGGTTCCGGCCAGTGCCGATAGCTGGGCGCCGATTTGTTCCCGGTGATCCGGCCGAGATTTCGGCGGGGGTCCCGACGCCTATGCGTCACCGGGTGTCCGGCGAACGGCGTTTTCGGCACCGATGGGTACCAGAGTGACCGGGGCTTGGATCGGGAGGATCAATGCGGGCCGTGGGCGCGGTGGAGAGGACAGCGGCGGAGAGAGGAGACGGACACGGTCCAGCCATATACTAGGTTTTGACCTAGTCTTATTTGGTTGTAGTCCGAACATCATTTCAAATACATTTCACTGCCAGAGGGGGAGACAAAGCAGGGAAATTGAGAAATCCCGCATTTGAACTTTAACCAAACTTTGGATCTGAAAGCCAAGGATATGTTTGCGGCTTTAATCAAGTTGAACTATGAAAAAGAATGTTTCTTCACTATAGTTCACCAAGATGTACAATAACAGCAAAGTTTGGTTTGGTCCTAATCATTACTAATGGCTCTGGAAGTTAAAATACGTTTGTGGATTGTGTAGAACAAACTTGGGAGAATCAATTTTAAGTGCAAATCCACTCTGAAGCAGTATTCCCCCAAAACAAAGAGAGACTAATCTACAATGTCATCAAGCAGCACTTTCCAGGGTTTAGCACCCGCTTAGCGCAGAACAGCACAACTCTGCCCCGCTTGGTGTGATGTGTGAAATGTTTATAAATAGCGAGAACACCACATGCTGTATGAAGCTCAGCAAAAAACGGTGCATTGCTTGGAGGGGTGATCCTCACTGTTTAACTGTTTAACAGCTCTAGTGTTACCCCAAATTGGACTGATTTCCCTGTGAATATTACAAATCTACAAATCTCACCTAGTTTTAATGTTTTCCTTTCTAGACAAGTCCAGTATACTCTCAAATCCTTCAAATCAACATGGGCAATCTCTGCTTTTCGTTGCTCATTGAAAGCATGATCAAATTAGCTGGTACACTAACTCCAGCTCCCTCAACCGCCCTCCCCTCCGCTCTGCTTTATTTATTTCATGCTACTTCTCTGACCTCCCCAGCCATTCTGTTTGAAATTTAACAACGGAGATCACTTTTTAATTAGCTTTATTGACGGAAGGAAATCGTTATTTGGTCTATAAAGGGAAGCCTCTGTGAACATTGTGTCTTCTCAAAGCTTGGGAATTGAAACGTTAAGTGTTTAAAAATAGTCCCCCACTGTATCTCCCTCCGATAAATCTCATTATTGCACTCGCTTTCCTCCTCTTCACCATGCAAAAGCGCATTTTCTCACCCTTCACCCAGCGGTCAGATGCCCTCCTCTTCCATCTCCTCCTGTCTTTCTCTCCCTCTCTCTCTCCCTCTCTCTCTCTCCCTGTAGCACTAGTCACTCGTGGTTAAAGTATACGTCAGTTGTCCAAGCCGTGCTCCATTAGACTCACGTGGGCCTCATCATGCCTCAGTGCCACGGCTGAGTTTTACTACCGTGTAGAGAAAAGTACAAAAGTAGCTTGGGGGAGGCTGCGCTTGCACATGTGATGCACTCTTATTGTTTGTTATACGTGATTGTAGCTCCAGACTCCAGGTTTAGAGAAAGAAAGAAAACATAATACCTTTACATGCGCTGCCAGTTCTGTTAACTGGGTTGAAGACATGGTGATTGGGTCATGGTGGGATCCAAAAACATCAATTTCTTTTATTGTTCACCTATATTTAGAGTTATAGGCACCAGCTCCTCAAGTGACTTCAGCTGCAATTTCAGGAACCTTAGAAACTCCTTGTGTTTGGTATTGTTTGAGAGACCAAACTTCTTATCTTTCATTTCAACTAACTTACATCTCTGATGAACACAATGGTTGGGAGCTGTAAATTCCCCATGTTATCTCGCCTATTCCACCTATTCTTGCCTATTCTCGCATAAACCATGTTCAGTCCGAGTTGACTGTGACCTCTACAAATGTCACACAAAGGATTATTAAGATATCCTCCAGGAACATATTGCTTCAAAGCAGGTATAGAGGACCATGGTATCACATCATATGCACGTTGTTGGCTGCATTAAAGTGGTAATCCATGAGATCCTGGTTTGTTTCTTTTTTTTTTTTTTTTTTTTTGGAAACATCTTCGGTGCTAAGCAGTTATTGCTGTGGGAAGTTAACACTGATGCATCATGAACTTATATATGAAGAAAAATAAAAGAAATAAGGAAATGAGGAAAAGAAGTTTTGAATCATGTGTTTTCAAAGTTTTATAGGGTTTTCCGCACCCAACATACTGTAAGAAAAATATCAGCTATTGATAGTGTTACATGACTATAGTTACTCCACTCCATAAATTGTGAGCTTAGCACCATCTAGCAATGGATCCATTAGAGAAGTGATTCTCTGAATCACCAACCAATGTCAATCAAGGCGCTTGATGTGCATGGTAGTAAAGCTGGTGGAACAAGTCATGAGGCTCTCACTGTAAATGTGAAAAAACATGTACTGTATGCAATACCTGAAACTTATAAAAAATATATATAAATAAATGCAATGCAATAGATAAATGCAATGGTTTTGAAGCCTACAACAAAACCTCAAATATTAGATACCTAAGATTCGTTGAGTAAATGTGATTTGTTTTCATGTCAGGCTTCATACACTCATCAAAGCACACTCAAATAGTGCTCTGCGCAGCTCTAATATGGTTGCATAACCATAGTATGGGTGATTGTACCTTGGGCTGTAGTGCTGCTTCTCATATATTGTAGGTCACTGGGCTTCTCTCAGGCTTGGGGTCAAATGGCCTTTGATTGGTGCTACAGTAGAGATGGTCTTTAGCTCTGAGCTTTCCTTGATATGTGCTTGCTGAGTACAAACTTTTCACCTCATTATACCAATCCCACTCTGAGCTGGTTATCAGTTTATGTCCTACAGTGTACATGCTCCTTCACTTGGACACTCTTTTCAAAATGTGAGAGATGAAAGATATTCTTGAATTGTATGTGATTCATTTCAATTTATTCATTTGTGCTTAATTTACTTAATGGAGGAAATGTAGACTTCATCTTTAGGTTGTGGTATGTAATGTAATCTCAAAAAATACTTTCCTGTCAAATTGCTACAATTCTGCCTTTCTTGCTATCAAATCTAATCTTAAGTGAGATTTTAGGATGCAGGTTGGACTGCTTCAGAGTGGAAACACTGTGGAAGAGGCGGTTCATTTATGGATAGTATTTGATTCCAGTTCCTTGGGTTTCATAGAAAATTGAATTATCTCCTTCCTGCCGCTGTAGGTGAAAGAACAATTTCTCCTGTTTTATTTTACTGTAGAAGGCAATGGAGATATTGGATATGAAAACTCTTTGATATAGAAACTATAGAAGCTCACTGAAAACTTGATGTACCTCATTCTACTGTCATTGAAATTCTATATATTCATAGACATTTATATAATTTCCTTCATACTTTGTGATAGTAGTGTAATTTGCTTCTGTCTCAGACAAAAAAAAGCATTGTGAAAAATATTTTTGTCAGCCAATATGCATAAAGACAGTATTTCTGAGTGACTGTATTATGCAGAGATGCTCTCAAGTGCTTGGTTCTTTGAGATGCTTAATGCTTTTGCTCACATTAACTGAGAAATAGCTTGTTTAACTGGCAGGTTGATGAGAACAAGTATGGTTTTACAGTATCACCGTCATCACATTATGCTAATAACTTTGCAGTGACTAATCCGTGCTTTTAACTTTGACTATGCGGGAACAGTGTGATTTTTGACTACAGTGTGCTTGTAGTTTCCATATTTAGAGCCACTTCTCCATCATTATGCCATGGTAAGCTAAGCTGCAGTAGTAGCAGCTGCAGACACCTGCCTTCCTCCCCTGTAGCGACGCCCCGGTGGAGGCGACATCTGTGTTTGGGAACTGGCCATACTGCCCCGGAGCAAACAGACACTGCTTCTGGCCTCGCCATGTCCTCCTCTCTTGAGAGGGAGGCTAAGAAAGAGTGTGTGTGTGGGTGCGCGCGAGTGTGCGTGTGTGTTGTTGTACTTCTGTTCAAGTGAGAACCACTTTTACTTTTACACTTTTGCAAAGTGAGGTCATTTTGCTGGTCCTCACTTCTTCGACAGGCTGGTTTAGGATTAGGGCTCGGGGTTAGGATGAAGATTGGAATTAGGATTTGGTCTAGGTTAGGGTTAAGAAAAGGCATGTTGTGGTGAGGGTTAAGCTTAGGGTTAGGGTGAGGGATTAGGGAATGAATGTGATCAAAGGAACATCCTCATAAAAATAGAAGTACAAAGGTGTGTGTGTGTGTGTGTGTGTGTGTTTGTAATGTAAAAAAGAATAGCATAATTTAGCCAAATTTCCCTCCACAACATAAAGCAGTGTAGTTGTAATATTTAGAATTAATGTTTCTATGATGATAAAGTATCCAAACATAATTTTGTTCCACTGCGATCTGCACGAGAATCATAACTGGGACTAGGGATAGGATAATATCAAAATTCAATATATCGCAATACAAAAATGTGACAATATGTATTATGAAGCAGAAAAATGTTTCGTGATATTAGCTCCATTTTATTCTGCTGTAGTAATCACAAATGAGACGGCTTACCCATCACAATTTCACAAGCTCTCATCCGAATGATATTATTTACGCTTTGTAATGACATTTTTAAAATGTTGCTTACATTCTAGCAAGCCAATGCCATTGCTAGCAAGATTTGTGGCTCAGAAATAAACATAATTCTGCGCCCAATATCACATATCGAATCGTATTGTGAGATAAAACATCCTTCCTTCCTTCCCTCTGTCCCATCCTTAACTGGGACCAAAACTAAAATTGCCTCCTAGCATCACTGCAACATAAAACACAAAGGAAACACTGTCTACTTGGTATCAGGTGTGTTTACACTTCCAGCTTTTCTGAATCGGCAATCGGTGGATAAGAGCTGAAGGCGATAAAGACAGATTTACTGGCAACGGCAAAGAGAGGGGAGCTCATCGTTCCTGTTGCGCCCGTGCATTGTCAAGCAGAAACACTTTGCACCACTGTATCTCTTGACGGCTGCTGATTAATCCTCTTGGATGGCAGTAATTACAGTGTGCACTGAACACCTGTTTCAAGGGCTTCAATGAAACTCTGCCCACCTGTGGCATAATAGCGCCCCCAAAATAGCAGCTACAGAAGAAAATGGAGCATACGTGCACCGCATGCATACAACTGCACATGCTCCGTTTACCTCCATTCATCTTGACGGAGAATGAATGGAAGAGAATGAATGAAGTGTCAACACTAAGTGGTCCATTGTTCTTTTCCCACAAGTCAGTTTTTCATTACCGCTGCACAATGTGGAGTGTTTGTGTTTGAATCAAGGCCATGCAATAGGACAGACGCACAGTGTGATGACACAAACCACTTCATCAACACGCTTTTTTCTGTGCTTTTCTGCATAGATGGGCAAATGACTCTGTATGAAATATGGCTGGAAAAAGTTTTGCTGATCAAAAGCTTAAGGACTCGCCCCATAGACATGAACTGAGTTTAGTCTATCGTTAAAGCTATAATGTGTAGCTTTTTGCATTGAGGCAGGGAAGTCTATTGGAAGTCTTACCCTCCTCCTCCTACAAGTTGCTGCTCAGCTCTTTTCGACTCTTCAGCTCTTTTCCACTTCAGATGGTGCCGGCGTGGAAAAGCAGTGCTGATGTTCACCCGTTTTTGAATGGGTCTTGTCTGCGGCACGTTAAGTTTCACTGTACTTTCTTTTCTTACTGCTTTCCTCCATTGTTGTTGCAATGACTTCCGTGCACTGTGAACATTGTTAAAAAGACAATTTCTTCTCAAACAGGGGGATTTAGGCATGTACACACAGACAGACACAGACCGATAATGTATATCCTATTTAATTTTAATGTGAAAAAGCAGTATAGACATTATGAGGAGGATTTTCTCTCAAAACTCAAGTTCATCTGCTACCCCACCTCGCCACTTCCCCTACATCTATTGGATCGTAGGAATTCATGCATGAGAATACAGCTAAGGCAAAATTACAGAATGCACTTCTATTTTTAGTAGCCCCAGTAGCTGATATATCATTGGCCCAGAGCTGCATCCTCCTGTCGTTAGAATACAGCTCTTTACAATGCTGCCTTCAGGCCTCATCAAAAATAACCGTAATCGCTGGGGCGTTGGAATTGGGTTGCATCTCGGGGAGATCTCTCCGCTTCTGTTTGTGTAACCCCTTGGTGTCTGTTGTCACTGTTCACTCATTTTCAGTGTGGACATATTAAACATAAGAGGTATGGGCCTTTTGTTGCCTGTTTCTTCATAAGGTTCAGTCAAATTTTGTCCCATTAAAACGCCAAGTCCAAGTTCACAGTGCTGACATTAGCCAGCTAATTTCCAGCTCGGGATGGAAAGCATGAATGTTGTGTCGCAATGCAAATGTTCACAACCACCGCTGACCCCTACCTAGCTCCTTACTAGTCCCTCATACCCTGTAGGGCACAAAAGTGTTGTTGTTAAGTGCTGTTGAAATAATCGTTTTGATTTATTATTGATGCGAACAATTTTTGCTCTGAGAAGATAACCACTTCAGGAAAAAATTCAAAACCTCCAGCCACAGAGAACTTTCCACAGGGTGACATCAAAATTTTAAAAGCCTTTGTTAAGCAGAGACCCCAGTCTTTTAAACCCCCACCCCCCACCCCCCACCTCTACCTCCACCCAGGCATTTTCCTCCAGAGAAATCGAAGATAAATCTTTAAAGCTTTGTATTTTGCCCAAAGAGCGTCATGCTTTTGTGCACCGCTTGCACTGTCACACGTCTGTTAGGCAACAATTTTTCTCGAGTCCTTCACCATGGGACTTTCTTATGATTGTTCGTTTCTCTCTCTCACTCTTTATCCATTTATCTCTCTCTCTCTCTCTCTGTTTGTGTGTCCGTTTCAGTTTGTAATCATCCTAACTGTATCTGTCATCCGTGCGCTGGATTCTGTGTTTGTGCGTCACACGCGCCTACGTACCTGTCCCTTGTGATGAGCTTCTTACCTCTCGCTGCTGTGGTTGCGTTTGTATGGATGTGTCGGACGTATGTCTATTATCTTGGGATTGATTGATTGTTTATAGACAGGTGGGGCGTTTATAGTTGTTGTCACTTTACCTGATTTGCATTTTATTCCTCAGTGAATGTTATTAAAAGAGTGAGAGAAGCAAGTGGACGTTACATCAGTCCCTGCTGCGCTGTTTCTCAGACCTGTTAATGATCTTGGTTTGCTCTCGGTCTCCAACCGGTGGTCACATGTGGTCGTGTTCCTCTTTCCAGAACAGGCCACCGGCAGTGCAGGGGTCACCCCACAACGGCCAGCCCCCACCCTGCATGAACCCTGCCTTGATGAACGCTCCCTGGGTGAGAGAGATTGGGGGGGGGGGTTAGTTTTGTTGTCCCATCTCACTTGCATATACAGTAACATCCTGACGATCCACCGTACCGCAAAGCTCGGGGCAGGGCTGCCTGCTCTTGCTCCTCTCTCATGCCTTCTCAGATCATTGCTTTCATATCATCATGTCGATGCACTGTAATGGGACGTTTAACTCTGAAATCAGCTTCCATCGAACCTCCATGTTGCGTTCATTGGGGTCAAGGGGCATTCCATCCACACAACACTCTTTAGGGCCATAGTTGACTCTCATGCCCATGTGTTACCACTATATTTATGTTGTTCTCTGAAGATTATTGTCAATAAAACAGTATCATTTTGATGACATTATTCATGTCAAGACTGGGTTTTCATTTTGTGTCATATGAATTTGTCGTTGTTGTTGCATACAACGGCTCTGTCTCAAATCCAAGGAAACTTCCTATTTAGGTCACACAGGTAAGAAGTTGAAATTTGCAGCTTCTAGTGTTGACTCATCTGGGTTGGAAACATCCCTCTAACACATGTTGTTATGAACAACTTAGAAGGAAGTATGTCATGGTTCCTTAGAGGTAGAAGAAGTAGGAAGAAGTATCCCACACAACCTTGCAGCACCAGTAAGAATGAAAGAAGGAAGAATGAAAGTCCTCTAACGTCTGCCAAATTTAAAGGCGGACAGAAGTCCCCACTTTGAGAAAGGTTTTCCGGAAGAAAAAAAAGAACCTACTATGATGCAATTGAAATACACCTGTTTTTTGTTTTTGTTTTTTTTTACTTTTAAGAAAAAATCCTCAATAGAGAATCCTCTTCCCTCATATTTGTATAGTGGAAATATATTTTGGACACTGGGAAAAGATTTTCTTCCTATGTACAATGTCCCAATGTACCAGTACATTGTTTTGGCCAATTTTATATTTTTAAACAAATCTAAAAAAATGTTCTTAAGTGTATATATATATATATATATATATATATATATATATATATATATATATATATATATATATATGTATATATATATATATATGTATATATATATGTGAAATGTTTTTTTCCCTATATATGGTCGAATAATTAACTTGCTGCAAAGTCGTTAATGTAGATATAAAGCTAAAATGACTTGATGATTTTTCATTGCAAACAAGTACACTTAATTAGCCGGCATAATTTACCTGGCATGTTTTTATCATTTCTTTTAATCTGTTTTGAAAAATTCAGTTCATGATTATCAAAGATGATTAAATCTTTGAAAATCATCTTCCTTCAGAAATGGTATCTTAATAGGAACCTAGCTGGTATCAAGGTAAAAGGAAGCTATCCTGGATTTAAGACACGGCCAATATATTTCATGTTACACATGCTACAATATGATGCTATATCAATTGTAATCAAACACCTGCAATTGTGTAAAACATGGGCTTGTTTACATTTTGCCACTGAACAACAATAATAACAGAACAACTGCAGAAAAACCCTAAGGAAAACTCACAATAATATTCCTTATGGTATTTTTTATCTCCCATGCTATAACCTTCCTGTGATAATCCTGTATTGATTTGTTGTGATATTTATATAGTCTCCATCTAAAATTTTAGGATTGCTATAATTTTTTTTCATAAGGGAGCATTTTATAAACATTGTAGTTGAATTTACGTAACTGATTCTTTCAGAATTTTTAAGTTTAAAAGTTGCACCAAGAAAACAAAAAAAACATGATATTCAATATGAACATATGCTATATTTCTTGCCAGTTTATCACAATATATCAATATTGAATGTTCTTAGTGCATCCTGATGTTGCCATGAGAACGGAAACACAGAGTAGCCTACATGATGGAGCTCATATGATTATCTTTGCATTTATGTCTTTCATTCTGTTATTGACTTTTCTTTGTTCCTCCCTCCTCTGTCCTTCCTCAATTTTTCCCCTCTTCTCTTTGTCCACCTCCGCCTCTCTCTCTCTCCGCTCGCTGAAGCAGTACCACTACCAGGAGGAGGACTCGCCGCCGCTCGACCAGGGCTTCCCGCGGCTCACCAACGAGGTGCGCGCCCCCGAGCTCGTGCACGTGTCCGAGAAGAACCTGTCGGAGATCGAGAATGTGCACGGCTACGTGTCCCACTCCCACATCTCCCCTCTCAAGGTCAGCATCCCGGCCTCTCTCCTGTCGCCCCCGAGTGTGTTTTTTCTCACCTGGCATAGAAACCACGACCCTCCGACCTTCATCCCAACTCAACACCATGAATGACTGCCAACATGGCCTCCTCTCCGTCTCTCTCTCCTCCTTCTCTTTTGTCTTTTAGCTCGGATATGTGCACAGACTCTGCAGTAAATACCGATCAGCAGTTTTTTATATATAGTGGGCATTTTTTCTCTTTTTGTATTCGTGTAGCCTAGCCTGGCAAAATGTCTTTTTCCCGCTCTTTAATATCATTATAGTAAACAGGACAAGTTGTGATACTTATTTCTGTGTTTTGGTGAGCAGATATCAAGCAAATACTAATCAGAAAGTAGTAGCATAAGAAGCCACCCATAACGTTTTGTGGCATGAGTGATGATAATCACAGAAATCTGTACTATGAATTTACATTTTGCATTCTAGTCATTGCTTCTATTCAGAGAGAAGAGTAGAATAAGCTTCAATTCTGAATCGCCCCCATTTCGTCCTGCTTCGCTCTCCTGTGTTGCACTGATCCGGAAAAGCATGATGGGTGACACCATCATGCCTGTCAGTTTGTGCTTTTTGTATCACTGAAGAATAAGAAACGATAGAAAAACGTATTTCTCTCCCTCTCTCTCTCTCCCTCTCTCTCATTCCTTGCACACATTTTCCCTCCGCCATTGTCTTGATTCAGTGTGTTTCCTGACTTGGTCTCCAATAAGCCTCTAATAGCTCAGTGCCCTACCTCTGCCCACAGCTAAGCAGGTCTCCATGTAGAGTCTATCTAGGTTGGAAAATAAATTCTTGATAGGACACATTACTTGGAATTGATTCTCAGAATGTTGTAAAGTAACCAGGGTCACAGATCAAATAATACAATGTGCTTTAATGCATGAGATGAGATTACACTGACAGTTATTTAATAAGGTCAGGGAATTCCATGTGCCCATCCCCATATATTCCAAATACAGCCAATATTACTCTTGCGTTTCTAACACCTCCCTGTGCTGTGCGAAACTATTGTGCTGAAGAGCAGGGTTTCTAGTCAAAGGTTGAGCCAGTAGGGGGCAATGTTGGAAATGAAGAGGAGTTCTACTGTAGCTGCAGTTCATCTGAGGCAAAGTTTGGCAGACCTAGGCAAACCATTTGTTGTGATTTAGTGAAGGGAGAATGAAGTGTCTGCAAATTTGTTACCTTGTTTTTTGGACCACAAAGCACAGAAATAAGCATTTAACATTCCTGAGCCTCATTTACTTTCAGACTGATTTCAGTATCAAGATGACTGTTATTTACAGTATAACTAGAAACATGTAGTGCCACCGATGTGAGCAAGCTTTATAAATCTGATTATTTTAGCATATGCAGTTTTCCACTTTTTTGCCAATGCAGTCATTTAGTACTGAGTTTAGGGAAGGTTCTGAAAAAAGGCCCTTTTTGCTTTTTCTGTAGACCTGTTTTAAAGATGTTTGGGAATATCCTAATCAGCCCTGTCAGAGGGGGAGTGAGCAGAAAATTGAAGGAAAGAAAAGCTTTGGAGAAATTCAAATTCAAATACAAAATACAAAATGTAAAGAAAATGAAACCTTTGTTGTGGGTTGCGGACAGGATGTGGTATGCTACTTCTGCCACTAAACAATCCTGCCTTGAAATATGTTGACTTAAATGCCCACCACAGTTAAACAGAAGGTTTCAATAGTATTTTATTCCCAACTTCTGGTGTAATTGACTCTCCAAGTTCATTTGATATTCGATTACAACTTTATTTTGACTTGAATTCTTTCTGTGGCCACCACTCATCTGCAAAATCAGTTCCAAGACCGAGCCATTACCTGTGATCTAAAATGAAGTCATGCTGTGGCTTTAACCTTGAAGAGCTTTGACATGGCTGCCAAGTGGATACATGAATAGCAGAAACAGTGCTATCGATCAGATGTGATTGGACACACACTGACTTCCAGGAATGGCTGACATCATTTCGGGATGTAGTTATGGGTGAACTCTCCACTGCTAAGAGTAAAAACATTCACACATAGTGGAAAGATTTCCTGTGCCATAAAATGTCAGGAACTATATATTTCCTATTACAGTTAACCTAGGCCTCTATTTTCACTGATGTCAATCCATGTATCCTTTATTTTACTTAATTTTTATTTTACTCTTACTTGTATCCTCTGATAACTTTTACTTCTTTTGTTAACTCTCTCCTGTGACCAGGCAGGGTAAGATCACGGTGGGGGCTGGGGACAGTGGGATTGGATTTTTAAAAGGGGGGAATATTTTAAAATCATGGTTAACATTTAGCAATTTTCTCACTCAACATTTCTCGCTCCAACATTTGTGAGAAAATTATGATTTGACTATAGTGGTGATAACAAGGATCAGGATAAACTGAACTGTTTACTGTTACTGTTGCACTAAAATCACCACTCATACCACTACTTATGTGTTGCTTAGTAACCACCAACTGTTTAGCTGCTATTCAAGAACTACATTTCTTCATGGCAAGCAATGAAAGGTTTCTTGAACTTTTGCATTGTGTTTTTAGTACAATGCCGTGTTGCCGGTGTATAAAAGCAATAAGCCACATTGTGCCTAACAACAGCTGTTAGCAGTTCTAAAATCACTGTAAGCCCTGCCTTCTTGTGGCCTATTGCTTAATTATAAATGATTGGCTAACAATTCCTCTTCCTCTTTTGTGCTATAAAGCAATCTCCTTTGTGCCATAAAGCAATCAGGCAGATTTTCCGTCAAATCTGACCCATTGGCACACAATGTAAAATGTAGTGTAGAGGCCAGTAGAGGCTGCCAATCTTCTGGTGATGGTCTGACTTGTTTACAGTAACTAATGTCAAGATTAATGTGGTAGTGATTTATTCATGTCAAAATGCTACACATACCAACTTAAAGGATAAGGCTGGTGTTTTTTAATGCATTGCTTACCGTCAACAAATCCTATGAAAATAACAATATCAGCAATGATTTTGTTTTGCCAACAAGTCTCGTCCATGTAGCCGATGCCCAATGCAGCCATGTCCCAGCAGCCATAGAACTCCATTGTATTAAAAAAACGATTAAAAACACATCACAGAGCCATGTCGTTGCTCTGGGCAACATATTTCATCATCACGATGCACCGGGCCAGCTGACTTTTTCCTCAAACAACTTAATAAGCCGGCTGTAAACACGTTTGCGATCTCAGGAAAGTAGTTCTGTAGCACCGAAAATAGTCCCCGGCGTAATGAAGAATTTGTTCCCATTTGAATTTGATTTGGTAATAACTACAACAGTCATGGTAACAGTTAGCGATTTTTAAAATTGAAACTATGTCTTTGTTGTTGAGCTGTATTTCAAGGTTTTTAGCTTACAATTGGAGCCAATGACTTCCAGGTTGACGGCTAAAAACGGTACGTGGGAAGTCAGAAAGTAACGGGAGTAGAGCAAATGCATTGTTGATTTTGTTATTTTCATAGGATTTGTTGACGGTAAGCAATGCATTAAAAAACACCGGCCTTATCCTTTAAATGTAAAACACAGCAGTGTTGTGCGTCACGGAAACAGAACCCTTAAACAGAATTAAAAGTTTTCACACCTTTGTGTGCGTTATGTTCCGCTGTGGTGTCTTTGAGGAAACTGGCTATCACTTCAGGTCCCACTGAGAAAAAGGGAAATTAGCAGGTAGGGAAAGATATGCTGCCTCTGCACCTGCATGGGTGTTGATTGTGACAGAAGAGTAATGCAGTAACGACAACTGTCAGTGCTAGGGGGGATGGTTTTGGTATTGGTTTGTTGACTGGCTGTGAACACCTCTAAAACCTAGAAAATCAAATGCACGCAAGGTAGTATCTGAATTACATCATGTAGACTTCAATCGATGGCTGTCACTTTTTTCTTTTGGAAATGAGTTTGGGTATCGGAGCAAAAGAGAAGTGTGACAGTCATGAGTCTCTCTTTGCACAAGAAGCAGTCGGTCTGTGGAGGGAGTGTTTACCCATGGGAACTTATCAGAGGCTCTTCCTCATTCAGCAAAATAATGCAGGAAGCCAGACTGGTCCACTCTCCCTCTCATCCTCATCCAACCTCAAGCCTACTTTGAACATGTTTCCCTTCTCCTCCCTGCTCTTGTAACTGCTCGCTGGGCACCTGTTTCCCTCTCCATCGCACTCACAACGTATGACTGGGTAACCATTACTAATGCTTTTTTATCCTTATGCATTAGGCTCACGATTTCCCTCCCCTCCCCTCTCTCTCTCTCTCCCTCTGTCTCTCTCTCTCTCTCCCTCCCTTTCCCCCAAATATACTGGCTAGTGATCTTGTCTTTCATTTCTTACCTGCAGCCTGCACTGGTTACCCGTTTTGATCTTGCATACCCGGGTGTGACCACAGCAAACTACATGGCAAGTTTTGTTTTCTTTTCTTTTTGTTTTACCTTTGGGGGGATATGTTAAAGCCCCCCCCCCCCCTTCTGATTTTTCTATAGTTTTAAACCTCCCCTTTGCTTTTTGGGTCCTCGCACCCAAATGATTGATGTCCCCTCGGTGATGCATGGAGTTTGTTTTCATGTTGCATACTTCTTCAACCCATTGCCTGACGAAGCAATCATTCTTTGTAGATGTTTCTTGCCCTTTTTTTTGTCATGTCCACACATTGTTAAGAGAATCCCATGTGTGTTTGTGACCCATCTGCTTGCCAAGGCATCCCATGTGCTTGCTATGGTGTTGTGATCGCCACTGTGATATGGTGTTATTAGTGTCTTTCTTATCAATTATCTACTGCTATATGTTGAAGATCTACTGCTATCTGTTGAAGATTGTTGAAGGTTTTACTGTACCTAGGCCATGTGCTTGGGACTCAAACTGCCCCCTATCTGATTTTACTTACACTTTCATCATAATGGAAATTAATGGTTTGTATTTGCCTTTTTTGCTATAATATTCAGAAGGCTTTATGTAATGTCCAAAGCACTGTGTTATAAACGGCATGCTCCATTAGGTGTGCTCTGTCTTTATAATTTCTGATGGAATGTCTTTTCAGGAGTGTCATCTTTAATTAATCTGCACTGACGGTTTAGGTGCGTCGTGTGCAAATGGTATCAATTAAGCAAGAAAATATGCTCAATTTTTAAAGGAGCGTAGGCTCTACATAATAAATTCGGTGCCTTTATCTCAAGAAATCTCAAGGTCAGTCACTGGCTGTCAGTTCTTAGCACCTAATGTAAAGTGAACCCCATCAATAATTGTTTTTATGACTCCTAATAGGTATGCACTAGCTCTGCTTAATAAAGGAAGGAAATCACCTGTTTAATAATCAGTGCTAGGTAATAAATGCTAATAATTGCCCTGTCATCGGTGAAATTCAAACTAAGATGAGTTGAAACATTCCACAAGGCTGTACCTGCATTTTTAGTTAAGAGCTATAAGAATCGGCACTCTTAGAAAGCAAGACGTAATTCACTTTTTGTGTATTGAAAGAAAGGTAATATAGCCAATCACAGCGAGTCACTTGATTTGACTTTGCAGCTTGCACTGAACTGTGCACATTTGATGATTTGACTCATTTGTCTTTAATGTGATGTCTTGCATGTGCATAAGGTCAAAGAGTGCAAGAAGTAGATTGCAATAGGCACCATCTATCAATGCAAATATGTTGTGAAATTGACTCTACAATCAGAATTGGCTCTTACATGACAATTGGGCCTAAATGTTTACATCTGCAAGGAAGAAAGAGAGAATTTTTCACAACAGGGGAATCTGCGTTTATAGGTCATACTTTATCAACTTGGCCCAGTGGCCTGGGTGCTTTCATGTGGTTCAGTCTGGGAGTTATGACATTGTTGCAAAATGTGTACAACCTGCAAAACCTTGTGACATATTGCATGAGACTTTTACTGAGCTTTACTGTTCAATTTTACTGGTACATTACAGGAAAACTTTACAGTGCATTCGGGCATTTGGGTGGGTGGGAGGGTGGGTGTGTGGGCGATTGGAGAGGTAAGAAAAATGCCAATGTGTAAAACTCAACTGTGGTGATCGTGTCCTGGCTCTTGCCCAGTGGACAAACTCTTGACCTGAAGTGCCGGCCGTCTCCCACCGCTCACCCAAACACTGCTGTTTCGTCCTCACCATCCTCACACCTATACGTCTGATTAAATAACTATCGACTTTCTCCGGATGTAATTTCCTGGTGGGTCGGCTCCCTCGTGGCACAGCGGCAGACCCGAGTCGATCCTTAATGCGAGTGTGGGAAAGGCAGAGGCGTGCGCGGCTCGTGAATAGGCCCAGGACTAAGAATTGGTGCTCGGCCTATTTGTTTCCCCTCAGCCTTGGGACTTTGAATGAAAAATTGCTTTAATACAGCCACTGTAATTGTGAAGGCAACGGGGAGGCAAGAATTATGGTTGGTGTATGGCTAGAGGAAGCGTGCCCCCTCCCTCACTGGCCAAATCAAGCACCACAGATTGAGTCTGAGTCAGGGAAGACGTTATTGATTCCAACTGCTGCGTTGTTTATCGATTGCCAGCCTCTTTCTGTCGTAATATCAGCTTGTAAAAACGCATGAATTTTTGGGGGGTTTTTTTGGGTGGCAATTACTTTTCTGTCAATCAGGAAGGGTGAACTTTGTGCGTAATAAATAGCGGTTTAATGATGGCGGCGGTAGCAGTCACCGGTTGATGATCGGCGAGGGGGTAGCAGAGGTCGGATCAACAAAGAATGGGCTTTCTTATCCCACGGGAAGAGATCACTTCTTCCGATCCACTCCCTGTTGTCATAATTCCTGCTCTCACTTCCCATCCACACAATAGGAGGCCTTGATTGCCTCGCCAGAGCTTTCCGATTGGCTTCTCAAGCCACCGTGGGCTGGCGGGGACTTGGATAACAGCACTGCCGCCCAGCCGCGCCTCATCAGAGTAACAGTGAGGATAAGAGAATCATTTTCAGTCATGCCCCGCATAAATGCACTTGATTATGGCATTTTGTGAAAATAGACTGTGGATAGTGACTGCGGCCAAGTCTTTTCAGCTTCCACTGCTCTAAGAACCCACTACTGACAAATTGTCTGACTTTGATTTGATGATCATATCCACTTTTTGAGGGCTTGAGGGACACGTTAGCAATTATATTAATAACAACCAGCAGTTTATATATCTTTCCTTGTTTTGCGAGTGTAATTGGGCTAACATGCCTCTTTCACTACAAGGCAGCCCGTTTGAGCACAACGCATTATAAATTTACTTCCTTTTTCTAGACACTCCAAGCACATTTTTGCTCGTTCTCATTTAATGTACGGGCTGATAAGTGTGTGCAGTATGCGCTCATTATTTTGCACTGTAGATTCTAATCTAAGTGCAGCAAACAAATGTAAACGTTAAGGGGAAATTACTCTTACATTTGCATCTCTGATCAGTTGTTACCAGATAGGGTAAAGTGCCATGCAAGGTCTGGATGAGCTTGATTGACTTCACTGAGTTAATATTCAACTCCAACTCAGACCAGCATCTTATTTTTGGAATGGTTCACATAACGTTTGATACATTTGGTGGTGTGGCACCTTTCTTTATTCTGCTGCGAGAGTGACAGCAAGTAAAAAATGTATTTCCTCCCAGTTGAAAATGTTATCAGAGTGAAAACGAACTCTTACAGACACCACATCTATTTGTTGGGCCAGGGGAAAACAAATTGACAGGTGACTGGCGTCCTTGAAAACAACTGATTATTATTATAAGGACAAAATGTTGTGACGATATTGCAACAATTCCATCACTCTGAATCTGCCGCTGCCATCAGAAGGCTGTTTCATAGGATTTCAGTTCTTAGAATATATAGATGGCAGTTTTATAGGCGAGGAATACAGTGTTTTATCTCCCTATTTCTTTTATGGATGCATTTCTTTTTTGTGACATTGAAACGCCTTCTCCAGGCTGTATGCTGGAGCAAAGTCAATGAGGAAAGCTAGATTGCAGGCCAGTGTTTGGAGGACTGCTTACTAATTCTTTTTTTTTTTTTCTAATTCCATCTTGGCATCTCCATCTATTTAAAAGACCTTGCAACTGTACCGCATGCCTCAGGCACAAATTCAGATCTTGATTTAAATGTGGGCCAGGAGCCCATTGCCACTCTGTTTGACACCGTGCAGTTTTCCAGGCCCATCATAATAAAAGTACCACAACAAAGAAGCAACAAGCAAGCTTCAATAGCAAACATGCTTGACAGCTTTGTTGTATATCTTACTAGCAGAGAGAAAGTACCTTTTAGTTACTTATAGTTACTGTTATAGAACCTTTTCATCTTCTACACAGATTAAGTACAAGTATATTCAATTGAATGTACTTGAGTGTCACCTTATACTTGGGCAAAAAGGGCAATTTGGCTTTAGGAAGAGAATGTTTAATTTTCATTGATAAGAAGATAAGAGAAAATATTTGTTTTCTGGTTCATGTCCTCAGATTTTTGCATTCACCTGTGTAATATGCTAATGAAAGCTGAGGAAGCAATATAATGTAACTTAACTAAACATCAGTTAAGCAGAATGCCATGTTTGTTTACATCTGCCTCAATCCAAAAAGGAGCCAAACGTAGATGACAAGATGGCTGACCGGCTCGCTCGTCTGTTTTCTGCTTGGCTTGTGGAAATTTGACTGAAGTCTCAACCTTGAGAGGTCCTTTTTTATTTTTCCCAGAGACTGAGTTGATCGTCAAACACAGAAGAAAGCATATTTATGCACCTATCCCACTGGCCCAGACCAGTTTTATTCACTCATTTTGATACCTGCTTATTCCTATTCAAGGTCAAGATCACCAGTCCGTCACAGGGCCAACACATAAACAAACATACTGACGCTCACACCCACACCTAAGGGCAATTTAGAGTCTCCGACCTGCATGTCTTTGGACTGTGGGAGGAAAGTGGAGCACCCAGAAAAAAACCCACATGATGGGAGAACATGCAAACTCCACATAGAAAGGACCGCGGCCGCAATTCAAACCATTTAAAGAATACTGATATTGGAAGATTGAGTAGCAAGCACCATATGGAAGACAGCTTGTGTGAAATATTCTCAACTGAAGCTCCTCTTAAGGTGATAAGATGCAATAACTGTCTGCGATGCGTGGTGCGTACATGTTTATACCTCTCTGTGACAGGTACAGTGGGACATCTCTCTCTCCCTCGCTTGTCACTTCAGTGTCACTTCGCAAAAAGGTGTGGGTTTGAATTTTCACTGAATAAAGTAACAGTTCACAGCACATCAACAGATTCACACCGCAAACAAACAGAACCGTGCGGTCGGAAAAGATGCGTGATGTGATTTGAATTGACTGCCTTCCAAAACTGACACTGTCTGTAATGCTCCAATGTACAACTATGCTGTGTATCGTAGGATATAATGCAGTCCAGACATTGGAAAGAAACCCTCAACCACAACAAAAAAAAACATGTGTGTTGCATCAACAAGATGCAGTTGCCGTGCTTACTGTGGAGATTGGCTGTTGGCCTCTAGACACCAAATGCTGTGCAAGGTTAGCTTTTAACAAGCATGAATAACAGCTTTCAGGAACTTGCTATAGGTTGAATCACTATTGTGTTACATCAATCAGCAATAGAGACATTTATATATTATTTATATGAAAATGTTGCTGCTTATGTTTGGCTTGTTAGGTTTGGAGATACAACAATCCAAAAGGCTTTCCTGCAAAAGTACATCTGAATCAGCTTAGAATTAGTCAAAATATCCTGAATAAACTGTTGCAAATTACAGCAAACTGTGGTAGAGTAGCAAGTAGCAAGTAGATAAAGTATTCAGTCCTCAGCTTTTAATAGCATTTTCAAGCATTTCAAGCATTTTCAACTATGCAAATGGCTAGTTAGGTTTACAAATCCTATCCTATATAAAAAATGTTTAATTGTCTTATAAACACGGTTTAGTTTTGGCCCTGTCGAATACACCAGCTCGATTTATAGTGTTGCAATAGTAAGGAACATCACACTTTCCATCAAGGCAATGGAAGACTCGCCAGTCAAAACTTGCTCATGGAGGCAGGGCTATATGGACCCAAAACAGGGCTGAGATTGGCAAGATGCTGGTGTAAGAGCTTCACTCCAGCTAAATTATCATCAAAGGTTATACAGATCATCCCGTTCATCATAGCAAATGCATGAATATTCATTGCGTGGTTGATAAAACAGCACTTTCCAGCCTCTTTAATTGGGACAGAGGAACTGTCTAGACTTCCCAGTAATCAAAGAGATTCTTTAAAACGTCTCCTCTTCTTCCGTAGGCAGACTGTTATCAAAGTGCCCATCTGCCTCAGTCACATTTAGACAGTTCTTGGAAAATGTGTCAGTCCTAGGCTTGTTGTCTCACTGCCTTTTATTGTGCAATATGGGAAACATTGAAGCGGGGAATGTGATTTTTATTTTTTTTTTTGCCAAAAGATCATGTTATTACTAGCGAAGGCCTCAAGAGACCTTTGACAGTCTCGTCTCTGACATCTGTTAGAGTTCTTCTCAGGGGCGACCTGAAATGAGGTCTCCAAGTTTTTGTGTGTAGAGGGGCTGAGTGGAACCAAAAACACACTTTATTGTAACACAGTTGAGGCTTCACAATTTACCTTTTATTACACGCCTGTTTAAATGGGTTCTGTGCTGATATAAGATATAAGCCATTGGCGTATAAAGTGTGGTCAACCCCCCACTCAAATGACTGATAATCTAACAAGTAGCAATATTCTGATATCTCTTACCATTGCCTACAATCATGAATTATTAGACCATAGATTCTGATGTTCTGTAGACCTTGGATGCTCTACTGTATATTCCCTTTTCACTATGATTACACTGTCACCGCGCTGGTGCTGAATATCTCCCCATGATGAAGCCTTTTTTTCTCCTTCACCATGGTCTATTATCAGTGTAAAAAAAGGAGGTCCCTCTGTGCTTTTTCAAAAACCTAATGCTCACCTCCCTGTTGAATTCCAGATTAATGAGCAATACATCATGAAGAGAATCCATGCACAATGGAAGGAGAACGTCCAAACAAGGGCTTTTGATGCAACAAAGAACAATATAAAGCTGCACTTGGCAAATATTTTCATGTAAAAGTAAACCTGTTTTATCAGCCTAAATCACAAAGTGGGGCTGCAACAAAGAAAAGCGTCCTCCCCGAATTGGGATGCTTTAGATTCACCCTATTTTCCCAGATGAAATTCTGGTGTCTGGTATGGACACTTCTCCGCCCACAGGAAGCGTCAAATCGAAACTTAAGTGCAAATTATAAACTGTCTCCTAAACAGCAGTGAGCAGCACTCCGTCCAGAGAAAGCTGGACTCAATAAAGCATCACAGACCGTATCAAATAAGTGTGAAATATAGAGAACAACAGCATTTCCGTTATACCACTGTGAACAAACCGATGATGTACAAACAAATCATCTTTGTTTTGGCATTCTCCTTTTTTTCTCATAGTGTGAGAATTCCATTTCTCTTCCTGATATAGTACTTTTTTCATTGTACCCTATCAAGCTACCCTCTACCCTCTGCAGTATTTCCCAATACTACATGATCCTATCTCCTAGAGAGCTTCTGCTGGCATTATGAAACAATGTCAATGGTGCTTTTTAGTTGAACATAAAGAATGACGGAGGGGAACCCAAAGATAGTCGATAGTCGAATAGTCGAATTAGGTCTTCCACCTCTGGAACCACGTGTTTGAATCCTGCCAGAGCTTTCTCTCCTGGGTGTCCCCTATTTTGGCCTCCTTACTAAATAAATAAACTCTTTTTTGGGAGAAAAGAATGACACAGGAATACAATTTAGGAGACCATATACTCTGAAAACAAGGAACCTCTTTGGCTTGACAATGTGTGGTAGTTGATAGTTGTAGGTAGTGGTAGTAAAGCGACTTCAATCCAGAATGGGCTGGTGGTGGTAAACACAACTGACGTGGTCCTTTGGCTCCTCCAGTGCAGATTTACTCTGGCCTTGGTAAATGCATACGTGTGGTACGTGACTCTCTGTGGTAGTGCACATCAGTGAGGATCGTTCAAGAGAGCAAAAGAACAAGCGGGAAAAAAGAGAGAAAGGGAGGAAACACGAGGAGGGGAAGAGTCTCGCAACGCGTGATGACCTCTTCTACTGATGGTCTGTTCGCAATGACTTACCATCTCACCTAGATTGAACAAAATGACACTCTGCAAATAACCCCACAGAACCATCTCGCCATCTCTGTGAAAGATTCGGTGCTCGGTCTCCACACTTAGACACAATATGGGATCCTCAGAAATTGATTTGCTGTTAGTGGGTTTCTGCAAGAGGTCAATTTTGTGTGCTTTAGTCATTTTCCCTTAAAATAGTTTTTGCTCTTCCGCTGATGGAAAATCCATCTGTGAACATGAATTAAGGGTGGTGACAACACTCAGAGAATAAAAAGTAAGACATATATTGAACAGTTTGTCTAATATTGTCACAAGAGAACATCTTTTGAAAAAAGTCAGCCTCTCTGGCTCTTAAACAGAGGAAGGAAAAATGGAAAGCTATTAAATAGAAAGAGCCATTAGTACTTAAAGAGCACTGTTGTAGTTTCTCAAATCTTTTACATGAGATGGAGCAGGCCTGACTGTAGCCAAGGGGTCAAAACATCACATAGGATATATTGGATGTATGCCAGAGCTTTCTATTAATGTCCATTTGTACTAATTTGACACCCATGTATGGCCAAGTTCTCAAAATAATCACTGACAACCACAATGGACATAAAAATACAAATCCTGTATAAAGTCTAGAACTTCTCTCCAGTGTGCAAATAGAGGACGATAGAGGCCATCAGCTTTCAATATTCTTGTCAGTGGTTTCATACTAACACTAACGCCTTGCATCACGAGCGTTCTCAGCAGGCAGTGCCTTCATAGCTCTTCCCCTGAGTTCTCTGCCTGAAGTAAGATATATCCATCTGTCCATGATACCTTACCCAAAGCCTGAGTCGACTTAATATATCTTTACTCCACAAAATATCAGACGAATTAAACCATATAAATCAATGCAATCTGTTCAATTCAACAAATTATGGATACACAAGACAAACAACAAAACAACAAAACAATATGTATTTTGTGCACTCAAATGAATCAAAACAAGAGCACAAGGTCCATCTCATGCGCATACAATACCATTTTATCATGTGGTATATCGTGGCACTCAATTTCTTTTTTTCTTCTGCAGCAGCCACTCCCGAGCTCTGTATATTTCCCATCTATGAATGTGAAAAATCTGATATGAACTAGCCAACACTGCAGAGAGGCAGGCCGACTTCACTGGGTAGCATTTACGCTGACATATGAAGAACAGGGTAAGAACCGGGTGAGGGCAGACTCATTATAGTAATAACCAAGTCATTCGCAGTCATCATCTGGCGATACATGAATATATTATGTAGTAGAAACATGATAGAGTTGGTATTCATAGAGATTGTGGGATTAAAACAGTTGTTACAGCTCTCTTTCCAGGAAGATATCAGGTTATTGATTACAATGTGAAAAGACTGAAATATCGCAACATTTCCTAGTGTTAGATTACAGTTGTGGGTGGCTGTGGATAAAAGAAGTAACAATCAAGAAGCGTCTGATAATTACCCCCATAATTATCCCCCCCACTGAGCACCATTTGACCCTATACATCATGCAACAGCCCCTTCAAATATCACCCACTCATGATGCCTATGCCATCAGACAGATTATGCAAACTAAATATTAAGGATAGCTAATGGCATGCAAATTTGTACGCAAGGGTAACTACAAACCACCAGTGGCTGCATCAACATAATATGAAATCATTATAAAATGATACAGCAGAGACACAAGTATTAAGGTTCATAACTGACATATTGTCATTGCCACATATTTCCATTGACATGAATGAGATACCAAAATGTATTTACATGCAAATGCAAATTATTAAGCAACATACATGTGCTTACTTTAGGATGATTACACAGAAAAAGAGACAAGCCTACTGAAATCCAGTCCAGTACATTAACATTATGTATTTGTTGGTTATTGATCTGTGTGTGTGTGTGTGTGTGTGTGTGTGTGTGTGTGTGTGTGTGTTGTCAGTGTGCGCTGGGCTGCAAGTCAAGGTCAATGGCTCGGTCAATATTTCAATCTCGGTCAGCAGGCAGCCCTGGAAGTTCGACTCTGTGTGTGTGTGTGTGTGTGTGTGTGTGTGTGTGTAGTCTATTGTGTACTTTATTATGTGTACTTTATTCTAGTGAGGATGCTTGATTGTGGCTGTGCATGCTGTGCAGACCAGGTGCTGACTTGTTTGTAAGTTTTCTAGTTGATTGATCAAATTTTGACTGGAATGGGTGATGCAGCATATGAGGTGAAGCGGGTCAGATGGAAATATCTGATTGATTTTCCTATTTGCATTATGTCCATAACTGGATAATGTTCTGTTTGAATAGTGGATGGTGGATGATGGGTGCAGGGCAGGTTGACCTGTTGCACAGTGAATGCTAACTGTTCCAGTACACTGTCTAATCTGCTCCGAGGAGATTAAATATATTTTATTTTCACATTTCTCTTGCCCTCTGTTTGCTTTTTATGACCTGTGTTCTAATAGATATCAATAACAATAATAGAAACTATACCACGTAAGCATGAGGTTTTCCACTTATTCAGATACACGGATAGAGCACCTTAATACTCGAACTAGCTTGGAGATTATGAATCACACTGCCGTTATGGGAAAGGCGGAGGCGTAATGGCCAAAGTCCCGTCTCTGATGCTGTTTCTACCTGACTGAATCACAAGTGCTGCCCTTGTTTCTGTGGATATTAGCGCTGGCCGTGGCTCCATCTCTCTGCTACTTTTGCCTCTCTCTGCCTCATTTGATTTCTGATGTCATCGTCATTGTCCATGTTATTGTCACTGTTTGTCCCGGCTTCTATTTTTTTTCCTTATAAGGTTTTCTGGAACATTTTTTCCTTGTATGCTTCGAGGGTCCAAGGCCGGGTAGGTTAGGCTGTGTAGAACAGGTAGACTTGCTGTGTCCTGCTAAAATCTGCTATTGTGTGTCTTGTGCTTTGTTCTGCTTCCTTGTGTTTGTCTTACATCATTCTGTTCTATGGTTGATTGTTGATCAGTTCGATCTAGTTAGGCTCTTTCTCTGTAAAGTCCTTTGAGACGTGCTTGGGATAAAGAACTATATAAATAAACAAACTTAAACTCATACATTTGGCCCTCTCATACCTGCTTTTACACATTGAATATTTTGGTTCTGACATTCCTAGAGGTCAGAGTAAGCCCAGAAATAATACTATCTTAGGCAACAAATTAGCAATTGAGTAAGCATCACCAAGTACTGAAGATTTGAAAATGGCAGAAATTATCTTTACCATAATGTTAAATACTGTACATATTTAGATTAGTGAAGAGATTAGTAAAGCAGCCTGAAAAATTAGTGAAGAAAATGCTTAAATAATTAAAAGAGTCACTATTGTCAAAAATAACCTGTACGGATGCAGGTACAGCTGTTTCTGTGTAGGATTAAATACATTATTGTCAGTGTGAACTATAGTAGCAACTATTGTCATTACATTTTATAGCTTCTGTGAGCAGTTATGTTTCAGCAATATTTCATTTTTTCTCCATCCTGCTGCTTTTAAAGCATACCACCCCACCATTTACCAGATAATACATCAAAAAGTCAAATCTTAATACTAAGTGTCATAAAATATGAAGAATCACAATCTTGCCATAATGTTCACCCAAGTATGGTCCCTGGCGATTCCAACCCCCCGCAATTGTTTGTCAGAGAATGCAAATGCGGATGGCTGACCTCCTTTGCAAGGCCAAGGGTGGCTTGACGAGATCGGCCTCATCTCCGCAGAGTATCCCTCCCCACCACACACGCGCACACACACACGCACACACACACACACACACATCAGGCAGAAAGTTGTGTATCCTCCTCCACACATACATACTTCAGTGTGACCCTGGGGACACCAGAGCCCTTCGCTCCAGATGGCCAAGGCCTCCTCCAGCCCTGCCTGACAGCCAATCACAGTTCACAACAGCTAGTGAGGATTCGGGCACCCTGGAGGAACCAACCTTGGCTCGCCAAGCTCTCTATAGCAGATACATATAAACGAATACACAAGTACATTTATTTTAATATTCTGTGATGAGGCTGTATCGTTGAATGTGTTCCCAGTAGTGCCCACAGACTGTTATTATGGTAGTATTGGCGAAGCGATTTAACAGCCATTTGTGACTTGTCTGTTATGCTTTTGTTATTAGTGATTGTTAAATAAGCTTATAGATGTACTTTATCAATTATTATTGTGCACGTTTATAAGACAAACATTGATTGCTTTATTTGCAATTTTGCATTGAACCTTTTCTGTACAATAATAGATCCTGTTATATGTAGAGGTTGGAGGGCAAAAAACAGCATAATATTGTAGTAATAATAATATATTAATAATAATAATAGTAATACAAATAATAAATAGACTTTACTTTTCAAAAGACTTATCAAAGTGCTTTACAATTAAACATAATAAATGAAAGCGAATATGATGGACAATAAAAATGCCAGGCATGAATTAAAAACAGGGTTACAAATTATAACAGGCAAATGCAGTGAAGAATAGAGTAGAATAACAAGAAGAAAAGATAACACCGATTTTGACAGTGCGAGCTCCTTTAACAATATGTTCCAAAGTCTAGCAGCCCAAACAGCAAGTAATCAAGTCAAGGACATATTAAGAAAACAGCATTGGCCCAAGAATTGAGCCTTGAGGCACACCACAAAAAATCAATGAAGCAAAGGAAACATAATCACCAATGGTAATATTACAACCAATCCACGGCAGCTCCATTGATATCAACCCCATTTTTAAATTCATCCATCGTCAACAGATCATTAGTAACCCAGAGTGTACTGTAAGTTTACAGACACTAGACTGAGTGTTTTTTTTTAACTTATTTCTTTCCACTACAACTAGGTGTTGCGTTAATGCCCCATTCTTCAAAATGTTTGGGAATAAATGCTAACTTTTTCAGGAGATACTTATCAAATAGGAACACAGTGGCAACAGACCTACAACAGGGAGCGAGCGAGGGCCTACAGCCTCTGTGACCTCTTGAGGAATTTAGTGGCCGTAAACACCTAGAGGACTGAAGGACAGTCTCATAGTGATGTAGTATTCATAAGGTCTTGCGGCGAAATCAGCAAAAAGTCCAGACAGAGGCAAAGTATATCAGCAAGAGAAACGGGAGACGTGATCGTAGATCTGACATCATTAATCTTCTCAACAAAAAAGGTTAAAAACGTCTCACAGCCACCAGAGGTTTAATGTATCACAAACGACTGAGAATTACAATATTATTTATTAGCCTCTCTTAAGATTCAGACGCTACATGTAAACTTATTCTGAGCAGGGACAGGGTGAAAGCTATGCAAATGACATGTACACTGTAGCATGTTAACTGTCCCAACCCTTTGCAGCGATTGCAAATTGAAAGCTCCGTCATAGGAATAAAAAAAAACACAACAGAAAGAGGCGAGCCGAGGCAGTTTGGACAGAGAAAAACACAGAGCCACGTCATCTTCTCCACCCTGCAGTTTGTCACTGTTCAGCTGTGTGGTGTCATCTTCCCTGGCAACTAGCCGACAATGTCCCTTTGCTTCGGCGATAGAAGGGGAGACGTGTTATTAGGAGGTTGGTCCGGAATACACTGTCACACACACAAAACGCACACGCACTTGGCTGGGGAGGAACGCGGTCGTCTCAGGGTTTCTTCACGGTCCTTCAGCCGACTTGTTTTGATGCGAAGTGAGTCAGCCAATTGATCGGGGAGGTTTGAATGGAAGCCCAGAAGTAAAATGCGGAGCGTCTGGTTTCAGAGTTGATAGATAGATGGGAGCGAGAAAGAGGGAGGTGATGCGTGGGGCAGCCGTGTTAATAAGCCTCATTAAAGGGTGTGATGTGAGTGCCTGGGACATTAATGAAACACATCTTTAACTACTAATATTTGCGACTGACAAGCAGATGCAATGCTCCGGTCCCTCCGGGCCTGTTGGACCGCAGTGCAAGATTATCTCTTTTTCTGGCTTTACAGGGTACGTGCAGGTCCTGAGAAAGTCTTAAAATGTCTTAAATCATGTTATCTACACTCAAAGCCTTAAAAATGTCTTGAGTCAGGCAGATCTATATTCTGATAGGTCTACAGCTTTCATTCTCAGGTTTATTCCAATTGTCAAATTGTTTTCTTTATGACAGTGAAAACGACTTTAAAATGTCTTACATTTACCTCGATGAAACTCCTGTATCTTACCTTTTTCCGATTTTGTGAGGAATATAATGCTTTCCATTTCATAGTAACTTTGGCTTCAAAATGAGAGTTGTAATAGAATCGATAGCTTCTATACATCGTCATGCCTGAGAACAATGGCAAGCTGCAGTAACCTTTCCCTCTTTTCTGTGTATGGTCGGCCTTAGGATGATGAGGTAGAGACTGTTGCCGTAGGTAATAGTGGGACAGAGCGTCGCCCCGCCACCCCCTCTCTCGTCCGCCCCCTCCCACCTCCTCTCACCCCCTCCTTCCGCCCCCTCCGCCCCCAGAAAACTGGAAGCTGCCGACAGCCTCTTAGCAGGCTTCAATTGGTGCTGAAGATGCTGTTTCCACGTGGAAGGCAGCGGTCCCTCCTCCCTTTCTCTCTCTTAACCTCACACACACACACACACACACACAGTCTCTCTCTCTCTCTCTCTCTCTGTGTCTCTCCTCCCCCTTGCTTTGTGGTTGAGAGAGACCTGCCTCCGCTGTGCAGACACTCTCCCTCCCTCAGCATCCTTCTCTCCCTTTTTTTTTTTCCTTTTTCCTCCCTCTCTCTCTTTTTTTTTGCTTTCGTCTGTGCACTACAGTACGCCGACAAGGAGCAGTCAGTCCAAATGGGCAGCAGCTAGAGCCGTTTGGGGCTGTCACTGCAGACCAGAGAGCATTATTATTTCACCTGTCGCTATGTTTGCCTCTATTTGGTATGCCAAGAAGCTAGGGAGACGACTTGTGCAGAACAGCAGGAGAGCCAAAATGCTGAAAGAGAAGGTAGGTGCACCACTGTGCCTGGTTTTAATGGTTTACTTTGGAGTAACAAAACAGGTTGAGAGTGCAATTTTAATACAGATCTGAGTGAAAGAAGGTACTTTTGAGCTCAGCTTTCTGTTCTTCTATTGGTTAGTTTTATTTCCATGCACGGTCTTGCTTTTTGTTTTGTATGTGCATTCTAGTAGTTAGTACTTAAAATCACCTGTTGATTAATAGATTGCTGTTCAGTTTTTTTGTGTTAGAGATAGGACTTGGGGGAGGAAGGGAGGGAGTGGGGGGGTTGTGCATTCAAATAGGGAAATTAGTTGACTTTGCTCAATTGCGCCCTTTCTGCCTCATTGGAGAGGGAGAATGAGCGAAGGGGGACGCCCGAGAAGCCGAATGTGGCGTTTTTGACCCTGGCGCCGAGCCACCTACGCACGGGGGGGGTGGGGGTGGGGGTGGGGGGGGGGTGGGGGGGGGGGGGGGGGGGGGGGCTCAGAAGCTCCCTCTATCTCTCTCATTAAGCGACAGCGGATTCTCTTATCTCAGTCGTCCTGTCCCCGAGTACCAATTCTCTTCCCCGACATCTTTTAAGTCATCTGCCTCCAGCGCAGCCAAGTTTTGACACTGCAGACACCGCTCGCACAAGCAGATTCTCCCTCTGGAGTCCTCTGATAGATCAGCCTGGCCGGGAATTCACTCCACTGACAGGATAGAGGTTTTTTTTTTTTTTATGTTGCCTATGGATACTCATCTATTACATTGTGGCTGTTTCAACTCATCCTCAAAAGAGTGATATTGCCTCAGGATTACGCCCACTAATGTGGCCGAAGATCGAAATGAATAATGAATGCATTTGATGAAAAAAATGTTCAACCTGTATTCATCTGGGGAAAGTTGACTGAGCATCATGCTGTTACACACCTACTGTCGACCATTAAGTAGCTCCATCCTTGCTTAAGGGCACTTCGATGGTAGTTGAGGTTCAATTTTCCCAGCTGGTGAAGGGATTTGAACTGGCAACCTTCCAGTCACAAGCCTGCTTCTTTACCTTCTAGGCTACTGCTGCTAAATGATCATTTGATTGGATGAGACAGAAAGTTGCTACCTGCATTCTCTGTTCCTTCTCTTGCACCCTTCACTTGGTTGTTAGAATATTCAACAACCCGTCGTTCAAGCGGTTACTGTGCATTCACGTGCTGTCGGGATTATCAAACATTCAACTTTACCACCAGGAAGTACCATTTGAATGTCACCCTCAACTTGGGCACTAAGTTGTGATGTAGCTGCCTGAGCCAACACGGCTGAGATGCCTCCTCACCTCCATGTTTTTTTTAATTCCGACCAAAAAGCACCTGAGTCATGCAACGCTTTAAAGAGTTCTGCTCTCACAACCGGAAGCACAACCGGTGTCTTCCTTTTCTCCTTTGACAGACGCTCCCCTCTCTCATCACACTTGTGAAACCGGCAACTTCCAACATTGCTCGCCAAGCCAGCTGATTGCAGCATCAATCGTAGATTGTGCTCTAGCTACATAATCTGTGGCCTCCCGCAGTGTGTACGCACCAAGGCCACACTCACTTAAGCACAAAGCAACGTGCTGCTTAGCAACAAACATTGGTGTGTGTGTGTGTGTGCGTGCGTGTGTGTGGGTGGATAGAGTGCTGAAGTAGAGTGCTTGTATTTTACGGAGAGGCCCAGGGGGGTCAGTAATGGCCGTAATGCATTGAGATGATACATTTGCAAGCAACAGAGGTTCAATAGAATTATGTACATAGCACATGTATCGTATAGCACTGCTGTATACTGATGGACATATTATTACACCAACACACATACAGACACACACTGCTAACGATGTGCCTGCTATAACACAGTACAAAGGGGTGCCATGTCATCAGTCTGCCACTCTGCAGAAATGGTGAGAGATGAGCAATCCAACGTTATATTTCAAACAGTCTCTTCCCTGAGAGAGCATATGCTCCCTGACCGGCCTGCTACGACTGACCCCTCCAAGTTGATGACATGCACTTATGTAAATATGTAAATATCTTAAGCATTGCAATTATCTTGTGAGCCACCGCCTCACTGTAGCTTTGTTTTTTCTTGGAAATAGCACCACAGCATGTAAACTGCAGTGAAGGGAGGCTTTGGAGATCAATTGCTTCCTTGTGCGATCTGATCGATACGGTAATATCCTGTAAAATGATTTTTTAAAAGCAGTAGGAACCCTGCTTCAGCTTCGAGGAAGCTATCGGATAGAGTGCGGTTGTCTGCTGTGTGTGTGTGTGTGTGTGTGTGTGTGTGTGTGTGTGTGTTCATTTGAGGACGATAAAGAGTGAAGGTTTGAGGATTTGCGTGCCTAATTCTGTGTGTACACATGAATGTATGCGTGTGTGTGCATACACAGAAATAGAAAGGTATGTGCATTTCCAGTACCGGTCTGAGCCAGTCTGTGTGACAGTCCTCTTAGTAAATGACCTGTTGCTTGGACTGTGGCAGCACAAGGTGATGGAAGTGCGATGTGTGTGTGTGTGTGTGTGTGTGTGTGTGTGTGTAGCCACGCGTGAAGTGCCGACAGAGGCAGCCGAGAGTAGCCTCAGTCCCGGCACAGTTGGGAAGCAACTAATTGGAGCTCTGTGTCGCTTGTGATATTTTAAAACAACAGATTTATTTTTTTAACAGCAAGGCTCAAGGGTTTCACACTGGATCTCCACTGTGCAAATACGCGTTTGAGAGTTTCTGTGTGTCGTAGATGCCGGCCCGGTTTGTCCCAGTTTCAAAAGAACGCGATCGATTTGTTGTTTCCGAGAACTGTTCAGCAAATGTATTCCCTCCCTTGAAACAGTCAGGCACGTTATTGTTCGATACCTCAGAAACAGACCCTTAAATGCAGATAAGAATATTGATCTAAAGCCCTGCAATTGAATCTCAGGTTCAGGCTATTTAATGAAACAGAGGATAAGGTTAAACTGAGCGGGGGTTCACACAGTTATCTTCAGTATCAGTAGGGTTAGATGCTGCTGCTTAGTCTCCAGCTGTACCAGGAATATTCCCCCGTAGCTTCTTTTCCCAGGACAGGGTATTTTCCCTCGCCCCCGCCTTATTATTCAGTTTAGATTAAAACAGATGCCTCACCTGTAGCAGAACAGCTCCGTGCAGTGGTGCCTCGAAATCAAATTGGAAAAGAACTCTTTTCAATTATTAGATCGGCGCAATCCTCGCCGCATCTAAATGTACCCATGTGTGAAATCCGCACAGGAACGGCCCATTTAATTTCCCCTTTCTATAAATGATTTAAAGATCCGCATTTTCCACTCGGGAGAATTACCGTTGTGTTGTTTTTTCCTGCGGTGAGCAGCACCTGCAGAAAGTTATTCGTTTAAAAGTTTCTCTCTTTGCTTTATGCGTTATCGTTTTTCTTCTAAATGATTGGAGCAGGCCTTTAATAATCGAGGGGCTTGTAACAGTGGGGCACCAATGGACGTAGGATACATATTCTACCCTATAGACTTACTATTATAATGCCAGCTTGCACCCATATTATCCATCCCTGTCATGTACATGTTACCAGTCCTGTACAAGCTCCCAGAGTGGCTGGATTGAAAGCGGTTTCACAGCAATTCGGCGCAAATATGTCATGCGGTGCCAGTGTAGTACAAGACAATTATGATTTCAACAGGGCCGAGCAATGATGGAGAATGAGAAATTGGAGGGCTGTGTCTAAAATTGGACAGCAGATATCGGGTTACATTATGGTCAGTGTGATGAGCAAACCGGTGCCAGTGAGGTAAGGGATGAGTCACCGGTTCAAGCGAGGCAAGGGATGAGTTTTGCATGACATGAAAGGTTTCTGATGAGGTTAAGTAATGTTGGCTATTTTTGTATCCTGTTTAAAATCTTATTACCTCCTCATATGTCACCAGAATCAGATTTTATTAAAAGCTGTTTCCTAAGGATAAAAACTTTGGGAGAGGGGGTGAAGAATGAATATAAATAGCCTAAGTCTAGCCAAATTATATGACTGCGAGTAATTTAATTATTTGATGTCTGCAGCTGGAAATGCCAGGCTTCCTGTAATGAGCTATCTGGAATTAGGCCTGTTAGATGTGCAGCTGTAGGGACAGATAAATTCCCCTCTGGTGTTTTGATTAGTACTATGAGACACTATGGACAGGCATTTGCATTCAGTCTTCTTACTGTATGTTAATATCCAGATATCCTTTAGTTAATGATATGTAAATACTGACACCAGCTGTGGGCATTGTTAAATCTCCTAGAATTTTGAATAGCCTACAGTAAAATCTCATTCATACACAGTGTTTTACAATACATTCCCCCCTTGTATTCCAAATAATTTCAGTATTCCAAACATTTTTTTTTACTGTGGTTTGAACAACCTGTATTCCCGAGGCTTTGGATATATGGCTGTAGTTGATATTTCTTTTTGTGTCCTATTATCAGACAGGAAGAAATCAATATCTTTATCGTGACATAAGTGTAATTGCTGCGCTATTGTGTCTGACATATATGACAACCCAGTCCTCGGAGAGCCATGTCTTGTTTATTTCATTCCATATTGTACGAGCGCAGACTATTCCTCTCTCTCCCTCTCTCGGTCACGAGGCTATCGAGGGCCATCGAGGGCCATCGAGGGCTACCTGGCTCCCCACTTCAAAAGGCAGCCGGCCCCGTGCGAACATCCCAAATGAAGCCGTCTCCACAGCTGTCCTCGGTAAATTCTGCTTTATTTCAAAGGACTCGGCGAAGACCAGAGCAAACCCTAACAGCTGCTGAATTGCCGCCTGCTGTCGGACATATGGTAATTACAAATCGAGCGCACATGAACGACCCGACGAAGTAATGTACGACTGGAAAAAGTGGGAATTTTCTATGACGCCGGAGTTGTGGAGATGTGACATTTAGGGGGAGGAGAGCATGGAAGCTGAGTCAACCACTGATGGTGAAGTCATATATTTGTATTATTGCATGGTATTGGTTGGCATTCCATGTAAATAATTCACATCGTTGCAATTTCTCCTCTTCATTCTCCTGTTGCAGCAACCCTTACCCTAACCCTAGTAGCTCAATTTCTAACATAAAACAACAGCCATAGCGTCCGTTATGTTATTATTTCCGACCAGAAGCACTTGAACGTGCGAAAAGTCGAATGTACGACTTCCGCAACTCTGAAGCGGAACTTCTGAGGAGCACGTGAAGGCAGCAAACGCTCCAACGTTCGCCCTGTGAGGAGAGAGGAGAGCTGCTGTAACTGAACACTCCTTTACAGTATGCTTATTCTTTCAGCTGGCAGTGTTATCTGTAGGTAATCTGCTGAGAAAGCCTCTTTCTCTCAACAATTTGCTGAGAGAGCCTGGATGACGTGGCAAAAATCCAATCTGCAAACAGAAATTGGAAGCGCTCGCGGCCTAGATTTAAAACGGTCGCCGGAAAGGTTCCTTTTCTGTTTCTCCGTTTTTCTGTTGAGGAGTCACGTGCCGTGGCAGTCTCAGTTTGAGCAGCTGTGTGTCAGTCAGATTTCATCGCGGGTCACGTTTGAATAGCTGCCACTGTCAGCCTCCACTGAATGACATCTGTTTGTTAGAGCTGCCTCAGACATGCTCGTCTCCTCTCATCACCGCAAGTGCTGCCCCGTCCCTTTCTAGTCTTTGTCAGCCCGCAGCTTCAGCCGCCGCAGCCGAACGGTGATTGTTGCCTTGATGGTTTCAAAATGGATTTGCTGGAAAGCTGAAATCATGGGAACTTGAAAGCAAGCGTTCATGTTCTCTTTTCTCACTTGTCTCTGTCAGCGTCAGCCATTATTCTCGGGCTATCAGAGATTCTTACCTTTCGAACGGGATGTTTGTTGATGTATGTTGAGAGATGTGGACATGCATGATGAACTATATTCAGACTTTGGTTTCTCTGGCACCTTTAAATCGTTGTTACCTTGCATTTTCTTGGCCTCACTTCACTTTCCGACTCTCTTCAGCCGGGTCTAGCTCCTAGCAACATCAACAATGCTGCAACCCTTTATAACCTGAGATTCTTATATAGGGACATATTTGTCATCCCAAGGTCTAAGGCCTTTGCTGTCTGGGCCACAAGGCTCTGTGCAAAATCACTGTCATCTTTTAGATCACTTCTTATGTAGTTGTTTTTTGTAACCTATTTTATTTCTGCTGTATTTGCCTGTTTTAATCCTTTTTAAGCCTGTTTTTAATTCATGTCTGACTTTTTAATTGTTTATCCCACTGGCTTTTATTTGTTCTTGTTCTGTTGTACCGTAGCTAAAGCATTTGGCGACTCTTGCTATGCAAATTGCATTTATTATTTTTGATCCGTCTCTCTCTTTCCTCCACTTCCTTGCTCTCCTCTTCTGCCACTTTCTTCCCACTTTCACTCCCATCCACTCTCTTGCTCTGTTCCCCATCTGTGTCTCTCTCTCTCTATCTCTCTCTCTCCTCTACCTCCCTGTTGCTCTTCCTCTCATGGTGCCCAGGCGGCATAGTAGCCATTTGCTGCGTGGGAACCAACTCCTATCAATAATGGAGGTGCACTCCAGCAGCATGAGTAGCCGAGTGGGCTTTAAGAGGGCCAAATGTCAGCCAACCGGAGAACTCGGCGACATGGCAGTGGGTGATGGGGATTTCGTTGTACTTTTTCTTCTATTTTGTAAGCCTGCCGATATGTATCTGCAGCGGGGAGCGGGCGTTTTTCACATTGTGCTTACCCTCTACCTTGCTGCGTTTGTACCTGCAAGTTGTTATCGGTGTCAGGCCAGGCGAGGCTAATCCCGCAGTGTCCCAGCGCCGAGGCAGAGAGCGTTGTAGCTTCCAGGCAGTCGGGGCCCGAGGCCCGAGTTGTTCCAGCATCCACACATCCTACCGCAGCCTGATCCACCGATCTCCCCGGCAGGGAGAAAATGAGGAGGACACATCAGAGGCCGGCGTGTGGGAGGGAGATAGTCGTGGGCTGCGAGAGAGAGAGAGGGGTCATTGACAAACGAGCAAATGAAAGAGAGACAAAGAGCACAAAGTGAGAAAAGGAAGAATAGGAGGAGACAGACAAGTGGATGAAGCTGCGCATCTCTTTCTTCTGGCTGAACCTCCTCGGTCTGATTGCTCCAATCACAAAAGAGAGAGACAAAAGGTTAAAGCTGCTCTATTCTGAGAATTTTCAATTAGCCTCGAGCCAGTGTTCAGCGTTGTATTTGATTTACCTCCCACTGCAGTCACTAGGTTCTTGGTGTTTCCATTTGGTTGTATTTTTTGCTCATTACAGTGTGTGTGTATGTGCGGGCGGGTGTGTGTTTGTTTGTGGCATGGGCCACTGCTGCTCCACCTCTTCTTCCTGGCGTGCTCCATTGATCTGCCTCTAATCTAGTTTTGGCCTCCTGACAGAGCTGACTTCCCTCAGGCATTAATTATGCCTCCATGTGATTTACATCGCCGGGCTCCAGCACCCAGCACTCTTCCCTGCCTAATCCAATTGGATCCACCTCTGTGGCCCAGCCGCTGCAGCTCTCACCCAATCAGATATATTGAGTATGTGTCGCAAGTGTTTCCCCTGGCTCTCCCCCCTGAGCTCTATCGCCCATCTACCCTCGACCGCCACCGCCACACACCAGAGTGCTAAAGCCCCCCGATGCGAGGTATGCGCTGGACACCAGGGCACCGAAACAGAGCTGTAGAGAGGGAAATTACTGAGCTTCACTTTGGAGAACTTGTTTTCTTCATTGGGATTTCTTTACAAAATAAAACAAGATGTCCGGTTGTTTGTAGAAGCTGGGGTCTAGTCCGCTTGGTCAGTCAGGAAACGTTCGGATGTACAAAACGGGTTCGAGATGAGCTACACGGCCAAGAGACGGTGGGACAGCTTAATGAGCAACTCGCCCCTGGGCTACACCCCCCATGGCGGAAGCGTCCCCAACCTCCTGTCCCCTCCGCGCTCCGAGGGCCTGGGTTCCCACTTCCTCCAGAAGCGTCTGTCCATGGACATCCTGCGGGGCTGGGCTCCAGACCTGGGCAGCCTGAGTATGGGGCTCAATCTCAATCTGGGCCCGATGAAATGGCCGTCACTAGTCACCATCTGCAAATGGAAACAGAGCCTGACCGAGAAGCTGCTGAAGAGACACTGTGGTGATGTGGAGGAATCACAGGTTAGAAAGCTGCCAGAGGCTTGGAGACTGATAGATGTTTCCTTGTTGGTTAAATGAAGGTGAAATATGAGCATGGAATCAGTGGTTAGCTGGTTGGATTGCAGTATATGTTTGGATGAAGTTTGCTTTTAAGTTAACAGCCCTTTAAATGATTAATATGACAGTTTGCACATGCCCTGTGCACAGCTGTGCTTTTCTCAGATACTAGTTAGAGCAGGAGTTTTTATTTATTTAACCTTTATTTAAGCAGCTTAGTCCCAGGGAGATTAAAAATCTTTTTCAAGGTAGACCCAGCCAACAAAGCAATATAAATGTTTTAGACCAACAGCATACGACAATGAATAGTCAAATACAGTCAAAGCCACATAAAAGAAAGGGCAAAAGGCAGTAGTCCAATATTAAACCAGCAGGCTCACAGGCCAAAGCTATTTTAATCTTGACTTAACAAAGCAAAGATAGCTCCTTAATGAGTCTGCCACAAGATCCTTCATTATCAGTTTAAACTCACCAAGAGAGACCAGCTACATATCCAGCAATACTGAAAGTACTGGAAGTATTCTACTGCTACCCAAGTATTCAAGCACGTTCCATTTCTTACATGTAGTTAATATGAATGCAGCTTTCCATCCACAACAGGGTATTTGAATTTATTGAATTCACTGAATAGGTCACTCTCAGGCTTCTCTTCTTTGAAATCACTCTAGGAGCACCATGGCAACATAGCAAATCCTTTGCAGTTTTTACACTGTTGTTTTTTTTTTTTTTATGGATATGTTATGAAAGTGAATGAAGGTCAAGGGTTGATTCTTTACACAGAGTTGAGGTCATGCTAATGAGGTTGCAAAGTTGTCTCTGTACTTCACAGTCACTTCCCACATTCTGCTTCACGTGTTGTAAAGATAAGTTCCTGCAATGAGCATGGAGACAAAAACTGAACAATTTATTCAACCCCACGTGTTTGGTGCGGTTTAGTCTGTGTGTATACCTGATGAGCCGTGCACTGTGCCTGGACAGATAAATGATTAATTGTGTTGACAAGGGAGATTGGGGTCTGAATTTTTTATATTTAGAGTGGCATGTTCCAAAGAGGTGAGGGGTCGCCCAGTATTCTCCTGGTAGCTGGGAGAGCCAGTGGTGCTGGTAGTGATTCAGCCTGCCATCTCTTTAGCATGCAGAAAGCTGCACTGCATATTGAAATGCTGTGTATTAATTACTGTTTGTGATTTGTTGGGGCCCACAAAAGACTTCTGAGTGGCCTTTGGAAACATTTTAGTATGAAAGATCTCTCTGGCAGCTGCATCTGTATTCTCTATGGAGAGAAGACACTCAGAGTCCATGCTGAAAGTTAACCTGTGTAGGAGGGTCTCTAGAGATATTTTTGTCAAATGAATGGTGATAAAACCATTGGCTAACGTTGTAGAGCCTCTGTTACCTCTCTTACTATTACTACTGTTCACTAAGCTTGTCCGTAGGTGGAGAACTTCTATATGTTGTTTTGTCTGTAAGGAGGGCCTTTTTGGGGGACAATGTCCATAGACTTCCATTCATTTTGGACACTCATTTATTTTCTTTCACTTATATTGGCGGCAGTTACCTCTACTGGTCAGGAGATGGCGCTGTCTCCTCTGCAACAGGGATAGGCCTAAGCAGGTTGCCTTGGGTCTTGATGTCTTGTTGCTTGTGTGATGTTGTCATCATCTTAGCCTAGATGTTGGGAATTATTGGAAATTGTGAATGAACAATTGATACTTTATTTTTCATATACTTTAAACTGTTATATTGGTCAGCTTCACAGACAAAACAGGCGGCAAGCTTGAAACTAGCACTGAGCTAGTTTTCACTTGTTTATTATAGCCTCTAGCCTTCGGTGTATAACATACCACTCTACCATATACCAGAAAGATTGGGGTCCTGTTTGCAGCTGGTGAAAGTGTATTGGATAGTTATACTCCAACATTTTTGTTGTGGTTTGGTTTCTCTGTAATATCAAAATGGTTATGTTATCACACCAAATGCCTTCAGTGTTTCACATAATATGCAGTGATGCTTTTTTGAGCCAACTTCAGTAAACTGATCATTGTGCTGGCTGCTGTCTGATTCTGGTCAGCAACAAAAATGTGACTGACCTCAACTTCACCACTGCTATTACTTCTATAGTAAGAACACTTTCTATTAATAAAGGCGCAGAGAGCTGGATGATGTTTTCAACAATGTCTGTTAGCAGGAAATAGATTTTTATGTTAATCTGATTTTAATTGGCGGTTAATTAATTAGCAGATATTCATTATAGTACACAGAAGGACACAAGTCCAAGCGCACATACAAGTACCTTAATTTCTTTAATGAAAAACAACACACACACACACTTATTTTCCAATGCGTCATCATTAATCACTGGCTGCTATTACTGTGCAACAGGGCTGAAGGTTGAACGAGTGAAACCAGATGAGAAGATGAAATGAAAGCTGAAAGAGAAGGGGAGAACCTTGCAGAAGAGCCCAACTCCCTTCATCTTTACCTTCATGTATTAAAATAATCCCAGACTCTCTTGTTCAGCATCATTTGATCAGTTAAATGGGAGTTTGAGAGTTAAGTGTCTGGTGAAGGCCTGGGATTTGACAGTTTTGTGACATTTTTGTTTGAGCTACCAGGATCAAAGGTCTTCCCTTTTTGCCTTTGGGAGCCCCTTGTCTAAACTTCGACTTCTGAGAGACTGTTTTGACAGTTCCAGCTTTGCATATTGGCATGAGGTATTGCTTGTGTCATGCTTCCTCTTATCTCGGTTAGATATACTGTGATAATGTGTGTGTGTGTGTGTGTGTGTGTGTGTGTGTGTGCATAGCATTTATGTTAATATGAGCTACATCTCATAGTTTTGCTCTGTAAACATAATGGCCCTCATTCATTAAATGTTCATGACAGATTTAATCTTATTTTGCTTGTTGAGGCTATTTGCACAATCATGCATAAGTCTTCAATGTTTTCTTAGCTCAGAATTATAATTTCATGATTTGTTTGAGTTTATCTTGAAGCTACAGATACACACCCCTCAGTAGGCAGTACATGCCTGCTTTGAAGGAAAAGAAAAAGCTGCTTTACAAAATGCAAACTTTGATAAAATAGAACATTTTAAGTTTGGATGAGGCCCTATATGAAATAGCTGCTACAATTGTTTCCATCTAAGTTATGAAATTGTATTTCCTTCTCCCACCTCCTTTGAAACACATTACTGTGTGACTTAAGCTTGTGAAGAGAGTTGCAGAATTCCCTCATCGATAACAGATACATGTTGCTGGTCAATAGGACAGTTAGGTCTAGCCTGAAACTGAACAGTAAGTGCCCCCATGTGGCAATTTAGATGAATTACATGAACTGCAATGCATAGTACTGCTCCAACATTTATCTTAGGACAAAACAAAAAGTGGCTGTTTCGTTGGGCAGGTTCCAATGCATCTTCAGAAAGTAATCAATAGTTTTCCAGTCAAGAACAACATATGGACAATGAGAAAACTATTAGGGAAAAGTGCACATGTTTGCAAAGCTTTCTCTGAAGTTACATTCAAATTTAGAATGTATTTTTGAAAAAGTCTGTCCTTGTTTACTTCCTTTGACATAGTTGTTACATCTACATTGCATTTACACTTTGTTGTTAATGTGGTTCATTGTGTCTTATGTGTCTCTGACGACCTCTGAGATCCCCATGTGTCTCGGGTGCATTTACACCTGGATTTTATGTGTTCTTGCTCTATTGGATTACTATACAATCACACAGGATGCATGTTAATGCCAGGTGGAAAGGGGATCTATATCATGTGCCACCACATCACCATACCGTAGCTTTTCTCTCAGGTGGCACCACAGCGCGCAAATTGCGATGTTGAGTTTTGCAATCAAGCCCTAATAAGTTAATCATGCATTCCTAAGTAGCCTGTAATCTCACTGAATGCATGAAGACGGCACAGGAGGAAAAACCGAAATGCCCCATTACAGCAATTCAACTTTCCTAGCAGGAGTTTTCCTCCTCTGCACAGAGAAGATTGTGTTCCTTAGCGACAGCGGTCTGAGTGGCTGAGAGCTGTTCAATCAAGCGGCGCCGACACACTAAATGACCTGTCACATTTTGATTGGCTCATCCCGAGCTGGTGTCAGAGGTCAAATGGTATCTGAGTGGAGTGACAATGAAACACACACGCACGCACGCACGCACACACACACACTTGATTGGACTGTGAACAGTATAGGATATTGGAAAAAGTGCTACACGATAAACAGACACACACCATTAAAGAAATGACGTGTATGAAAAGGCAGAGGATTAACTACCTCACCTACAACCATACAGGTGTTCAGACACCATTCACTGTGGTGTGAACACATGAATCTGTGCATTATGTAGCAATTAAACTGTACTCTACATGTGACAACAGCAAAATGGTAGGCTACTTTGAGACATATGGTTCATCATAGACTTGACTGTTAAGTTTATTGTAGACATCACATGTCACATCATTGTTGAAGATAGTGAATTTATTTCTGCCTCATTGTTGGGCTATCTGGAGTCTGTGTTGGTCAGTGCTGGCAGAGTCTGTGGGTGCGACTGTTCGTCTGTGATGGGTGTAAGCACAGAATTAGCCCTAATGAGATGCTAAATGGCGTTGAAATTGGACCTGCTAACGTGTAGTATTATTCATTTCAAAAATAATAGTATTACTTTACTTAATACTCTGGTCAGGATAACAAAACAGTGTTGAAAGTTAACTTGACAGGTGGATTAGTGTAAGAGGACTAATTCTGATGACAACAAATCGTGGGATGGGGATAATCACAGTTTTTTAGATAATTCAATTTCAATTCTTCAGTATTTAGAGTCGGTGATAAAAAAGCAACAACTTATTTTTTGATTGGTAACTGAATTTGAAATAGTAATTTGTTACATTACTTGTTACCGGGAAAAGTAATAATACTACTGTAATGCGTTGCCACCTAACACTGTTGCCTTTATAAGGCTTAATGAATTGTTCTGTCCTGCCCTAACCCAGAGCAACTGAAAACACATATGGTGCTTAAGTGTCTTACTGCCACAGCATACTGGTATTGTGTTGTTACCTAGTCATATGATCTTTCACTATTTAGCTTAGATTTGTGCACATGTACAACAGCACAAGTCTTTCCCAAAGCCAGAAACAAGAAACTCAAATCTGTGACTTTGTCAAGCAATACATTATGGATGGGAGTGAATAGGAAACTGATGATGTGGTGCAGTGATGTCGTCTAGCATCATCTTCCAGGGTTCTGGCTGTATTTTGTGGTTCACAGCTTTCAGATGAAGCTCTTTTTCGATGTAAAAGCTCAGACAAAAATGAAACCACAAAGTCATCCTTCTTCTCACTGTCAATGCGGCAGGCAGCTCCAAAAAATGTCTCTCTATTAAATTCTTATAGTGTTATAGTGTCAGTTTTCTGTGCTGAGAGTAGTTCACAAATATATATTAAACTGTAAGAACATCATAGGAACATGGTTTGTTTGGTTTTTTTTGGTAGAGGTGGAGTTTTGCTTTAAAATTGCGTAACACGCCCATTAGGTGCCTTTAGAGAAAATCTACAACAAGGCTGTTTGTCCTGGGCGACACCGCAGCATCTGTGCGATTGTGTGTGTGTGTGTGTGTGTGTGTGTTCTAGATAGCATCAATCCATGCAGGGAAGAGGATTTGGAGTGTAAACAAGGATAACAGATTTCTCTGCATGAGTCACTAAAATTGCACTCGTCTCTGCGTGCGTGGATATTGTGTACTTTTTACGGAGGCAAAGAACTTTTTAATGATGTACGAGATGAATTGATGAATATATTTATGAATTTATTCCACATACCATAAATAGAAACACACCGAAACACAACGGGACAAACACAAGCCTGCCCTGAAGCCCAAACCTCCTGCAACCCAACATCCAACCTTCCACTAATCCTCTGTTTTCAATCCCGAATACTTAGCTCTGTTTCTAAGTGTCATACCCTCCTCAATCTTTGATATTATGAACATGATAGCATTGGTCAGTGAACCTGATCCTGCCGAATGGGATTCCTTTTTTAATCGGGTCTCTGCTATAGAAAGAAACTTACACTGGAAGCTGATATCACCTTACAGTATATGACAATGCGATGTAGTGCAACTTAGTTCAAACAATATTTGTTTCCAACCACACATTGTGATCCGATAATATAGGAACTCATACCTTATAACTCGGGCGATATCACTCCTCTTTGTTCACATTTTATACATATATATATTTGTTTCCAACCAAAGAAGTGTATTGCTTATTGAACTAACGGTGAACCCCCATTGGAGTTTCAAGACACTCCCAGTCCCCATCCCAAAGCTTGCATATTTGTTTAATGTTTGATACTATTTTAGAAATGTAATATGTATAGGTCATGCTATATCAAGGCTGTTGGCTATAACTCAACGTGTGGCCTTGTTCCTACAACCGCAGCATGCCGGTGACAATAACCACACTATAGCACGACCTTGACTATGTTATTGCTTAAGTGTGATATTGATGGAGCGGTTCGCTATTCTGCATGACACTGAACATCATCCATCATCAAACAGGGACGTGATCAAGAGCACAACAAAGCAGAAGAGCAATAAAGTCACATTATAATGAATTATAGTTTCATGGGCAAACCTGAAATCCGTGTTAAAACCGGAGAAAGCATCGGAGCAGAAGAATACCGGGAGGACGGTAACACAGCTGCGGGATTTCTCTTTGTGATCTGTGCACTTTCTAACCAACTAGCCATCCATCCAGCCATGCCCTCTGCTTCCCACACACTCCTCATCTCTCGTTATGATATCTCACACACACACACGCACACACTCGAGCTGCCCACTGATGCTCTCTCTCCTACAAGGGCATGCCGTTTGCTGCCTCAGTTAGCCCTGATAAGGTATTATTCTCCATCGCTGACTGTCTTCTGACTGTCGCCTCTGGTAGAGGGAATGGGTAATGATGATAACGCCCCCACACACACATAAACACATACGCACACAAAAGCATCACACAGCAGACCGTGCGACGGCGACGCTGCGTGGCGTGGAAAAACTGGGTTTCTTTTTCCGTCCCTAAACCCCTTTCCTCATGTCACAGCGCATCGGCCGTCACAGTGACGTCCTTTCCACTTGTGAATTCTAAATACATGTGTGGCGATGATGAATATATGTGTGCGTTTGTGTGTTTCAAAACACTGTGAGATGTGCTGAAGCAGCTGGATGGTTTGGCATCAATTGCTTCCAACTGAAGGTCCCGTGACCCTGATTGCATCTGACCGAAGGGGGTTGGGGGGAGTGCGGCGTTTAAGAGATACAGTTTGTTGATCAGATTGAATTAGCGCGCCTACAGCAACTTCCCTGCCTGACAACACGTGCTTTCTCTTCACTGTGATCAGTTTTTCTGTGTTTCTGAATTCTTTGAGCAACAGAAGAACTAGAACAGTAGAAGTCCAGGCAGTCTCGAGGGTTTGAATAGTAAAAAGCCCTTTAATTGGAGAGGGCTAAAACAAAAAATATCTCGGCATATTGGCCTATGACAAGGCATGGGACGATGCACGTTGGTGTTTTTTAATGTGTGAGCCTTCCCCAATTAAAAGCATTTTGAACTTCAAAGCCTTCATGAACGCTAGACTAGATATTTGTAGTATAATATCTCCTCCCTTTCTATTCCTGTGCAATTTCTGGCCTCTTTGAGGATACCCGAAGCACTCCCTGTATCTTTCCTCTCTAAGCCAGAAATTTCTATCTATTTGGATCCACCATTTCTTGAATACCATTCATCAATATGTCGTGTACAAAGTTCCCTGAAACCGGAGCGCTGGAGTATCAGAGGACGAGCTTCTTTGACTTCTTGGATGCAGCCGCTCCTCCAGCAGCAGTCCAGGGATTTGTAGTTCAAGCTCCGGTCGCCTCCGATTCCCAGCAGTGCCGAGCATCGATTGCTTCGGCCTGGAGGTGCGGATGCTGTCAAGCACTGCTGCCAGTTGAGTCATTTATTGACAGAGGGCTGGCAACCAGCGCAGAGACAACCCACTCTCTCTCTCTCTCTCTCTCTCTCTCCATTTCCTGCTGCTCTTATCTGTCTCTCCCCATCCCATCATTCTGCTCTCTTATCCATCTCTCTTGCCCTCTCTCTCTCTCTCTCTCTCTCCCCCATTCCTCTCTTGCTCTCCTCTCCTCCCAACCCCTCCTCTCTCGCACTCACTTTCACTCTCATCCATTCTCTTGCTCTATCCCCCATCCCTCTCTCTCTCTCTCTCTCTCTCTCCCTCTCTCTTCCTCCCTCCCCCTTCCCTCTCTCTCATTTCTTGTTCTCTCACTCCAGAAGCTCAGTCACACACACACAGCCGCACACACACACACGCTCTCTCTCTCTCTCTCTCTCTCTCTCTCGATCGAGCCAGCGCAGATCGAGCCAGCGCAGCTACAGCAGCCAGCCGGTCCGTTCATTCATCATTCATTTTGCCAGAGCCAGCGACTCGTGCATCAGCCAGGACGCCGTCTCGTGCTTGATGACTGTACGGGAAAACCCTACAACAAAAGAGGGACAGGGGGGAAAAAAAGAAGAAGCAAAGGACAAAGTGGGGAAGTGAGCGGAGGTTAGCGTCGCGTGGCGGCAGCATGACCGCCTACCTGAGCAAACAGCAGAGTTGCTTCGCCGACCTGGATGGCAGGGGAGGCTGCGGGGAGGCGCCGTGCTCCTGCGGCTGGAACCATCAGCACCACGGCGACCACCAACCACTTCAGCATCAGCACCAGTCCCAGTCCCAGCGTTACCATTACGGCTCGGCGCCCGGCGGTGCCACCCTGCCCAGGAAGGGGGGTCGGGCGACGGCCTGGCACTCGGAGAATTCGTCTTGCAGGAGCCCCGGTCGCTTGGCGGCAATAAGAGCCAAGGGGGGCAGCTGTGACCTTTGGCCTTCAGAGTGCGGTTGCGTCCAGAACTGGCAGGAGCCCTATCAGGTAAAACCCCTCTGTTATCGCCGGCCGGTTCCACCAAGGACCAGAGACTCTGTTTGTGACTTCTGTAGTGCAAATGGAGAACTAAATGAATGAAGATGTAGGAGATGTTGTTGCCGCTCTGTATTTTGTGATGGAGGAGACTAGGGTTAGACCTGTATATCTGTTTGCTTTTATTAAATATCAGATGTCTGCCAGTGTCGTCCACCTCTGCTGATGGAAGTTCCTCCTAGCTACTAACCCACCTAAAAGAATTTCATTCGATCGGTTTTGAGTTTAGTGTCACAAAATGCTGTTTCAGTGGCTTTTCAGTCCTTCCAGAGGCTTTTCAGAAGCTTTTCAGGATAGGTTTCTGGTGGAAACACCAATTGCTTGTCATTTTTTTTTGTTCTATTTTTCTGGCATGAAAATGGTCAAATTGAAAGATATTGAATGTTCGGTATCAGCCTTCAAAAAGTCTGAGAGTCTCTGAGAGGAGAGTTGTAGTCATTACAGTTTGGTTTACTGTTGAGGGATCTGGAAGGTCTTCTAGGATGCCTTCCTGGTGAGCCTTGTGGACCTAATTCAATGAAACATCTGTGATGGGAGGCACCGACTGGATAAGTCCAATCGCATACCTGCTCCCATCCTTTTTTCCTTCAGCATCCAAGCTAGGTTTCTACATAGGCGCTCTCCTATGTCATGTCATATCCTGTGTATTGGTAAATATGGTGAAGAAATCAATTTTAAGAGCCTTTGTGTTGTGTTTTGTCTCTGTGTGTTTATGCATGCGGACTGGAAGCAGGTTCTGAGTTTGTCTTGTACTAGCACTGTTAACTCAAAGGATTCTGAGTATTAGTGCCACTTCACAGAGGTTTTTGCCATCAGGGACTGCAACGCATTCGTGTTTTGTGCCTCAGTGCCTCCCATGTGTGAAAAAGACAGCTCACAGTGTGTCATTCATTTACACTGACATTTTGCTTCGCTTCGTTTTTCATTCAGAATCTAGAGAGAGATGTAGGGTTTGGACAAAATAATGGAAACACCACATGAAAGAGGACTTTAAAAGATGCAGTCTTCACTTTTCAGGTTTTCTTGTGGATATCTATTATTTATTAATAGACCTCCACATTTATTAAACTTTTTATAAATAAATGTCTGTTTTGCTACTCTCTGTTGCTGATTGATAAAATACAATAGTGATTAGTGCGTTTTACATTTCTGGTTTGTTTGGAATAAACAGAAGAAGAACTGGGTAGTGAGCATGAGCAGTGATAGCCACCATGGCTGAACAGATAAAGAAAAGAGAAGCTCAAACTGCAGAAAATGCAAGGAAAAAGACAAAGTCTCAGTACTGGACTCACTGTTTGATTGACAGGTGATCTCTGGGAAGAGCAGTGCAGAAACACCACAGCAATGACCACAACAAAGATATCGCCAAAATAAATAAAACAAGGAATCCAAGAATTACCACTTTAAAGTATGCATGTGTATATGTGCCCATGCACATAGATACATGTTTTTAACTCCTTTTTTTACCACCAGATTTTGTCAGCAATCCAGTTGCAATAAAAATTAGGACATAGCCTCAACATTATAGTTCTTTTTATCTACACCATAGTCAGAAATCAATCAAAATATCAGCTTTTTAGATTCTTTTCTAAACATACTATGAAATGCATAGGAGCCTGCAGGTCTGATGACACTGTGCTCCTCTCTGTGTGATAAATATGTGTGGACATCTGGATCTGAATATTATCACAGTCATTCATATTGTGTCATTGGTTTGAGGACATTTTTCACCCTTTATTCAATAACCTAGTGTGTGGTAGTGAGATGTTGCCGTGAATGCGTTTTAAAGCAGTAAAACATCTGCTCACATCTGGATTTATTGTTAACAGTGGGGTAAAATGGATCTATATTTCCAGTTAAGATGGTATCGGAAAGTTGGAAACAAAATAATTAACCATCAGCAAGTATATGCATATATGCAAAAATGAAATACTCAAAGAAATCATGATTGTGGATTTAATTACCGGGACGCGTGGTGTTTGTGCAACCATAGCACGAGTGAAATTGCCTCAGGCGAGGCCAGCAGGAGGTAATGGGAGACCATCCATCATCTAGCTAGGGGAGAAGCAAGGCAGGGAGATTGCAGGGGGGCCCAGGCAGTCAGCATTACCTGCTTTCTAGCTATAGCGCTGCCTTTGAAATATGGGGCGCGGGACAGTGAGTATGAGCTGGCACACAGGGAGGAACCTAATGAAGACATGAGGAGGAGGAGGAGATGCAACATATAACTGTTTTACCTTGTCTGTAAAAACAGACATATTTCAGCCAGCCAGTTTGCCTCATCTTTCTGCAGGTGCAACTCTTTGAAATCATATTGAAATAATATGTTGATGATCATTCTTCATTGAACATGGACATTAGTTGATTTTGGTTATTGTCAATAATGTTAGAATTGCATTTTTCATTCCTCATTCTTCACTTCCTTGTTAGCTTTGAAGAGCTTCACAGTGATACAGTATTGAGAGGTGAATTGCCCGTACCCAGGTGGACCCTGACAGAATCCATCAATATTACCTCCGCTGGCCGGGAATTCGAACAGACGACCTTCCGGTTTGAAGTCCGTTTCTTTAACCTTTTGGGCTTCCCGGCTTCCCAAGCCGAGCTCGTCTGTCCGTTTCCGCTTCACACTTCCACCTCCTTCCTCTCCCTCTGCCCGCTCTCTGCAGCTCCCACATCTCACATTGTGTTGTTGACTATTTTTACATGGGATGCTGGTGAATTATTGATGGGCCCCCATTTTTTCATGAGCCACTACACTCAGTAGTGGTGCCCCTGAATTATTGAGCAAAACCCAACAAGAGCATGAGCCCCGACCGAAGAAATACAAGCAGCTCGCTATGTAGCATCTTAAATATCTGATGCTGTATCATCGCTCCCCTCAACTTGATGACAATTTTCGCTGCAGGGCGCAGGGTTTTTCACCTCAACTATCATCCAGTTAGCTCCTGCAAAATTCAACTTTTTAAGTTATGATTTAGCTGATGAAAGTTAAATGTCGTATGTGTTTGCTTCATCAGTGCAATCGGGGGTGAAAGTGTTTATAAGACGCCCGCTTTTCAGCCTCCAGTTTGAGCTGAGGATGCTCAAATTTGAATAATTTTCTATGTTGACAGGATACTGGTTCATATTTCAATAATTGATGCACTATGATATCCATCTATTATTAATCATTAGTATAGTTTAGAGTAGCTGGAATCCTCTTAACCAAACCACACACAGTCTTGCCATGCTGCTGGCCCAGTGGCTTAATGTGCTGTTTGGAGGCAGTTGATCACGTGGCGACGTCAGGAAACATGAGCAAGAACAGAAATGAGCCTAAGTGCATCTGAGCATGTCATTTATGCGCTCAGTTGAGTGGCCATTACTTCTCGAGGCGTGTATGTGTGTGTGTGTGTGTGTGTGTGTGTGTAGTAGTAGTGGCAGTAGTACTGTATGTAATGCGGTAGTATGCAGTGCGTAATTTTGTAGGGTTAGTTGCAGTACATGCAAATATCTGAAGCTCCTAGATATTTCAGTTGCATTCTCTAATTTTCTGTGGCACTGGCCAGCTTAATTCTTTTTTTTACTTGTGCGTGAGGCACTTTACTTACTTTACATTACTGTGATTTTTTATTTATTTTTTTGACTGTAGTTGAATATTATAGGCTGCCCTTCTTCACTGCAGCATAGGTCACAGTTGCAGTTTGCCTTTCCATGCTGTTGACCTGCGTGATCGCTGGCAAGCAGACAGGCAGAGGTCAGCAGAAAGCATCCAATGACGGGAATAAGATTAATGACGGATCCCTCTGACCTGCAATTGGATTATGGGAGCTTCCTCCTCTTCAGCATAACAGGGGGAGATTTGTTATACAAGAGCCTGTTTGTTTCTCTCTCTCTGTCCCTCTCCCTCTATATAGACGTACAAACGAGACTGAGAAGGAAAGTTGAAAGTCTTTCTGGATGCTACCTGCATTGCAGAGGAGTGTATGTGTGTCCTTGTGCTCTTGTGCAAGTCAGTATGTGCGATGGGTGCTTGTGTTTGTACAAGCATGTACATAAGTGAAGGGGAGCGACGTATGTTTGTATGTATGACAGAGGAAGAGAGGGCAACTCTTGACTCTCTTTCTTCCTCTCTCTGTGTGTCTCTCTCTCCCCCTCTCTCTCTCTCTCTCTCTCTCCCTCTCTCTCTCTCCCTCTCTAAGAATGGCCGGGAACTCATTCATATGATTAGTGGCCGTGCACAGCAAGCAAATGCGTCCTAATCCCTATCATCATTCCCCTCACAAACACCATTTTCCTTCAATCATTGACTGGCTCCGCTACCCCACACAGCCGGCGAATGGTAATCTATCTCCCTCTGTTAAATTCACTGAGTCAGTCAGTCTCTCTGTCACTGTCTGTCTCTCTGACGCACAGGGACACACACACACACACACTCTCACACACACACACAACAATTCAGAAACGCACACATTTGAACGAGTCAGAAATCGCTTTAGGGTTTAGCTCGGAGAAGAAGTTGTTTATTGATGAACTGAAAGCAAGTTGGGTGGCATTAGCAGTAAATGCTGTGTCTAGATACTGCAAAATTATTGCATGAAACACTTCTAGAGTGCTCAATAGTACATTTTTTTTTCCAAGAAAAGGAAAAAAAAAAAAAACATCACTGTGCTGAAGAGAAATAATGGGTACATTATTCAGCCCATGATAAACCTAATATGTTTCAGTAATGGGATTTTTCTATTTTAATCTTACGATGCTGATGTTTTTATTGTTTTCATGAAGCGCAAATGGGTATCCATAAGGAAGAGAACAGAACAGAAATTGAACTGACCCCAGCAGACCTTAAACGAACCAGAAAAACATAGAAAAATATGAAGAGAAGTGAGTTTACTCTGTCTTAGTCTTCTTTTTTTCCCCAAGTCCTCTTATATGGGAAAATAACCATGAGTCTAGTTTGTATCTTATTCATTTGTGTTCACACGTCCGCAAAAAAATGCTGACTAATTGATTGGCGCTCACTCGAACGGCAGAAACAGGCCGAGTGTGAAAATGTGTTCATGCAGTAATTGATGTAAAAGGCAATCTCTGCATCATTCATTTGACCCCAAAATTGGGATAATTTCAGGCAATTAACCTTTGGAATAATGTGGATAATTCCTGCTGAAGACTTTGCTGTTCCTCAATCTAACTGATCATCGTGACATTTTTGGTGATTAACTTGATCCAGGCGGGTTCAGGTGTCGTGATGTGAGACAAAATGCTGAAGCAAAGGCAAAGAAAAGTTTGTCCTCTTTGTGTTATATGTATTTTACTCCGCAAGTAATCCACAAGTCTCCATCTTCGGTGCTGAGAAGAAGAAGTGGTGTTTCTGCACTGCATTTCCCAGAGATCACCTGTCAGTCAAACAGTGTGTCCAGTACTGTGTCCAGTTCTTTTTCCTTGGATTTTCTGTTGATGCAGTTTAAGTTTCTGTAGGTGGCGCTCTGTTCTTTGTCTTTTCAGTCATGGTGGCTATCACTGCTCATGCTAACTACCCAGTTCTTCTTCTGTTTATTCCAAACAAACCAGAAGCATAAAACGCATCGCTTCCTGTGCGTCAGAGGATTTTTCCCAGGAAAGAGCTGCCAGACACCGGGTGTTTAGAACAGCAAATGTAAAAGCTTTCATGAACTGGATATAGATTGAATCACTATTGTGTTACATCAATCGGTAATAGAGAGTAGCCAAACATTTCTTTATATGAAAATGTTCTTAAGGTGAAGTATGCTGTCCAAGCGGCTTGGTCATGTTAACAAATAGTCTCAGGTGTAATAGAGGAGCAGCTCCCTGGTGTACAGTAGTAAATAGCTGGTTGTGACAGGGACATGAGTGGAAAGGTTAAGTGACTCTTTCTGCTGCCACTGGACTGACAACCAAGCAAACCCCCCTGCCTTCACAGCATCATGCCACTCAGATGCACAGCAGGTTCGGGTCTTAAAGGCGCTCTCAGAGAACACAAAGCAGTGAAATACGCCTGTGTGTCGAAACTATACAGTTGAGTAATCCCTACAGCTACGATCAGTAATATCACCACACATGGACTACGTGTGCGGCCTAGAAATTGCTAAGACGTTAGGTAACTGTTATAAAAATGCAAAGATGTGCAATTACTGAAGTGCTCTCATCCCTAACACACAATATGGTATACTAATTGATATGCATTGCGTTCTTTCTCATGATAATTGTTCATAGAGAAATGATTAGGCCTTTCTTTTGTTATTGCCCTTGTTTGCCCAGTTCTATTCATCTTGTAGGGATAAAAATCAAAGGGCGAATTTCAAAGGAATCTCCAAATGCATCCTTGAGCAGCGTCTTTTGAAGTGAGTCTTATGCATCGAGCTCGTTGTTTACATACTGTAACCTTAGCTGCTGTTCAGCCTGATGCTTCGGTCACTGCAGTTATTTTGTGGCCGAAACAGAGTTCCTCTCTCGGGAGTCCTGCCTTTTAACCATCTGTTCGGTTTCCAGGAGCCGTCACGGGAAACCATTTTGAGTCACATTGGCTTCATTTCATGTCACACTAACACGATTTACAGTATGACTGTGATATTAATACCGGGCTGAGGATCAAAATACTAAGAGGTATCACAATACAGACCGAAGAGAAACTGCTGAGTATCATGCTGTCAGGTGGAGAAGCAAGATGATGCCTCAAACTTAAAAGCTAACCAGCATTTTGACTCATTTGTTGCCATTATTTAAAGTTGGACAGTTAGATATTTTTATATTTTTCATGTGTTAATGGTGCCTGGCAACACAAGCTGCTGAACTGTACAGATCAGAAATGTTGCAACTTTGGTATTTTATATTGGGGAGAAAAAACTGAAGGTGAAGAGAAGTTTGTCCTCTGTGCCTTTGCTGTGCTATGTGTATTTTACTCTTTGACACATTTGACATTTACATTTATTTTTCATGTATTACTGGTACATACCAACACAAGCCGCTGTCGTGCACGGATCATAAATTTTGCAACTTTTCACGATACTTAAGCATCTTCGGTATCCCAGATATTGTAAGGTGTCAGTATCAAATAGATGTATCATGCAACCTGACTCCGTCCGCTCATTTAATATCCCCCGCTTTCATCTGTCTCCCAACCGCTCGGCTGTAATGGCCACATCAGAGCGCTGCTTACAAGGGGGGGGGGGGATGTTTATGGTACCATCCAGCAAATGGAGGGGCTGTTAAATTGTTGATGATGCAGAGTGAAGTCGCAGTATGATCCAGAAGCTCGTCCCCTGGATCCATTTGTGGAAAGTAGGACAGTGGTGGGCCGAGGCATCTCTCTCTACCACCACCACCACAATGCTGCTTACTAATACTGATGTCTTACCCCTTTTTCTCTCTATCTCCCTCCCCATCTCTCCCTCTCTCTCTCTCTCCCTCTCTCCCTCTCCATTACAGGCCAGCCCTGCCCCAATAATAGTCAACACTGACACTTTGGAGTCAGTACCTTACGTGAGTTTCTCTTTTTGTGTGTCATTTTATGACCGTCTCAGTCTTTTTTTCGCTAGACGAATCAATACGTCCCGTTGGTTAAAGCATGCTTAAATGGAACCGCATTTAAAGAATACAATAGGGCTCTTCCGAGTTTGAGGTGAAGCGATCCGAACGGTATATCGGTAGGTTTCATCTCGCAAAACATATCTTGGTTAAACAAATGAGGTCGCCACGCTGAATTATTGATGCTCGTCATGAATAAAAGACCAGCACAAGACGTTCTAAAGACCTTCCTCTGTAGCACTTTGCACAGTGTTTTACATCAAAACAAATAAATGGTGCAGCGGCGCATGGCAAAGGATGAAGGAATGAATAAGGAACGCCGCCCGAATGGAGCTTAGGTACCGAGAGGGGGTGTCTTTTTCATGAGAAAATTGTCACACTTTAGCGGCCGTGTTCGCAGTTCACTGAGATCCGGCTGCTTTTCTGTTGAGGAAATGAGAACACTGCGGTGCCTCAGTCATATTTTCCTGCCTTGTAACATTATTCACTCCTATTTAGTCACCATAGTCACCAAAGCACCATAAACTGAAGACTGGAGATTTAATCAAGTAGTAACATATCAGGTTTCACTGTCTGTTCTCATTGAAAAGCCTTTACTAGCTGCCCAATTCACTGCTATTGCTAAGTCTAGTTTAGTCTCCAGGTTTCCATATTCACCCGTGTGAATCCCAAGTTCTGATAATAATATCTGATGGTATTCAGAAAACTTTGCCCACCTGGGAATATGACATGCAGCACCGTATCATATGCCCGGGTGCTATTCCTGTATGAATGCATAATGACAAGGAAGCGCTTGTTGCTAATTAATCATCTCAGTGAGACACAGGAAGAGACCGAATCCCTCTTGAAAGCTTGTATCTAGCCACCATGGGTCAGAAATAGCAAATGTTGATAAACCAGCTAAAGAGCAGACACCACCTTACACCGCTTCCCTTGAGGCGGGGCCTATTTAGCGCAGGAGTGATGAGTGGCCCCAGAAAACACCTATTACTGTAGATGTCACCTTGGTAGGGTTGGATTTGGTGGAGAGCCAACTCATAACGTCTAATTAACTAATAGAATTTTGAACAGCACGGAAATGTATTTTCATTTTAAAGCCATATACTTATAAACGGAGAGGATGTCCGAGCTCACTTTCCCCTTTCTGTTTCTTTTCCTCAGGTCAACGGCACAGAAATTGAGTATGAGTTTGAAGAAATCACTCTAGAGCGGGTGAGTATACCAGATCTCACACACACACACACACACACACACACACACACACACAATATTTAACCTCAGCAAAACTTTAGAGCACTAGGAGAATGTGCCTCAGTAAAATGGTCTCCTGAAAGCTTTAAAATAAGATGGAAGTCCAACACAGAGGGAAGTTAGAAGATCCTCATTGCTTCACCCGAGGAACAAAGGGAGTTGCCTACACTGTGTGTGGGTTGGCCAGGTGTCTAACATTATCCTCTGTACCTAAAAGTGTGTGTGGGTGGACTTTTTATTCTAGTATGAATTAGACAAGCAGTGTATCTATTCATTCTATTCATTCAAGTATGTGGGACCAGTTTGTCTAGCTCGCAACTTTTCAGATGTGCCCAGTCTAGCTTTCAGAACAGATTTTTTCCACCCTATCAAATTAGATAGATATATATATATGTATAGATAAGGAAAAGATATAGATAAGGATACTGTCAGAACTACGTACTTCCTGACCTAAAATAGCTAATTGTATGTATAAATATGGTAATGCATAATCAGTGGAACACTGATTTTTGCCAATATGCATACTTTTCTGCATAAAAACAAAGTAATAACCAGAGTCATCAGCAGCATGCAAGTATTTATAATATATTATTTATTATTATATAAGTATTTATTCATGACATTCACCTTATAAAGAAAACATCGTATCATAGTTTACACATAGTTATGCCACTGATGAACCCCAACCCCCCCAACCCCTCTACACCTCTGGCTTTGTTTATGTAGTGATTTATTAGATAGAATATTTGTCGTTTTGAGCTTTTGATATAAAGCCTGACAGTATGTAACAGCTTAACATGGTGTTTATATGAACATTATGCTATATCAACCCAGATCTGTGAGCTAGAAACAGATGTGGCACTGTTGGCATAAGCCAGTAGGCTAAATGAAAGTCTAAGTCGTTGGAGTGGAAATGTCTGGCAAGTGGATACTAACAGGCGGAGTGTGGAAGCAGTTTTGACAGCTCCAATACGATCAGGAGCAGAGGCGAGGCGAGACCAACAGCAGAGGTCAACGCCACCAAGGGCAGAACTGATTTCGGACAACAAGGGAAGCCTGCGCCGGGGCTTCAGAGACATAAGCTTTAACACAGACAATGGCCAGACTCTCTCCGAGCTCCACGGAGGAGCTTTGTATCTGTGCCCTCCATATTCATCGTCACTCTGACCAAAAATCATCTTCTATAGCCTCTGAGCCCAGACAGGCCCGTGTCTGGTCCTCTCAAGTGCTTCCCCTGGAGAGCTTAGCAGCGTTTTTTGATTTACCATTCCAGTCAGCGCAGCCCCTCAGGGAAGCTCAGTGGATTTTGTAATCAAGAGAAGCTTCTATTCCCATCAGTTAACAACTTAATCAAAGCATGACTTTCATTTTGTGAGTGGGCATCGAGGGGATTTGGTTTGCAGAGCCGACAAGGCGTGGCTTCATTTGTGAAAGGCATGGCCTTCTACAGATTTGATCCTTGTAAATATTTTGCTAGAAAACGGTGTAAAAAAGGGGGATGATAATATAACAGTTACCTCAGGAGGCTGTGTTTGACCTGACATTACAGCTAAAACCCCTAGCCACATTGTTATGGCAAAGTGAAGACTTAAAACCCCTCTCTACTTTGTAATCATACTCACGGCAGTGACACAAAAGTCATACTGTGAAATTATTGTGCATGAATATTTAACTGTCTATCAAACAAATTGCTACTCATGCTATTGAACAGAATTGAAAGTCAAAATTATAGTGAAGCATGACATAAAAAAGCTGGGAAAAATACATTCTCTAAAAGAAAATGTGTATGCTTGCAAGCACATTATTATGTATATGTAAGAGAAGATAGCACATGCATAGTAAATGTGCATTGACTTCAGTGTTTTTTTTAAAAAAAGGTAATGGGATATGAATATAAAAAACATCAACAAAAATTGGAGACACTCATCACTGCTGGACACTCATCACTTCAGTGTTGCATTAGCGTTAACATCACTGCAACAGTCATAAATAATGAATTTGTTTGCTCTCCAGAAATTGTTTACCTCTGCCTTTTGTAAAACAAGGAAAGGATAATGTGAGTTTAACAATTGGACAGTTTGGATAATAGGATGCCAAGCGTGTCTCCCGTGATGACAGGTATCCCCAAAATGTGTTTAGAAATATGCAGTCGACGTATTGACTCGGCATTTGCATTTTGGCACGGTGCGAGCGCTGCCTGCTGAGTCCCTGTTCTCTCCCTCTCCTCCCCGCTGCCGCAGGGGAACTCGGGGCTGGGCTTTAGCATCGCCGGAGGGACAGATAACCCACACATCGGCGACGACCCCGGTATCTTCATCACCAAGATCATCCCTGGAGGCGCCGCGGCAGAGGACGGACGCCTGCGGTTAGTATCCTAGACTTACCCACACAGGTTTTTAAAAAGAGCATGCCAGAAAAGTTTCCAGAAAGATGCATAGCCCCCAAAAACAGGACAGAAGAGAGAGAGAGATCCTTTAAGAGGATGACTTGAAAATAATCTCTCATCTCACCACTCACTGATGGCTTCCGAAAGCCTGGATAGATTACTGCTCACTCCTCCACTCCGGCGCTTGATAGCCTGCCCTCGGAAATCTTTACCAGAATAAACTCTGTGGGAAATGATATAACAGGATTATTTTACTGTTGATCTCTTATACATTTTGGAGTAAATTAAGCAGTGACTCCTGTGGCCTCTCTAGCAGTTATAATGGCTCTCAGGGGAGCCGTGCTGGAACCTCACCTTGTCAGTGTGTTTTGCTGATGCCTCAGGTTTCTATGAATGCTGCAAACTCATATTATCTATATTAACATTTTGTGATTCTGTAGCTAATATCAGATATTACACATATTAAACATCTGAAGAAAATCACAAAAATGAACCTGCAGTACTACAATACCAGCACTTATTGAGCTCTGATAAGCAGTTTTTAGATTCTAAAATGGTGCCTTTGTGGAAATTCTTGATATTGCTTGAGGGCAAACCATCATGTGACAACCTTATTAAATCAACAGAGGGATTGTGGATACAGTCCATCAGATCCTTTGCTACTGTAGTTTATCAAGGAAGGAAGGAAGGACGCCTCCTCTCCTCATTCATCACTAAGCAGGAGTCAAGGGCTTACCCAAGGGAAAACCGACCCTAAACTACACTTGACACCATTTGCTATTCCTGTGATCTTAGAGGCCAATACTTACCCAAAGCGTGAAACCAGATAACACACAGCTCTAATCACTGACATCATCAAGAGACAAAGCCTCAAGTTGCTCCTTTGACGATGATTTGGCCTCTTAGAACGTTTGTTGGAGCTGTTTAGTTGTAGTGCAATCATGTATGAACCAGAAAATGTATTCACATACCCATAAAATCTCCATGGTTCTGAGTGATAATGAATGGAAAACCTATTTTGTGAACACAAAGGAGCACAACTAGAATGTGCCTCTGTAATCAACAAAACAGTATTGACTCAGTGTTCTAAATTAGCTTTTGGGAGAGAGTTGTTCATGTTCACCAATCTAGACTGAGCTATCTAAAACCATAGGACTAACGTGTGGATTCCCTTTCAGGGTGGATTTTCCATTCATCAATGGTACTACATGTAGCATTTTTAAACATTAATAGGTCATTGTCAAATTAATTGTGATACCATGTATATGTATTATAAACAAACGAGATCATGGTTGAAATAATTGGTAGCCTCTATCTCACACCAATGGTATTGTTAGTGCTAGAGTTTCTGACAAATACGTACTTTGCTTCTTCGGTCAAAGGTTTTCTCCTATGCTTTACTGAAGAAGATAAACATGTTGGAAGTGATTTTTTCATAGGAGTTTAACTCGTTTCACCATCTCCTATTGGAAGAAACTGTAAACTTTAGCTCTGTTAGTGCTGGAAGAACAACACCCTCTTCCTCCTTTGTGCCATAAAGCAATCCAGGATTTCCCGCCAAAATCGGACCCAGTAGCGCACAATGTAAAATGCATTGTAGAGGCTGCCAGTCTTCTTGGCAATGATTCTGTTTGTTTACAGTAATTACACTACTGTATCAAAAAGTATGTGGTAATGATTTCTTGATGTTAAAATGCTGCACGTAGCACCTTTAATAATTTAATACTGCCACTTCAAATTTAATTGAGAAAAGAAGTAACACCTTTCTATGCTTTACTACATAATCAGTGTATTGAGCAGAAAAGTTGTGCTGTGGAGAGCAGTGCTTAGGAGTCCTGACATTATGTGCACTTGGATGCTATTCCACCAATATAAGCGGTAGTGTAAATAGTGGCTCTTGCAAATGCAATCTTTTCCATATTGTCAGTATGCTGCGGAACCATTATAACCCCCTCCTCTGCCTTTTAGCAGTAATGGGTAATGCTGGGTTTGGTTGCATGGCAGTCCCTGCTTGGTTCCAAGCTTCAGCACTAGAGCATTACTGTCAGATCATGGATGCTAGAGAGGTGTGTAATGCATGCACACCGTCAGCCCCTAGCAGATCGCAGCCGCTATAGGCCGGGCATAAATCACACTTACCCTAATTGATGGTCACCCTCTCCAAGGTGGGCAGGGAGACTTAATGCATTATGGATGGAGGGGGGAGTCTAATCCCTGTCAGGAAGAGGGCCTGAGGGGGATTTGCTTTTCTATAACATTATAGAAGCCAGACACACTTCCTATTGCTGCACTGGGACACTGTCGCAGAGCATTAGGCATACTTAATGCGCCGATTCTGTTAACAGGGCTGCATGGAGCATTTTAAGTGTTTCTCATGGAGGCTGTTGGATTGGAACGGTACTGTAGGTACAGGGATGTAGTGGAGGGTAAACCCACTTTTTTATTTATGAAAGCCTCATTCTATATGATACAAATTCACAATTTATATTCAAATTAGTTGCATCAGAGTGAGGTTTTATTTAACATTGATTGCTGTTCACCTTGTGATCACCGACTGGAGTTCATAGTTTACGTACCTTTGTATTTACCACAACATCACTGGGTAGGTATATTAGTTTAGTGGTGACATCTAAATAATAATAATACTATATATACAGTATATATGCTTAGCACTTTCCCTAAAAAAGTTCACGCAACAAAATAAAAGCAACAAAATAAACATTAAACACTCAGCTATAGTAAATAGTAAAAAACTAATGAGATGTTATGATACTTTTATTGACGCCAGAAGAGATGATGTGTAAGTTTGCTGATTCTTTCGCTCTGCTTCCCACTGGAAGTGTGTATGTGTGTGTGTGTGTTTGTGTGTGTGTGTGTGTGTTTGCTGGGTCCCAGCTGGTCCCTATGAGAACCCCCAGGAGAGTTGTGTCCTTGAGTGCCAGGGCATGGATGTTTTGGTCGACACCTCAGGGGGATTCAAACTGAGCTGCTCTCTGACTCTGGCTTCTACACACTTGTTTGCTTACCCACATGTCTACACACACTCACATCCTCACCCACATGCTGCTCTCTCACACATCACACACACACACACACATACATATATTGTAATACATATATAAGCACACACCACAAAAACTGCCTGACATGTAAAACCCACATGCCTGACCACCTTAAGTAAACACATTCCACTTATCAACAACCACCTGCATCCCCCTCCATGACCACAAATCCCCCACTCTCCCTCCTCCAGAGTGAACGACTGCATCCTGCGGGTGAACGATGCCGATGTGTCCGAGGTGTCCCACAGCAAGGCAGTGGAGGCCCTCAAGGTAGCAGGCTCCATCGTCCGGCTGTATGTGCGGCGCCGCAGACCGATGCTAGAGACCATCATTGAGATCAAACTCATCAAAGGACCAAAAGGTGGGCTTAGGCACAAAGACACAGAGTCCTACTAACTGAAGCCATGGCAGAATTATTTCAGTTTTTTAAGAAAATCCAGATTGTAAGAATCAATACAAGACTAAATTACTTGTTAACATGGATGGTGACTTATGAGCTCAACAACAGAATAAGTTTTAACTCGTACAGTAAATCGACATTTAAAACCGCCAAGTATAAAGGAGCACATGGGTCAGAGCCACAGCATCCTGACAATAGATGAAAGAAATATTTTTGTGTCCTTTGAACATTTATGTACTGTATAATAGAGAAGTGCTGGGTGAGGAAATAAGAGCCCAAAGAGATAAAGATATATTTTACGAGGCAGGAGCAAGATCCAGCGCAAGCACAGGAGGAAGATAAGGGAAGGGAGACATGGGGAAGTGTTTCTTATAGAAATGAGCTTTCAAAATGATGATATGTGTGGTGGTTTAGGGCAGGGTGGGCGAAACTAACAAGCTAATCTCATTTACACACACACACACACACACACAGGGCTTGGCTTCAGTATTGCAGGCGGAGTTGGAAACCAGCACATCCCAGGGGACAACAGCATCTATGTCACCAAGATCATTGACGGTGGCGCGGCACAGAAGGACGCCCGGCTACAAGTCGGGGACCGGCTGCTCATGGTGAGTACGCATCACCGGTCAGCAACCAGGTCTCAACTCAGTCCAGTTTTTGGACTTTGCAGGAAGATTTTTGATATTATAACATGAGATGAAAGCTGCACTAGAAAACTTTGTACTTGCAATGGAGAAGTTGGGTCATTGCAGCAACAAATAATAGGATATAGGTAAGAACACAACAAATATAACTTACGGATTATTAAAGACAAAGACACTCATTCAACAAAGTCAATGGTAACAGTACTTATCCAAATATGCAAATATGACAACATCCAAACATCCAAATATGACAATGCTGCTAATAACTATAGTCATGTTAGGCAGATTTTTAACAGTACTAGCTGTCTGCAAATTAGCAAATGGATGTATTGTGCCTTCTGTGCAGTCCAGTACTGGTAGTTGGGACTCAATTAGCAACTCTTTCACCAAGTGGGGAGAATAAGGCTCAATCATTGGCTGAGGAGATGAGCAGGGCACAGTGCCACATGGCTTGTGGTTGGCTGAGTGAAGAGTATTACTCACTGATGGCAGCCTTGGAGGAGGCAGCTATTTTCCAGTTGACACTCAAGTCCTTTGCGCCCGGATGTGTGTCTCAGGAAGCTGTACAGTTAAACAGACATCCGAAAGATCAATGACTGTGCTGTGAATCAGATTATCCTTTATACATTAACCAGGAAATGCACTCACAGATGACAATGTTGCTCGTACATCTTCTATCCAGAAGCTGATTTTAAGTCCCTGACATACGTTTTGAAACAAAGCAGCGACCTTATTTTCCCACTGCCAGCTCTCCTTAGTGTAATAGCAAGGCCTGCGGTTCAGGAGGGCATCCCTCTTCCTTAACCGGCGCTTAATTCAATTACCTTCCTACTGTCCTCTTCTCACCCGAAGACCATCTGTCATAATCCAGTCTCCTGGAGGCAGGGAGCACGCCGGTCTGGTCTGAAAGGAGCAGCGAGGAAACAACAAAGTAGTCTCTAGAACTCCTTATGTAACACGCTGGGACTGTGTCTTTCTCTGGGACAGGTAAACAACTACACTCTGGAGGAGGTGTCCCATGAGGAGGCCGTGGCCATACTGAAGAACACGGCGGACGTGGTCTACCTAAAGGTGGGGAAGCCCACCAATGTGTACTTATCAGATCCCTATGGGCCTCCTGATATCACACACTGTGAGTCCTCATCTCTTTTATTCCAACTGATCTACTCGTCTGTGAATAGAAAGCTTTTGCTGGGTAGCAGAGTGTAATACAGAGCAAATGTATGAGCTTAGCTTGTAGTATGTATGATATACGTCTGTTGTAGTCTGCAAAGGTTTGGACAAAGTTTTCAACTGTGCTAGTTATTTCACATGGGAGTTTTATGCATCTGAAGCCATATTTGAAACTATGTATATGAAATGCACAAAACTTTCAACACCTTTGTCTCTTCCATTTTCTGTTCCGATGCTTGTACAGTAGCTATAAAAAAGTATTCAATTTTGCACATTTTCTTGTGAACGTATAAAAATTCCAATAACAGAAAAATCTAGTTTGTATTCACCCCCTTTACTCACTTGGGTTAAATTGTCTCACTAAATTGTCTCAAAAACATGTCATAGCACATATTATTCATACTTCATCTTTAGGTTATAGTGAGACATTTGGAATGCATTTTATTTTCGAAATTGAATTAGTCTGACGAAGGTCCAGTTGGACCAAAACATTGTTGAGTCCACTGCTTTTCCCTGACGCACCTGCACAAACCTTTTCGGATGTGCAAGTTTTCCACTTGCTGAACGTTTTCGAAGTTGTTCTAATTTTACTTTTCTTGTGAGGAAGTCTCATACCAGATCCCTTCAGTACATCTTAATGGGATCGTGTTTTCTGCTTCACAACACTGGAGCGCAGTATGGAATTCCTGTGTACAGAGGATGCACTTTTCAGCTGGGTTTTTCTGTCCAAAATCTTCAATGACTTCCATAGTAAAGTTAGAAAAAAGAAAATGCATTGATAGTGCACACTCTGTACGTTTATATATGGTAAGGAAAGGATGAGAGTTTATTTTTTCTTTGAAACCACAAGAACTGGAATCAAATGCTGCTCTTATAAGGCAAGGTATATTTTTTTGTTATTGGAAATTTATACTGTCATATAAATGTCTTGAATTTCCACTCCACTTTGACAGAGAAAGTACTTTGAGCAGGTTTTAGGCCAAAAATCCCAACTCAGTATATTTTTAACTAATTTTGCAGTACAACAAATGTCAAGGGGGATGAATACTTTTTATAGCTGCTGCATTTGGCTTCCCAACAACATGTTATTGGAACTTACACAAGCAGATATCACATGGTTAACTTCAGCACTGGCTAGGTTGTCTGTTTATACAGCTTCCACTCTCTCTCTCTCTCACTCACTCTCTCTCACGCTCTTCCTCCTCAGCTTTCTCTCCAGCCATGGAAAATCATATCTCTTCCCCCGGCAACAGCGGCACTCTGGAGTACAAGTCTGGCCTTCCCCCCATCTCCCCCGGGAGTTATTCCCCCCTCCCTAAGCACTTACTGGGGGAAGAGGATATAAACAGGTTGGATGGTTTTTCCTTCTTACGGTAATTACCTCCCTTCCTACCAGACTACTAGAACCACAGGTAGAGGCTTCGTCTACCCCCCCCTCCTCCCTCCTGTACTTCCCCATCCTCCTGAGTCGTCTGTGTTTGTGTGGCAATTCAAAAAGCAATCAAAATCCCATTGGGAGTTATGATGCGATTTGAAAAGTCCCCAATTTTCTCCATCCTTGGATGTCCTCTCCTGTGTAAACCCTGGTGTCCGGTTTTCCCTGCAGTGCTTTTCAAAGATGGAGTCAGGACTCAAAAGTGGATTGCGGGATGAGTAAGATGTGTCCCCTAATTGATTCTTGAGAAACAGGTGCTAATGAGCCCTAATCAGTCGCCTGCAAAATGACATTCTGGTCACATTTGCAGAAACAAATATTGATGAAAAAGTGGGTCCCCAGAAACAACAATTTGAAAACCACTGGTCTGCTGTAGTCCTGTATTTGTATTGTGTTGTGTTGCCTGCTAAACATCTTCTTTTTTCTTTCTTTTGTCATTGGGTAACATGTCGGTTTATGTTTGTCATTTTTATTTAGCACATCCGCAAAGCATTGGAACTTTAAGCAAATTTTGTAGCCCATATTTACGTCCAACCAAGCCAGAAATACAGCTTATGTTGTACTAAATGTTGCTTCAAGTCCAGCGCTGTCACAGTAAGGTAGAAATGTGATTTTTTTAGTAATAGCTTTTGATTGTAGAGGACTATGTGTCTCCTATCCTACGTCTTCTAGTGGTACTTAATCATCAGTGGCAGACGCAGATGCTATCCTGCTGTCTTTCTAGGGTCAGCTGAGTTTTTTGGGTGGCCACCGAACATGAAAGTCAGGATGACATTTTCGCTCACGTATTTGTTCTCTGTCTTTTTCCCTTTCTCTATATATTTATCTATCTGTTGGGCTCTGGGATTTTCAGTCACTCCTCACCGGCAGCTGCACCTGGTCCAAACAGCTCTCCCTAAGATGCCTTACTGACGGAGTCAGTCATAGCAAAACATAAGCAGTTCCCCACTTGAGACGCACCTAATCCCATAGCAAGCTGCCACGAGGCTTGGGCCCGGGGTGGGGTGGGGTGGGATGTGGTGGGGGTCGGGGTGGGATGGGGACATGGATCAAGTTTTCTATCATACAGAGTCGTGGAGACACTCCCAACATAGTAAATCTTTGGTCTTGCTGCTCATCAAACGTCTGCAGCAGGTGGATGTTCCCCCTGGCGCTTGTCAAACATGAGGTTAAGGCTTGAGAAGCCGTCTCAGCTGGCCTACTTATTGGTTATATGTCACGGCATTTGAAGAGTGACAGACCAGGTCGGATTATGCAGCACAACAGGAGGGAAAAGTGCCGGTTATCACAATGCAATTGAACTGATAATATCTCATTCCGTAACGCCTCAATGAGATTAGGCTATTGTTGCGCGGCTGTAACAAGAATTGCATAACACTTGTCACACTGAACTTGCAAAACAAAGACTCGGCGGTGGTGAAATATTGTGGCAGTGTGATATCAAAAGCTTGTTTCAAAGGATAAGTGGAGGGTGGGTCCCTTGTGTTAAGCTTTGTTGAGTGAAGGATTAGTCCTCCATTCTCTTTGGAGCTAAGAGGTTTACTGTTTGCTCTTGGCCAAGGTGCGTCCCTAATAGCCTTCAGATTACCACGCTGACCTGAAGTGTACCAGTATTACATTAGCTCATATCACTCTTGTTCACATTGTGCCTCTCATTACAATTAGACCAAATATGGCGGATGCTCTAGCAAGCCACCACGGTACGTCCGTAACCCACAATCCATCTACAGTAAGCTCCAAGTATTTGTTTGTGGGTTTGGCTTCATTGTCTTATCACTTTGGATGTGAAATGAATCAAAGGTTGTTCCCAATCTTCTAGTTTCTTCACTAAATTCAAGATTTACTGAATTTTTCTATTAAACTGGGTGAGGAGTCTGGGGAAAATTCATTCCTCATCTCTCAGGCACAAGATGATTCAAGGCTCTTTTGATAACACAGACCACCCTGTTTACTTCCTCAGAGTAAATTAGAGCACAGTCACAGCTCTTGCAAGCAAAGATACACTTGCTGGCAAAATAACCTGAATAAGATATCATTGTAATAGTAGTATTGTAATGTTTATGGTTTGCAGATTTCTACTCTAGATGTGTACTGTCTATTGTCAGTTATCAGCATACTAAAATGACTACTTTATTGAATCTAACATCATGTTAATCAGTCCAAATACATTTAGTTCTATACCTGTTCATTTGATAAGGCTGAAAATACTAACATTACAATCTGCACTTTAACCGCAGTCATGTCACAAGCTTTGTTATGAGAGCATGGAGCCAAAACATCAAGCTATATTGCTGTACAAATACTTATGAAGCTCAGAAAAAGAAAAGAATCTCAGGCTAATTCAGGCTAAGGTCAAGCTAATTGCTCACATCTTCTCTGAAATTCTCCTTTGAAGCGCCAGTGTGTTGGCGCTCCTGTCCTTTCCTTTAATATTACATATAACCAGAAGCTGCTCTCGAGAGGTGCATGGCATTAAATTCTCCTGCTAGTTTGTTGGAAATTGTCAGAGTTGGTTTCAAGCGTTTCAACTGCGAAACCTTACCAAGTTGAAGGCAAATTAATTAAAGATAAGAAGGAAGGTTTAATCCTCCTACAGGCCAGCTGGGACAGTCAGACTCCAGACTCTTAATGGCACCTATAGCTCCATACCAGGTCACTGCGTTTTAGTCTGATGTGGACTGACTGCCTGCCTCCGCTCAGCTAGTTGCACTATGAATGATTCAGCAAGAGGAATCCAGCCAACTGCCCTGACCTCCTCCCGCTGCTGCATCTTACCGCTGGATCATTACTGAAGCTCAACACGAGCATAAAACCCCAAATTCAAGGTGGAATAACACAGACGCGGAGTAACGATGACTCAGCTCGGCTGGTAATAAAGGCTTCGGATCTGAGGCATGTGTTAGATCTGTCCCTCCAGTTTAATATAAAGTGCGTCATTTCAGTGACTGATCTCAGACCAAGATGACTTCTTGATGTGGTTTCAGCCTCATCCCGTGTCCTCGCTCTCTTCTTCAGTCTCTAGTCATTGGTTTCAAGAGAACATTTGGTTTTCTGAAGAAAAGCGTTGTATCGGGAGGATCCGCTGGTCTCATTTAGTTTGGTTTCCCAAGACCTTCACACTCTTTCATTGATAGTAGTTTGACAGTACTGCCATGCTCATTAGCGAAAAATCCTCGCCTGTTTGGCAGCTAGCATTGTCTCTGAAGCAGGGATGTAGTGGAGGGTAACCCCACCTGAACTCAGTTTACCCACCGTTTTATTTGGGGAATAGTTTACCCACCTTTTTAGGCTGATGAAAATATTAATGATGTGAATTTGTAGTGTACATTATAGAAAGTACTATTAAACTGAGTTATATGAGGATAAGACTAGACTAGGCTAAGTTATATGAGGATATGGCATTTTAAGGGGGAAAAATAGCCATTTCTTTACAATAAGTGCCAATAAGTGATGATCAGCAGTTGGATGACTCCAATTCATCAGGTTCATCATTACCCATATTTTTGTTTACTTTTTTATTTATTTACCAATGATACATTTCTTGAGATAGTTAATGCCGTTTCATGATGAACCATCTTGTTGCTCAAGTGTGCCATGAGGTAAGCAACAAAGTGTGTAGTTGGACACAGCTACCTACAGGACGACATTTTGGGAAATCATTTTTTTGAGGTGCGGTCAATCCCAAAATGTCAGATGAGTTGGCATGGAGAAAGACTCAAAGAAACCTGAAAGAAAACCTGACCCACCCGAACTGTCAAGCAAGGATCGTGGTGTGCGATTGAGTGTCGCTGTTATTTAGAAATGATCCCAGAAAGCCTTAGGCATAACATCCCTCCATCAGCCAGAGCCAGCCGGTAGGGATGTAGATGCTGGGACGAAGATGTTTTCATGTTTGAACAGGGCGCAAACACACAACAGTCAGTCAGAGAGAGAGAGAGAGAGAGAGAGAGAGAGAAAGCAGGAATGATGGAGGATGGGAGAAAGAGAGAGCGATGGGGTGTTGTCGTTGTGCTGCAGTATGCTCTGGGCAGTCCAAGCAGTGACATCACGAGTCTAGTCCATGCGACACTGTGTGTGTGTGTGTGTGTGTGTGTGTGAGTGTGTGTGTAAATGAGCTAGTGTGCAGGCAAGACCTACAGTAAATCCATCTACTCTAATCTGCAAAAGTATGGCTCCCAGCCTCACAACAGTGCACACACACACACACAGACTCAGTGTCACAAACATGTCACATACATTATGCATAAATTACTGCTTTGCAAACTCACATACTGTACTGCATGCTCCAGTTAACACCCTCGAATCCACGTCAGTTCACACTCACAACAGCAGACATGCACACATTCAGCCTTCACTGAATGTTTAGCCAACGATAGAAAATTGCACTGTGCCTGTGCCAGATTAGCATCGCTTTTCCATGCAGGCATATATGAACTAATAGACTCTGATTTAATATGTTTGGCGATGATGTTGTTGAAGAACCTCTATAAATCCCTGACATGGTCAATGCACTTCAGTGTTTTTGAGGATGTGGCTTTTTCTGTTTTCACTTTCCTTTCTCCTCAATGTAGCGTTTTGCTTTCTGTAGCATGCCTCCAAGTGTCACTGTCCAAGCAAATTTCGTTCTTTCTGTCTTTTCAATTTGGTTAATGTGTATAAAAATGTATAAAAATGCAACATTTTAAATAGCAGAATTCCAGCATAGGATCATCTCTGATGATTTTATGCTACAAAGTCAGTAATGATGTTATGGAAAGTTAACTTGTTCCATCTACCTCCACTTAGAAATCCCTCGATAGATGACGGGGAGGGTCACAGGTTTGATTCCCAGCACTTCCAGTTGAGGTGAGATATTTCGTGTGGTCAGACACACACTTGTATGCTCTTGCACGTTCGTCATCCCATGTCACACAGTTTTCAGCGCAAGGCATCATTTGAATTAGACATCACGAGACCACAGCTTGTTTTGAGTGAGCCTTTTGTTTTGTACGCCTGAACAACCATCACTGAAACGATTCTGAAGTGCCGTTGTATGTGTCTATATATTCATGTTTACCTTTCTCCTTAAAGGTAACCTTTCTATCGCACTTCATATCATCTACAACATTATGCAATGGTGGCTTTGATAAAGATTTAGAATCCATGCTGATAATGTCCAAAGTACATTATGTTTTGTTTGTTCACATATTTATTGGCCAGTATGAGATAGTTTTACATTTTGTTTAGTGTAGTTAGAAATAGATCTTGCCAATAAGGAAAACTAAAAAGAATACATTTCTTTGTGCTTGTTATGAAATTAGAGGCTAATGCTTTCACCCTCCCTGCAATATTCATCCTTCTCTCCCTCTGTCCCTCTCACTCCCTGCGTTACAGTATTGTCTTTTCCTCTCTATCTGTCGGTCATGACTGTCACATTCACTCACTTTCTCTTTCACTTCGTTCTGTTCTCTTTCTACCATGCACATGGAGAGGCAGGTCTAAGTGGGGGAAAAAGGACAGTAAAAAACACAGGGTACATCAGGGTACAGATTCTTGTCCCCTATTTGTGCATTTTCTTGTGCTACAAAATTAATTCAAAATACGTTTATTTGGGACTTTTGGACTACAATCTATGCAAAGTGCTTTTTTCGGTTAAAGTGGAGTGTAAATACAAGATATTTATGCGAAAGATTGAAGGGTTTCACCCTGTTTATTCACTTGGGCTATATAATGTCTCATTGGATAAATCTTTCATAACATACTGCATATCATTCATTCTTATTCTTTAGGTAATAGTAACCAGGTCTTATACCAGGCTCATTCAATACATCTTAATGGGATTTTATGGGTGTTTTCTGCTGCTGAATACTGCAGTACTGTGTGAAATACCTTTCCCATTTATGAATGACATTTGAACCCAGTTCCTGTGGATGCAAAGAAAAACAAAATACCCATCCATCACTACATATAAATCCACAGAGAGTGTGATTTTTTTGTGGGGCACTGTCGTGGTGGTGGTCTGTCTGTGTGTGTAGACACATTATTGTTATCAACACAATTACTTCATCCTTACACCACAGGTTCCCCCTATAGAGTAAATGACCTGATTAGATTTTGGAGCACCTCGCTGCATACATTTGCATATTAATGAGGACAAACTGATTTTCTTGACACTACTATAACTCCTTAATGCTTTAAGGAATACCACCCATGGAAGACAAGTATTTCGACATAGAAATATTTCCTAATTAATGCATTGATTACTTTAATTAATGACAGCATTAACATAACTGGTGATTGCGGCGGGACATTAGGCAGCTCGAGTGCCTCTTGTCTGTTATGACACTTTTTTGCTGTCCCTACTTTGTCTCATACCTCTTTCTTTCTGTCTTTCAACACACCTCTGTCATCTCTCTCCATCCCTCCGTCCATTCCACTCATTCCCCGTCTCCTTCTCCGGGCACTAACCTCTCTGCTCTTGTCTCTCACCCCCCTTGTAGGCCTCCCGAACCAGTTTACAGCACTGTGAACAAACTTTGCGACAAAGCACCCTCCCCCCGCCACTATTCCCCAGTGGAGTGCGACAAAAGCCTCCTCCACTCCGCCCCCCTCCCAACTTATCACTTAGGCCTGTTCCCTGACTCGGACGTCACCAGGTACTTTCCACCGCCACCACCACCACCCCCCACCCCGCTGTCCCCCCACCCCACCATATACATGGCATGGCATGATACCGTACAGTCCCTCAATTCCCCACCCTCCACCCTCCACCCTCCACCCCACCCACAAAACTCCCGGTCTTGCTTTCTTAAGCCAGCATGCCTCTCTTCCCTCCGCTCGCCTCACTTTCTGCACGGCTCTGATTTAGCAGGAGCTTCCTTAGCCCTTATCTATGGCCGGCACATTGCAGCTTTTATCGAAGTCGGGCTCACACTGTACGCGGAGGGGGTCGGTCGCTCCTGTCGCAAAAAGGAACCTATGTTAGAATAAGGCGGGGCGCGTGAGATTCGGAAAGTCGCCGAAGCAAATGTAGCAGTATTCCATTTAACTTCTAGAAGTAGTTTTAAAATTTGTTTTGGCATATCGAAAAGAAGGTAATGCACATGAAGGAAACTACGGTTATGTGTGTAATGTGCTCTCTTGCATGTAACGCAGTTATACATTGCTATAGTTGGTCTGGTCATAAATGTAACATTGTGAAGGCTGTTGCTTGCTGCCAAGGTGACATGTGACCTTGTTTGTTGTAGTAAAATACTTTTACTAACCCTATAATTTCAGCCCTGACCTTTAACCTCTGCTGTAAACACTTACCAATGCCTAAAACGAACCATATATCACCCCTCTGTTTATGTGTACTCAGATTTAGTGCGTGGAGAAGAAACAGTATTGACTTAGAATAAAGTAATGCTTAATGTTATGTATTTCACAAGTTGTAGCTCGATAGCCGGGGTTGGACCCGACTATTAGTGTCCCTGGTTTCAGCGCTGTTACTTTCACAGCTCAGTTCTTTCATCGCTTCATTGTAGTCTCAAGCGAAATGCGAATAAAAATGAGTTATAAGTGCATCATTTCCAATGACTGACCCAATATAGGGTGAATCACAGCTCGGGGACCGCCAGGCAACCGGAGGTGCACTAAAGAGTCATCGGATGAGGAGCCTGTATTGACAGCTCCGAGATTGCTTACTGAGTCATTCAGTGGCCGAGCGTCTCTGTCGGCGCGGCCCCGCTCCGCTCGAAATGAAGCGGCACTGTTAAATTAGATGAGCAACGACCTTTTAAAACATCTTCTTTTGATAACGCAGCAAATCCCCTACTTCAGATATAGCGGTTTAATTAATTTAAGTCTATCACTACACTTCTTCATTAATATTTTCTTTTATCAAGACTTTAAACACATAGGATTTGATGAATATTTGAGCACTTTTGGTACGTAACACGATGCGAAAGAGCTCATGTTGTGGTTTGATCTCACTCTTATTATCTCTCATAAAATTTTAAACATAGAAGTTCTATTGCTTACATACTGTGTATTTACATATTTTATGCAGCCGTGGAGTATTTTACGTGCAAAGTTGCTCTTACCACTTTCCAGCAAATACAAACTTGTGGCAGAAAGATTTCTACATTGGAAAAGCTTCATAACTTGTTGTCTAACATATTTTTAACATGTATGTTTTGGCTAGAAAACTGGTACATTATTTAACAGTGTAGTATGTTGCGAGGAGCGCGGCTAGATGGTGCAGAAAGTAATCCAGCTATATTAACCTCTGCCACCGCTATAGACTTGAGAGTCTTCTGTTGACCGGGGAATTATGTGAGTGTGTGAGTTGCATCCAAACCTTATGAAAGATCTGTTTGTTACTGTTTTATTGGAATAGTGACACACTGTAAAACAAATGTGTTTTCAGGGCTTCCTTTTATGTGGTTGTAGGCATCAATGGACCGATCCCTCCTTTAAGATGTTGGCCTGAAAAAGGTTTTAACGCTAGAAAGGCCAAGCTGCCATTAATTGGCTGCTGTTTTGGACTTTAAAATTGATATCTCAGCTTTTAAAATGTCCCTCCATCACCTTTCCTAGCCCTACTTTCTGTACAAACCAGAATCACACAAGGAAATCGTGGCTGTAATTATACTCACCCTTTCAATTGGGGCTTCTCTTGAACGTCCTCCAAAATCCATCGGCCTCTCTGGTGATGACTAAACAAAACCAAGCGACAGTGAAAGGGGCGTCCAGCTCTCCCTCCTGTGGAGATTTTGGTTTTTGCAGCTTGTGATGTGCATCTTAATAGGGCACCACACATACTGCGTCGCTGGCAAGGCCTACTGCCTATAGTTACAGGCCGCTTGTCTGACCCAGAGAGAAACTAGACGACTGTGAAATGTTCAGCGGTTGTTTGGATACTGATAAGCAGTTGTTTCTTAGTCAGTCAGCACAGCTTGAAGAGTGAAAGGATTCTTCTAAACCTTGATGAGACAGAGTGTGGATGCTCTGGGACCGTTTCAAGGGTCATTTTCCCAGTAGTGGATTAAACCTATAGTCTTATTAGCAGCACTGCGTAGGTCTGCCTTTATTTGGAGCCTCACCTCGCCTGCCCAAACACATTTGACAGCCAGTAACTCACCCAACCTGTCGTAGTGTAGATACCTGATCCAAACAGATTACCAGTTACCAGTTTTAAATAGTCAGTCATCTAATCCATCAGAATTCTCTAACTCAAACTAATCTGAATACATTTTGTCACTTTTGATTGACTGCGCTTCCACATTCTGTAGAGTACACATTTAAATGAATAACTTATTCCAATTTACACACTGTAAAGTGTTATTATCAACTATGATTTTAACGTGTAAAATTCTGTTTATGTCTATAATTTGACATAAACAGCATTGATGGATTTTTTTCCATAAAACATGTTTCTCAGTAAACCAACAAGGAATCAACTGTTTATGATGTTTTTTACAGTAACTGTAACCAATTACAGTTCAGATGACAGTAATGTGAAATATGTAGTTACACCCCAACCCTGTCCACACCCAACCCAAATCTGCCAATGAGTGCTTTGTTTAATTTGATACTGCTTCAGTTTGGCTGCAGTAAGAGGCAACTCTCATGAAGTTAAGAAACAGCAGGATGTTTTTTCTTTTTTTCTGAAAGGAGAAAAGGAAGTTTTGAGAATCGTATTTCACATTGGGATATTTTGCCCTCTTTAGCTTCTATGGCCTGTTTTGCTTCGGACATAAGGTTGTTATTTTTTTAACATTTGTATATACTTTTGATCTTTTCATTTTTGTGCTTTCTACTTCTCTGAGAGGCTTGCAATATACTTTGTCATGAGAACCTCTTTTAACAAAAATGAAGGTTGTGATTTCAAATGACTGCTGATGTACAGTGGAAGTTGAATTTTGGCTTTATTTATTCCTGCAATAGCAGGTAAACTGTCAACTTGTGTATCTCACAGACGACCTGTAAATCTTCGACCACTAGCTGGCAGCCTTTGCTGAAGTCACTGGGACAAGATGGCACCACAGAATTGAATTTTAAATTATGAAATAATTTAGAGTACGATTGTTGAAAAGGCTGTTTGCATTTTTGCAGTTTGCTTATCAAGTATTTTTCCATTAAACCTCACTGCTGTATAAGTAAGCCTGAGTGAAATTTGCACATCAAATCATTGTTAGGTTCAACAATGAGAAACCCTGGTTCACCAAAGGAACTAAGGTTTCCAAGAAACATCAAGGAACAAAGCTATTAGACGATGAACAGAGTTTAAGGCAAATCACAAACTATCACGGCAATGAAAGCTGTCAAAACACAGTTTAATTCGATATTGGAGAAAGACTTCTCCAAAAAGTGCTGGTGTTTTCTTCAGAAGACCAGTTCACAGACACAAGAGCTCAGTTTCCTCTTTTCCCAATACTGGCCAACTGATGCAATCTGCTCTATGGTCATTTTTAAAGAAAATGACCTCATCTTTCAATGTCCAGATTGGACGTGGCGTCTTCCAGTATGTCAACTGATCCTGGTTCAATTTTAAAGCTCCATCTAGAGTATCATCACATCCTCCATCACAGTCCAGTTTACCCTTATCTTAACTCTGTACCTTAGGTTTACATATTGGGCTGCATACAATAGATCTAGCTGTAGTATTAGTGTAGTACTGCCTTTCAGTCTTTACACCTGACTACAAAGGCTTTTGGAACTAGGTGCAGTTGGAAATGAACACAGTTGATAACAGTGTTGCTTTTCAAACGCTATTAATTTATTGTAGCTTATTAGTCATATGTATAATATCAAGTGAATGAGGTCCCTGATCAATCATGCATCCACTGCAGCGCGCTGATTCAATTTCCCATGTGGACCATAATGTGCGCGTAGGCGTACTTACAAACACGACAGCAGTATTCCAGTCACAAAGTGTTTATTTTCCAGTGATAAGCCATCTTGGGCTACGATGGATTTTATCCACAGACAGAGTGCAGAGTATGTTACACAAATGAGGAAGAAAATTCTCTCCATATTAAGTCTCTTGTGCCCTTTGCATGATTGCTTTCTTGAGCTGCCCCACAGCAGCTTTCTACAAACTCCTCTAATATCTATTTAGAATAAAATGTCAGTTCAGTCTGTAGGGCGTCTAAATCACATTGATGTGTAATCAAAAGTCATTAAACTTGCCGGGTTTCTTATAGGCAAGGGTGGTTGCCCATGGCAGTGCCAAGATTGGAATCTGTGCATCTCTATTCTGATAGAAATGCCAGTTCACCCCAGAAGTTACAGTTCATCCCAAAACATCATACCTACATGATCTTGGCTAGTTCAGTAGAGATTGGTGAACATCAACAAGTTATTACCAAAGCTTGAAACAGGAGAGCCAAGACTCTAGACTTTAGGGTCATTTTCTAGGAACATACTTGTAGTTTTTCTGTGCCAAATTTGAGAAAGGTCTATGATATATTTTACTTTATAAAGGACAGACTAAAACAATTGGTGCTGCACAGAGGGTCCATAATTAGAACCTCCAGGGACCAGGGAGAAATTAAGTCAATTTTCAACAGCTTTGCTCTAAAAAGCCTTAAGGAAAATGGCCCGCAGTGACTGATGAAGGGGCCATACTCATACGCCATGCTCCTGTAGTTGATGCATTTATCAGCAGATGGCAGTATGCTGCCAAAGATGGAGGATAGCGTTCATGATGAGATTACTGTACTGGTGCTAACGGTTCTCCTTGGGAAGGGTAATGTATTCTTGCTGCGAGACACTGGAATCTGTCACCAGCTGATAAGCATGGTGGCAATACAGTTGCAATGCTTACATCAGGAGTTCTCAAAACGGGGTCCGGGGACCTTGAGGGGTCCTTGAGGAGGTTCCAGAGGGTCCCGAGCAAAATGAGGAATATCTTAAATTCACTATTATTTGATTCACTAGAGATTATCCCCATTTGAGAATGTATAAGACTGACTAATCATGGGTTTCACTCTCACCACTGTTGTCTCCCACATAGCCTACAGTGTAGACAGTTCTACAATTCAGTGCTAAACAACAAAAATCTTCCCATATGGGGGTGGCTGGGACAAAATCTCATCAAACGGGCATCCGGGGGCCTAATCTGCGTCTATTTTGGGGTGTGTAACATGAAAGTGTTTGGGAGCCTCTGCTTGAAATGAACAGCAACAACAACAACCCAGTGGGAGCTGGTGCCAGGAGTGTTTTTCAGTATATGTCTGCATGTACGCACACATCCCACACCTATGCATATGTCCGAGCGAGTGTGTGTGTGTGTGTGTGTGTGAGAGAGAGAGAGAGAGAGAGAGAGAGAGAGAGAGTGAGTGTGTGCCGAGGTTCCTTTTTCATCAGAATCGGGGACAAGTGATCCTAAGTAGAGCACCATCCCCCTGTGGAGCTCCAGCAATCTTTGTGCTCCGCCGCCTGTAGCCGAGCAGCACAGAGGCTTGTGTCGGCGTTGCTGTGCGAGCGTTGTCCACCTCTCTCTCTCTTCTCTCCTCCGGCCGAAGATGCTGCGACCCTCCGACTCCCCCGAGCTGATGTACTATCTCACCTGTCTGTACAGGGAACCCAGGAAGGTGGTGCTCCACAAAGGCTCCACGGGCCTGGGCTTCAACATCGTGGGTGGCGAGGACGGCGAGGGCATCTTCGTCTCCTTCATCCTGGCGGGAGGGCCCGCCGACCTGAGCGGTGAGCTGCGGCGAGGCGACCAGATCTTATCGGTTAGTGCGCACCGGCCGCCACCTAAGCCCCATTTTTAATAAAGAATACACACCCGTGTTATAAGAGATTTAGTGGGATTTGATCCTTAGATTAAAAAGATGCCACCCAGATTGTATTTCAGCATCTAGATTTTGGGTGTGTTCTCGTGTGTTCTAGAAATGTTTGACCTGCAGGTTGAAAATGAGTTCTTGATCAAGTCAAGTCAAGTCAAGTTTATTTATATAGCCCTTTATCACAAGCATGTCTCAGAGGACTTTACAGAGAATGTGTCTAGCTAGGTCTAACTAAACACAATCAGTGGTAAACAAAATTTTGTAGGACAAACATAATGAAAAACACAAGGTAGGTAGGAGCAGATTTAGCGAGACAAACAATCTGCCTATTCTATATAGCCTAACTTACCCGATGTGTTGATGTTTCTTAACCAATCATAATTCAAAATACAGATGTCTTTTACTCTGTTGGTTACAAATATTACAAATGTAAGCACCCTAAACTTAGCTTAGCTGTCACATACTGAGAGTCCTTATATCAAAAGTGAAAAAAACGTCTTCAAACCAATAAATCAAAGTCAGTAATGAGGCAACAGGGTTTCAACAAGGGTCCCAAACTGCAGTTATAGATCGAGGTTTAAAACAGTGAATGCTTCTAAGACCCGTTCTATATATTACAAGCATATATTAAATGGAAAGTGTTACAGTTAAAGTGTTACTGGCCTAGATTCCTTTTCAGGGCCCAACAGGGAGATCCATGTCTTTCTTTTTATTCTTCACATCACATCACATCACATCACATCATCACTGTAATATTCCTCTAATATTCTTATAGAGATATATAGTGTGTCTGTGGTACTCAATCGTGAGTTTATAGTGATCATATTGTATCACTATAACATTTCTACAATACAATGTCGGAAATGATATATTGTTTAAATCTTTGGGATATTCTTATAGCATCCCTCTAAATTTTATTGTAGGACTATATTTCTTTTTGTACTTTAGCGTAATATAGTTCTTTCTTCTCAAGCTACATTTGGCACTGTAAGTGGAATTGTGGCCAGTATTTACTTGTAAATGAATTATTCTTGCTTGATTTTCCATTACATTAAGGTCTATACTGTAGCAAACCAACCGTGGCTTTTTGCATTTATGCATTCTGCAGCTTATGTATACCAAATTGGTCTCTTGCGTCATCTTGTCATCTCTTGCTTTTAAGATGATGCAACGCTAGCTTTTGTTATCCATTGTACCAAACCTAGGAATCCATTCTTGTTTAGGGTGTATGACTAGCCCTTCCAGGAATTTCTCAGATCTATTAATTTGAAAACATGGTAAAATGTAGAATGACTTTGGTGTTATTTTTATCATATCCGAGTAGCTTTTCATCATGTCAAATGATGAAACTTTATTGCAAATGAATGTCACGGTGAATAAGTGAAGATTCTAAATTAGATGATTTAACCTGTCTTTCAAATAATCCAGGTCATATTTGATAGACTGTTTCTGATGCTCCTGTGCTCTGATTTCCCCATTTATAGGTGTCGGCTTATTTTGCGCCCATATTGCATACCACCAGAGCATTTGAGCATGTAAACAAATGTATGTGTGGAAAACAGCATCTGGCCCTGAATCTAGTTGGCATGAGACCAGGTGGTTTAATTCCACACATCTCATTCTGAAGCCTTTAGAACAATACGGTAATTGGTAATGTGGACATGATCCAAAAACAGTGCTCCTGGTTTTAGGTGAGTCAAATCTACAAACTGGGAGGCTTTTAAGGTACACGTGTAACATTTGCCTACAAGCAAAAAGGATGATTATGATCATATAGTGTATTGTACTGGAGGGCCATGTAGAGCAATAGCTTTCAACCTTTTTGGTATGGAACCCCAAAAAACAAAACTTTTAATTTTCTTTTTCAGGCTATTTAATTTGTTTAATCATTTAATCATCATTTAAACAAAATATAATGTAAGAAATTTAAATTTACATCTTGCCCACATCCAATCAGCCCCACCTCCCCAAAATCATCTTGCGACCCCCATTTGATTTGGTGATGTCTGTCGGGTTTAGCTGCCTATGTGGTTAACTGGACTGTTGTGCTTTCAAACCGCACAATGGATTGAAAAAACACTTTATTTAGTCAGCTAGGCTACTTGAGTCAAATATTACTCCACTGTCATTAAGGGTGTGGCTTTACAATCACGGATTAAAACCACGACCTGAATTTTCCAGGCCACAATAGCCATGAGTGCAGGATAACAAACAAACAAACAAAAAGCAGTGTAGGTAGAGTCTCTTATGACAACTGACTGGGATCATCAACAGACTACACAGTGGGCAGTAGATGAGCGGAAGTGATTGTTCTGCCTCATTATAGCTAATTGTAATAGTTTGCCTCCCACACTAACGCCACGCTGTGCAACAGATTAGACTGTCTCATTTCATTACAGCCTTGTGGTACACTGCGGCCAGCAGATTGTTAAATCAACCCGGCACAGTCTGACGGTTAATTTCGGTCCAATCAGCACCTCAGTCTACCTTGATGAAAGCAGGCGGTTAACATTCCAACGGTGGCCTGGTTTTGAAGTCTAAGAATAACTTGCTCTGTCTCTCCCCACCTAATGGGCATGCACTTCTTTCTCTCTCTTTGGTGCCTTCGCTACGTTCACATCCAGCACGCCTCGTATTGCTTTTACACCGGTGGCTATTTGGTCTGCTGCCATCGTTCAGTTGCCCTGTCACCGGGGGTTTGTTCCCAACAGCATGCCACACCAAATGTTAATGAGGGAGTGTGGCCAACATATTGTTAGAGATAACCTATAAAACATTCCCATAAAGATGCTCCTTGTAGCATTTTCTGTAACATCAATAAATCATAACCAGATTCATTTTGAGACATTAGTATAATTACCACAAACATACGAGACCAACACCAAGAATATTGGCAGCATCTACCAGCCTCTATACATTTTAAGTCGTGTGTCTCCGGGTCCAATTTTGCGGGAAATCTGCTGGATGCTTTACAGCACAAAGGGAGATTGCTTTACGGCACAAAACAGGGAGATCTTTTCGTTGTACTTTAACCGTGGACATTTGGCTAGGATGGTAAATTTGTGCTTAATTAGTTGAATAAAATCTGCATAAAATGTGTAGCGTCTTTCCACGCAAAGCATATCTTGTATTAGCAATGGCGTGGACTCAAGTCCAGCTCATCTGTGGTCATTCTCTCTCTCTGATCTTTCTGGAATGATCTCCTCTGTATTCTGTCCAATAGAATAGAAGAGAAAAAATAATCCTTTGAAATTGTCTTGTTGTCACAACAGGTAAATGGCATCGACTTACGAGGAGCCACGCACGAACAAGCAGCGGCAGCGTTGAAAGGAGCGGGACAAATGGTCACCATCATTGCTCAGTACAGACCAGAAGGTGAGTCAGCTCAGATATGTCCAAGTGTCAAAGTCTAACAAGGCTCAACAGATTCCTTTAATTGGTGATGTAGTCTTTCTTCTTGGGATGAGGGGCGGAGGTGTCAGGTCATTTCGCATTTCTCATTTCCCGTTTGGTGTGAGATATTCAAACCCCAAAGTCTGCGCCGTCCCTTCAATACCCCTCAGGTGATTTTAAGGGTTTAGGGTAGGCTCAGACTAATCCAGCACCGGGTGGATTATTACATGGTTCTCTTGTGGATGGGATTTGAGTTAAGGTCACGGATGTTTCCAAGAAAAATTAATCAGCACTCCCCTGCCACTATGGGTGACACTTTCACTGACTTTCTCCTATCCAATTTACCCACTCACCTTCATAGTAAGAGCCTCAGGAGAGTCTCAGTGAAAGTGCTCCTCAGCAGTTTGCATATAGTTTTTTTTGCATATAGTTATGCAACAAAGTACTCACATCACCATACAAAAAACGATGTTCAGACTTGGATCATTAGACATTGAAAATAGGTTATTGGAATATAAATCTTCAGGCAGGGGTGAGTGTTCACCCCACTAGCATTGTTGTTCCGCTTAGGCCCGTCTCTATGTGCATTTGCCCTGCTTGTTGAATGATATTGATGGGGAACTGTTCTCATTGAGAAGTTAGAGGAGTTGATTCGTGATTGAGAACTGGAGTTTTTTTGACGTCTTACACACAGTCTCAGTGGAAATTGTTCGATGATGCAAAACACACAACAAAATGACTGTATATATGAGTCTTAAATTGGTTTGTGGTTTCTTTGTCCTTTAACACGGGCATATAAGTGCTTTATAACCCGTGCAGGACATGTTCACGCTAACTCAAAACCGCTCAAGACTCTCTGACAACCCTCCTCCGTAGTTGCCTAGTGGATCAGACAGCTTTGATTGGTGACATGCCTCATCTGATTAAGGTCAGCAATAGCATTATCTACTGCAGGGCTGCAGAGGCAGTGACTCATGGTCAGAGACTTCTCGTTGTCACAAAGGTGTCAAACTGAAAAACTCAAACTACTTCAGTCTCTGACCAAGGTCTGCAGTGTGTGTGTGTTTGCCTCAGAAAATATCTAGGTTAGGGTTATTCTCTTTCAAATCTTTAACCTAACAGTCAAAAAGACAAAAGCCTTTTCTTTTGAGTTGAGGTTTTGTTAGTAAGTTTATTAATTAACGTTTGACTAGTGCTGCTAACATGAAGACTCTCTAGAACATCAGTCAGACCTGGTCAGAGACTGGTCTGAAAACTGGTGTTAAATTGTTTCTACCTCTCAGACTTCTCCAATTTTTAAAGATTTCGAGAACAGATGCAAGTCTAACAGACCAAAAACAAAGTTAGAGTTTGCTCTGTCAGATCAGACTCTCACAAGAGACTTTTAAGTAGTGTGCCAGAGATCGGTAGAGCGGGAATTTAACTTGGCATTATGTTCAATCTACAAGCCCTCTGTAGGAAGTGGGAAGAGCCAGAAATTTTGCAGCCAGAATCGGGTTCATCTAACACCTGACCTGCATCACATTTGTCCAGCTCCATACTTAAAGCTGACTAACTGGACTCTACGACCCTCTGGGACTAACAACTGCTCTCTCTTCTTACCCATCAGAACTTGCTCTATGCTCGCCGCGACGGGCCCCGTCTCCAGCACCAGGTTTGTGCCAATGGCACCAGTGGCTGCTCTGAGTATTAGCATCATTCACCAGGGCTTGGCTAAGGGAAAGTCACTGAGTGAATGCAATCACAGACAGTCTGTTCACCCCTGTCCACCGGGCATATGACCCATTGAAGCACCCCCGACCCCTGTCTCTCCCAACCTCTTCCTGATATTTTACTCTCACTCCTCAACTGCACACCCACTCGTACAGTCCTCCTCACTGTCCCTTGTGTTTCATTTGCTCCCAGGTCGTGACCCTGAGCCTTGAACATCTTCTTCCCTTTTTAAAATGTATTTGAAAAGATGTGCTGTTCAACCCACGTATGTTGTTTTTTTGGAAGGATGTTAAATGCAGAAAAGAAGGCACTTGGAAACAACGGCAGGGTGCTGATATTCAGTCACAGTGTTATCACAGTGTCTCATCCCATGGCAAGGCATCATGGTCACTCAAGTGGTGCAACTCACTTCACTTTATAAGGCATTTATTTATTTATTTTTATTACACAGCTTTGTTGAATACTCAATTCTGATCCAATGAACGCATTCTGAGGTCAGTTATTTCTGCTGTTTCACATCTAATCATATCACTCTGCAGTCAACAAGTCCAGTCAGTTTTGTTGATTTCTAATCAAGTTTGCTCACAACACCTTGTGCCAAAAAGGCATTACTCCTAGGTTACTGCAGACTGTCCTGCAGGACCATTTTTTTTGGCAGAATCATGCAAATTACCATAGCGTGTAATAAAATTATTTAAAATCAATATTTCATATGAAATGATTAATGTCTTTGGAATGTAGCCGTGTAATACTGTAAGTGGGAGAATGTACAGCAAGCCAAAGCATGCAAAATTAGCCCCGACAGGATGATCAGCTTCGCATCAGGCACTCAAATCACCCTTTTTTATTACAAGCTACAGTCATTTACATGCTTCCGCCAAAAAATAGTCCCGCAGGACTGTTTGCATGCCAAGGAGTACCGTCTTTGTAAATGACATAGATTGAATTAAATTCAGTTCAGAGTTTTGTTTGTGTTTGTACCACAAGGTGAAATTAGGTTTGCAGGCAATGTTGAAAAAAGACCACAGATAAGGACAGCCAGCTCTGGCATATAAGAGGTGAAAAGATCTGCTATGAAACTAACACAACCAGAATAGAGAGGTGATATGTGCGTTTAGTCTTCGTCAATAATCTGGCAACAGAATTCTGCCCAATTGTGAGTCATGCCTTTGTCTTTCAACTGAGAGTTAAAGGAGTTAACGGAAAATAGACAACTGAATTTGTCTTAAGATGTATTTAGGGCCAATTTCAAGGACCTCAATTTCTGTCTGAATTTAGTTGAAGAAAATTTTTCTACAGAATTTGTAAGATCAGAGTTTTACCATGTAGAGTTTTTTCACCTTTATTCTGCACATACGCTCTTGAGTGATGAACTCAGATCAGGTCAGGTTAAGATGGCTTCATTAACACTATGGCCATGTATTTCCAGAAAACAACAACCTCCTCATCTCATTGGATAACTAAGAACTTCCACTGTAATGTGTTTCAGAGCGCTTAACTCCAAAGCATCTCAAATCTGCAGTCTTGTAATTCTGTAATACGACTGTGCATGGATAGAGGCACAATTGTCCATGATGACAGTTTTTCATAAAACTCAATCATATATAGGGAATAAAGACAATCTTTTTCTCTAAATTAACATACTATTCCAAAGGGATATTAGATGTTTGTCATCTCAGCTTTCCCCAACAAAAATTGTGACGTCCTCACAAATAGGAGGATAATAAAAACGTATTTCTGATTGGTTGCATGATCAGATGTGTAAAGGGGAGAGGGGTTCAGTTTGGTGGGGCATTATCTTATACTAGATTGATAAAGCAAACAGCCAATGGTTTGGAAACGGTTATATTCTGCTTGACGCGTTCATCTCCACTCGGCCCCGCCCCTGTACTTCCTATGACCAGCCAGAGGAGAGAGAGGCAGTTTCCTATCACTACTTAGTGCTGCACCAGCCATAGTCACAGTATTGGACTGTGTGTAAAGAATAGAGGGAAGAAGCAGTAGGTGGACAGAGAGAAAGAAGACAGCAGTAGAAGACACAGCAGCAAAGTGAACATGCAGAAAGGTATGTGAGTCTGATTCTGGAGAAAGATGGGCAGAATTGAAAAATTGAGGATTAAAGAAGGCAGTGAATTTAATTGATGTAGAAATCTGCATGCTGCTACAACTACATTTTGATTTTGCATTTTGTTGTAAAGTCGTCTGTCCAGTATGGGAAGTCATCTCATTATTTGGAAGTTTCCTTGGCTCAGACTGCTTATTATTTTTCTATTAGCGCGTCTCGGGGGATGATGAAGGAGCAAAACACTGTAATAGAAATGAAACTCTGGCATCATCTTTGGAGGAGAAATTGCAAGTGGGGCAGCTTGTAGAGAGGTTTTAATGGATCACACATTTGAAAAGCTCTTTAAATGAGAAATCTCTTTCAACATTACAAAACATCTAGTCTTTTCACCTTAAATCATGTATTTCTCTGTCTTTTTCTCGCTCTCCTTTCACCGAACGCAGGTTGCACAGTGACAGCGGTGCAGTGGCTGCTCGTGTCACGTCTCTTTACCGGTCACTCTCTCTTTTTTAGGCGACAGATTAGCCAGCCATGCCTGAAGCTATCAGCGCTTTCGTCCTCATCGTAACCGCACTGTCAGGGAAAAGCATACTTGTCAAGGGAGAGGCAGGTCTCCGCGTCCTGACATCCTCTTTTGCTTCGCCGAGAGTGGCTCGCTTCGTGGCTTCAGACATCATCGACCGGACACCTCGGGGGGTCATGCGAAGTGCGCCGATGTAAACAGAGGAGAGTGATGCGTAGGACAGTGTTTTCCAAGTGTAACGCTGGAGGCCTGTGGGTACATCACAGAAATTTCTTAGAAGTTTGGATGAATCAGTCCATATCCTCTGCATAATTTCAAAAATGTTTTGCCCACTTGTACAAGAGCTATATCCAAAACTATTGAGCTAAATTATAGGTTACGAATCATAGAGTTCGTCAAAAAATGGTAACAAAAATAATCAAGATCGCCACACACAGAACATCACACAGAAGGGAAATCAGAGCTCAGTTCCTATTGAGTGGCTCTGATAAAAAGGAAATGTGGGCAGGAATTATTTTATTACAGCATTTTATTACAGTACAGTACAGTACATATACATTAACATGGAAAGGAGCATCCAGTGCAGCAGGTCAAGCTCACTGAGATGTTGATCAAAATTCTACGCAAACGCTTATTTTGAGCGCACATTTCTCGGAGGCATACTTTTTCTGTCTTTATCATCATCTGCTTTAAGTATATTATGGTGCGGAACATCGCTTAAGAATGCAAATGAATCCTTTTTTTTCACTTCACGGTCCCACTAAGTTTCAGTTCAGCGGCATCCTTAGGTTGAATCCCTCTTTTCCCGGGATGTAATGGAGTCTGAATCCAGACCCGGTTGTCAGTCTTGATCCGTACCGACCTTGTCTTGCAGAGTACGGGCGTTTCGAGGCCAAAATCCACGACCTGCGGGAACAGATGATGAACCACAGCATGAGCTCTGGGTCAGGATCCCTGCGAACCAATCAGAAGAGATCGCTCTATGTGAGGTTGGTCTGGTTTGGATTTTACCCTAGTTTTGGATGTCCAAACTAAATTCATATTTGGATGAATAAAAACCCAGTCATTCCACACCTACATTTTTCCCATGTTCCTTATGTTGTCTGTACTAATTTATTCTAATCTTCTTCATGGCGAATTTATATGAATACAAGCATTTTAAAAGGGTCATATTATTCAGTTTTCATATACATATCATATCTCAGGATAAGAATAATGATTCCTGATGTTTTTGACACAATTATAGTTTATGCATGGAATGAATCTAAAGATGCACACATACACACACAGATTGGTCACAATATTGGACCCTGATTGGTCGTGCCAAATTGTGTCATGGTAAAAAATGCATGCAAGACTACTCTTCATGCGTCAAGTGACATTCAGAAACCAAGTGTGAGATCTGTGGCTGAAGCAGGGTGGCAGATAAGGGTTTAAGGAACATTTCTTATTATAGCAACCCCCATGGACCAGCAGTCACTGTTCTCTGTGACCTGGTAACGCTGCGCTTCTCGTTTCTCCATTCCAAATGAGTCCCTAATGAGCCCTTCTCCCTCCCTACGGTAACAGGGCGCTGTTTGACTACGAGAAGTCGAAGGACAGCGGCCTCCCTAGCCAAGGGCTCAGCTTCAGGTACGGAGATATCCTCCACGTCATCAACGCCTCAGATGACGAGTGGTGGCAGGCGCGCCGGGTTACCCCGCACGGGGACAGTGAGGAAATGGGCGTCATCCCCAGCAAGAGACGGTGAGTGGACCATAGACATCTGTTTCTGGAAGAAATTCTAGAAATTTGTGCACGATTTGGTGGGGAAATTCTCTTATAATTTGTTATTGTAATGGCTATTGTCAGTGTTCCAGCCTTTGCGTTGGTTTTTGTTGTGTTCACCCCATGACACCAAGACAGTAGTTCTTTCTGATGACTTATTTTTTAATTATTTTATTAACTTATTTGTATTTCTCAACAATCTCCATAATATGTGCAGTAATGACCAAGGAGGACAGGAATATTGAGGAACTTGCAGTACAAACAATCAAGATTATTTCTTTTTTTTTTTTACTTCAAAGTTTCAGAATTTCGCTGTAGTTCAGCTCAGTGTCACTCTGAGTGCTTTTATCCGGCCGGCTAATGACTGTAATGTCTCTTTGCTTGGCAGGGTTGAGAGGAAAGAGCGGGCGCGTCTAAAGACAGTGAAGTTCAACGCCAAGCCCGGGTCAATTGATTCAAAAGGGGTAAGTGCCTTTTTGAGGGCTGGAAAGAGCCAATTGATATTATCATAAAAGATCTGATGATTTATTAGTGTTATTGGGACGTGACTGTGAAATTTCTTCGCGAGAGAAAGTTAAGCTTTCTGTGACTTATTTAAAGAAAGGCAAAATACTGTAATAAGTGCCTCTCTATGTAAACACATTTGAGCACATGTTCATTTGCTTTTCCAGATGTTAGGTTTTCTTAGTCTTTTCCTAGTTTCTTAGTCTGACATGACAGATTTCCTAGCTGGATTTCAGTGATTCAGTAGAACACATCAGCCCATTTCATCATGCGTATGTGTTTGTTCATTTACACTTCCATCAAAAGCATCACAACATTGTGAGTCACACCCCAAAATTTCTGTAAGTTATGTTAAGGCAACTGTTGCAAATACATTTTCACTTTCTTAATGTTAATTACTGATTATGTTAATGACAAGGAACAGAGTCAGTCCCTTCTTAATTAAGAAGGGATTGACCAACCAACAGTTGAACCTTCTGCTGCTGTAACTTTTGCCCTAATAGCAGAGCTATGCTTAATCTTAATTTACCCCTATATTCCCCAAAAATGTAAGTTTGATAATTGAAACTTTATTGAACTACCATAGAGAGTATCTGGAACCACATTTTGGGTATATAATTTACATCCCAGAATCATCTACATACCAGCTTACAAACAATGATCAAAGATAAACATTCATCTCCATCCTCTCCATATGGAAGCCTACAGACTGTGGCTATAAACATATTACATATCAGCAGCATCATTCATCATTTTGTCTTCAAATGATGACACAGATCAGTCACTGTTTGAAGTCCCCACCTCAGCCCCTACAATCTGACCTTTCATTTCTGTCACTGCATGTTTTTGGTTTGCTTCCAACAGTCTTTTCTTTCACTAAACCCCAGTTATGTTACTTCTCTCATGCATGATCTCAGTAACTCTTTTCTCACCTGGCTTATATTTTTTTATGCCTCTGATGCAACTGTGGCACGTCAAGCAGTCATGGTACCAATTATTCTCCTAGATGGACACAGTAAGAGCCTGGAAAAACGACATGTAGCTTTAATTAGGCACGATGAATGTGTTATAAACCAGAGTTCATGTGAAGTGTTTCCAGATACACACAGACCAACAAAATTAAGAGCTAAAATTCATATTTGCTGCACCAATGATATCAAAATTTGATTTGTCTGAGTGAGATATGAGAGTGTATCTGACATTTTCCCACCTCAGCTCTCTGTGTGTTGAGGGAAAAGGCACAATGGTAACAGCTTTGTATAAGACAGGTTCTGTACTTTCTATTGATAAAAAACTTGACATTATTATGATTTCCTTTATCAACACTATCAGTTAGTGTCTACACTATTTAAATGGCTTGGATATGCACTAGGTAAGTGAAGGTAATGAAGTGAATACGCTTAAGCAAATTACGTCCCTCACCAATTTGCGACAGTAAATGGAAATGAAAGCACAGATTTAAGTAATGTTGTTTTGTAAATTACCTATAATGCGCAGATAATGTGGATGATATTCTGCGGTGTTTTACCAAATTAAATCACAACATTAAAAGGTTTTCTCTGTCTTTAATGGAACCGATCTTCATCATGGGGCAGAAAGTGGAAACGTTCAAATCAAAGCTGTTAGCATCATGCATAGAATCAAATTGTTATATGAAAATTGTTTTTCAAATCTGTGTGGAAATGGAATACAGCGTCATTTCAATCAGGATTTAAAATAAGTGCTGTTGCAACTAGAATGAAATCTCATTTTTAAAAACATGAAAATGACACGAATCTGGGCGTAACAGCAATGAATATTCTCGCTTTGCTAAATCTCCAGTCGTGTGGCCATAACTTCTTGACATCCCACGTTGTGCCAGCAGTTGTTTTTGTCAGCATGAACGTGACAGCAGTCGGATATACCTGTCTGCCCCATGCTCTCTCTCCCTTCACAGTCATTCAATGACAAACGTAAAAAGAATTTCATCTTTACACGAAAGTTCCCATTCTACAAGAACAAAGAGGGTGAGCAGGATGGCAGTGATTCAGACCGTAAGTAACTGCGTTCAGGCTCACTGACACACACACACACACACACACACACGTCGACACACAGCGTAGGTCACATGCAGGGTTGATAGGAGACACACAGGTGTATTTCAAGGGTAGGGGGGTTTTCATGGAGGCCTTTCCTGCTTCCTCCCTCGGTCGTTTCCTGTCTTTTCTCTTTCTCTTTCTCTTTCTCTTTCTTTCTTTTGAATTACGGTCAGACAGACTGTCTCAGATGCTGATCAGTCACCAGGAGCGAAGCCAAGTCAATGCAGTGTTTTTTTAACAGAAATCTCTGCATCAAAAGTCTAACCCTAACCCCTTTTCTTACATCGCCCGCCCCAGTTTCCCTACGGAGATCATTGAAGTTTCATCTCAGCTACTGGTGAACATGTTGTGTTTGGCTCCCCCTGCTGGCTGTTCAGCGTCTGGACAGGGACAGATGGGCGCTGACCCGGCCTGCGGGCCCACTAAATATTTCCACAGCTTCCTCCTTTCAATGCCTCTTACCTTTTTCCTTATTTTGCGGCTGTCCTCCTTCCTCTCTTTCCTCCGCTCTGGCTCTCTTTGGACGGCCGTGTAGGACATCCTGGGGATGGGTGATGATGGGTATGGGACAAAGACGTTCAGTAAGTTGGTTCCAGGAATGGTTCCTCGCCTCTACTTTCCGCTCCCCCCCACCACAACAACAACACCCCCCGTCACATTTCCCGTTTGAATGCGTTTCTCAGTTTCCTTTTTATTTGTCGGAATTCTTGCATGCTGCATTTGGTGGATTTGTCTTTGCTTCTCGGTTTGCAGCGTCCCGACGTCTGTCACAAGGGGTGAAACGGGTTTTAGAAGTCAAGGTTCAGTATGCACTTAGGTTTTGGGGTCACGGTTTGGTCTGTTTTGGGTGCAGCAGGGTAAAAAGTGCCAATTTAAATTAGCTTTTTGTATATCAAAAGGGTTGATATGAAATCCTGCCACCTTACAAAAAGGCTTTTAAATGTTTTATAGTGATGAGAAATAAAACCCATGCGCAGGATTTCACACAGATTTACTATTTGTTGTGATCTTTTGACTCATTTACATCTACTCAGAGCTTCCTACAGCTTGAGATGATGGTATTTCCCAATTGACAAACTGTCAAAGAAGGCCAACGCAAGTTAGCTTGCCTGCTAGCTGCGTACATACAGCTGACATCAACTCATTCATGGTCAAGAAGTAGCTTTTAAATTCAGTGTCATTATTTTCAGTGGTGTATACCAATTCTTTGAAGGGTTAGTCGGGAAAATAAAAGCACAGTAAGTGGGTTAGCTTTTAGCCTATAGTTGTTGTTTTTTTTAATTATAAGCCCCCATTATTTTTTCACTTCTGAATCTCAAAATCTTGGGTGGCGTACCGAACAGATTTTTTAATATATACAGTACCGTTCCACCCCTAATTGACGCCGATCTTCCAATGTTGATGACGGTTAACGCATGTTTGCATGGCGCTTGACAGAAAGAACAGAATGTTCTTGTCGTCCTTTACATGTGAGCATGTCAAACCAGGACTTTGACGTTTGCCACAATTATGTCTATTTTGTGTGTAAGCTATGTTGTACCATGTCCTCTACTGTTGTGGTGAATGAACGTCTCAGAGTTTGTGACACTTGAAGGTCCCATTGATTTAAATGAAAAGATCATGCGGAGTGGCGGGAGCGCCCTTGCCTACCAATCAGGGACATTTAGACTGATTTTTAAGGGATTCCTTGTTATTTTTATATTTTGTTTAGATCTCTGCATCTGGCACTTAGTGCATGAAGGGGAAAACGTTTTTACATTTGTTTCTCAGTGAACCTGAAATCAGGTGTGAACATTGAAACCAATTTAGCACCAGCCACATGCATGCTCATTGGATATTCTGACTGCCAACTGAGATAGACAACAAAACATCACACCTGTCTAACAAACCCCACCGCATGTTGTATATCTGTTACACTTCTCTTGTAATGTCCTGCTGAACAGTGGCATGCTTCCCCTGTCTTTAAATGTTTATAACAGCAGCTATAGTAGTGATGGTCAAATCTTTCAAACTTATTCAGTAGAGAAAGGGATTCTTCGATCCATTTAGTACATTTCATTGTGCCTGATGGATACAATAGGGCTGATCAAATGACTTATTGGTTGTATATGGATCTCATTCACTGGAAGTGACTCAGCGTCCTGTTTAAGTCATAATTTACTGTGTGCAGACTCTTAGTTCAGCTCAAATGACATGACATTGTTCACAAGTCTTTCTAATGGCTCATGCAGCCTCTTGTAATGTTCACCTACATGAGATGGATTGTGTTCAGCCCCGCCCCTGGCATTCATACACAATTCATCATACTGCAGCTAGCCTCAAGATAAGTTATATAGATATATTTACATTTACTAACCTTTCAGATCATATTTAACCCATCAGTAGTAACATAATAGACAAAACAGACAGGTCACCAGACATGTAAAGGCCCACAGTTTTCTGAAACAGTGTCTAGATCTTTAGACTACAAGTTTATTTTCAACACCACAAGTAGAGGGAACCGCTGTTACTGTAACATCAGAATACAATTTATTAGTTATTCCATTGCAGAAAATCCTGATTGTCCTGATTTAGCATTTAAATCACATAGTTTCATGCCGTATTTACTTTCCTGTGTACCTGAAGTTCATTCCTGTGGGAAGTTGGAGAGATAGATGGAGGATATTTAACTCATAAAATAAAAGCATTGCTAATGGTAAATGATGGTGAGTCATGGGAGTAATTGCAACATGTTTCAGAACCCACGGCCAAATTATCATAAATAACTAAAATAACACTTTGATATTGCCAAAATAGCACAAATAACCCTTTGTTATTTGTGCTATTTTTGGCCCAAAATGTAATATGTTGCAGATAGCCATATGACTCCCATTCATTAAGCAGTAGCAGGACTGTTGGTGTCAGCATGTTACATCATTAGAAATTATTTCCTGCTGCAGTAATTATGATGGGACGTGTTTTGATAACAAAAAGATGACAGAAACATATAGTATGACACACTGCAGTGCATGTGGCCTTGTAAATGGCATGTTGCTTTGGTCAGTATTGAGTGTTTGTCCCAACAGCGTAGTAAAGCTTTGTGCCTTGTGTCCCACCAGGGAGTCAAGAGGACGTGATTCTCTCATATGAACCTGTGATGCGACAAGAAAGTAAGTAGTCACACTTGTTACTGTATGAAAACGTCTCAGCAAATTCAGGCCTCAGGATGTATAACACTATCTATTGATGCGGTTCACTCTTTTATGATACTCACGTGTTCATTTGAATATTGCAAATTTCCCTGGCAGGAAAATCTCTCAGGTAGCTGAACAAAGAGCCATTGTCCTAATCCACACCACAAGTAAAGTAGCCTAGAGATGGACAGACACTCCTTTTCTCCAGCCAAATTGTTCAGTTAAGAAATGTACAGAGGTTGGCAGACGGACAAATAAAATTTTCTTCCAATTTCTCCTCCTCTGCAAATACCGAAATACAAATGGCTTGGAAGACTACGTCGCTGAATAATACTAATGAAGTCATATAATGTTTGTCTTCTCAAAAATGCTAAATAACATACAGTAGCTGTGTGCCTTTGACAGATAAATACAGTGTTTCAATAACCTTAATATAAAGCAGGGTAACAAATGCCACTGCAGTAGAAATAGCAGGCTTACCAATGTGATGCAAACAGATATGTGAGAGGGCTGGTCACATTGATTTTGAATCATTTAAATTCCGATATTTAGGAGGAATCATAACATAAGAAACATAAAAAGAGAGTAGTTTTTCCAACCAACATGGTACTTTACCATAGGCTATATGCTTACAGTGCCCCCCTCAGGCCAGTTAGGGTAAGACTATAGATACATTTTGTCAAGTCAAAGTTATTAATAAAGTATTTTTAACAAACATTTTTGTCATAGAATCTGATATTTAGAAGGAACAAGAGATATACAGTGGTCCCATTGAACATTCTGGTTTTAGTTTCATGGTTAAATCATAAATGGATGCACAAAAGCACAGATAGACATTACACACATATAGATCATACATCTCATACTACATTTCTGCATACTCAGGATGTGTCATGCAAACGAGAAATACAGCAGCCTGCAATCAATCTCCAGATATACACTCATTGATACATGCAAAAAATATTCACGCAACACAAACTTACATTCAAAACATACAGTCAGCTTTTACACAGTGTTGTCATGGCTTTCAGCAAGTGCATTATCTTCAGGAACTGCATTCAATCTTTGTTTTTCCTTCCAGTTAACTACGCCAGACCCGTCATAATCCTCGGACCAATGAAGGACAGAATCAACGATGATCTGATATCGGAGTTCCCCGACAAGTTTGGTTCTTGTGTGCCGCGTAAGTAGTGAATGGAAACACCGCAACAGTTAGTGTTTATTGGCTTGTGGGCAACAGTGAAACAGATGATTTGACAGTTCAGGTAGGATTCACCAAACTGTCAAGTGTGCCTTGATAGTTTTACCATGACACTGTGCGGGGATGATAACTGGAAATGGGGAAGGGATGTAATGTCAGTGTTGATCATGTGATTACCTCGCTGCTCCATGACATCAATGTGAGTCATGACCCTAATCATATCCACTGTGGAGTCAGTGTGATATTTAGTTGTTTTGTTCCACATCAACGTCACCATTTCCATCCCATCATCCCATCCCGTGTTTCAGATTTCAGTGTAGATCCACCTAAAGCCAATCAAACAAAAAAATATATGAAATAGATGAAAATATAAACATATTTTGCTGTTGGCCCCATTTAGATATAATCTCTTGCACTTTGTGGAAAAAATATTTTAAATGTTCCTCATTTGTTTATCACATTTACATTTTGATCCAGTGTGTGTTTTTGTGTGTGTGCGTCTTAGTGTTGTGGCCCCATTTTCACTCGTCTTATGGAAGCACCTCATTCCTCTGTGAACTGTGGAATGTGTTTTTCTTTGGCCAGAACAGTTTTTATTTTGCATGTTTTGATTTACCCATCTCTTTTATTTCAATTTACCCTTTAAACCATATAAAGCTGCTAACAGTTCAGGGCACCAAGGTAAGTGAGTCCATAAGTTGAGTTTATTTTTCTTTCTTCCCTTTTATTTTTTTTAGAAAGTGAGTCATGAAGTGATCCCTTCCATAAATACTCCCACTAGAATTACAATTCGTATAGAATCATAGTTTGGGGCTGTGAAAACTATTACATTAGTGTTGGGGAATATGGGTAAAAGGGTCTATATGTTAAAAATTAATTTGTATATTTATCAGACAATAGTAGACTTACTGCCTTTGTAGAAGCACAGTAATAATCAGTCAGCTGCCTTTCTTTAAAGATATCTAATGAAATTTGCCCTAGAAATAACAAGAATAAAACTATTGCAAATTTAGTTTTTGCTGCAGCATCCATTTTCCAACACAATGCATGCAAACAATGTGTGAAGGAAACTTCATTTTCAACGTCCCTGTTTTAACGGCATGTATATGGGCAGATTTTAAGCAGAATCCACTCTGCTTGCACTCCAGGTATAATTTAATCAATACAAAGTGCAAAGCCGTGCTTATCCATGTGCTGGAAAAACCTCTGACACAACTTTTAATATCCTATTTTTTCCCCGTTTGCTCACTAGTGCAAATTTCATATCTATCAGTGAAAAATGTTATTGGATATCTTTAAATGTGCTATGTGTAGCATTTTAAAATCAGTAAATAATTACCATGTTCATTCTGAGGAATCTGTATAATTGCAGTAAACAAAAAAAACCAAAAAACCTACTCTCTCCCTTGCACCAAAGACACCACTCGACAGAAGAGGGACTACGAGGTGGACGGGCGAGACTACCACTTCGTCATGTCCAGAGAGCAGATGGAGAAGGACATCCAAGAGCACAAGTTCATCGAGGCGGGGCAGTACAACGATAACCTGTACGGGACGAGTGTCCAGTCGGTGAAATATGTGGCTGAAAGGGTGAGAAACTGGTTATTAAAGCTGCACTAGGAAAATTTGGATTTCACTTTTAAAATGATAAAACGTATGAGATTGTATGCTTTTGAGGTAAGTCCCTTCTGAATCCCTCCCTGCCTCTGTCTCAGGGTAAACACTGCATACTGGATGTGTCCGGAAACGCCATCAAACGACTACAAGTAGCACAACTCTATCCCATTGCCATCTTCATAAAACCTAAGTCTATTGATTCGTTAATGTGAGTATTAACCTTGTCTTTTATTACCAGCCACATATGATTTCCCCCCTAATAACGCAGCCTTCCACTAGTACACGTTATTTGGAAGAGTTATTGGGATTTTGAAGAAGTGATGAAATAGTGAAAATCAGAGGCAGGACTGTGTGTGTGTGATGTTTTCCACCCTCCCTCTCTTCCTAGGGATATGAATAAGAGACTGACAGAGGAGCAAGCCAGGAAGACGTTCGACAGGGCCATGAAGCTGGAGCAGGAGTTCGGCGAATTCTTCACAGGTACGATATTAATAAGTCGCAGTCTAATATAGGGATTTATTGAACCGTTCCTCACTGTGCCCCATCGTAGCGGGATACTGATATATGAGCGCGCTCTGCATGTGTTTGTTCAGCAGTAAGGGAAAAGATTAGGTTAGACCTTTTTGGTAAATGGACTGGTTCAAAGGGGGAACTCAGCAATCCAGCCAGTCTGTAGAAGGCTGAAGCGCCGCCAAGCAGGACGGTTGATTAAACACAATCCTTTTGATTTAAAGGCTCTTCTACCCGTTTAATATAAGGGAGTGTGAGCGTTTTGCTCATGTAGCTTCAGTCAACTGCTGGAAATGTCAGATTTCCAGACTTACTGTAGGCAAAGACATAACTTAACGTTTAAGTTAACTCCAGCAGTTATAAAGGGAACGCCCACTGTGGAATAGGGTTAGAGCAATATATCAAGCTGATATTGGCCTTGTATTATATATCAGATATGATCCAGTCAGTGTTGTCCACCTCCAATGTGATGCAGTGTATTTGATTACATATTTATAGTAGAATTGATCAGTACTTCACTGGTTGTCTATGGGATGCCCTTAACCTGACATTTTGTTTAGATTCCACATTAAAAAAAAAAGCACGTGCTTTGAATTCACACGTGTTACTATTTTCACATGACTTTTTAGTAAGGGCATGATCCTAGATTCTTGGCATTAAAATGGCCAAATTTAAAGATATTGAATATAATAACTTAGTTTTGAAGCATTTTATGTAGGAAAACCAAAGACTTTAATCTCATATTTAACACTTGGCAACTATGTGGCTTCAGGAGTGAAAAATTGCATGCATAACTCTGAAGTTGGTGTACTTGTCCCACTCCAAGCTCCACCATACATAAATAGTCCACTTTGCTTTGCAGCCCTGGTTCAAGGAGACACCTTAGAGGACATTTATAACCACTGCAAACTGGTCATAGAGGAACATTCAGGACCCTATATCTGGATCCCTTCAAAGGAGAAACTATAATAACTCATCACCCTGGCAGCGAGTTTGGACTGCTAGACACTAGTAATAATTTGTAACATATGATAACTGTATGGCGATGAATAGTCTTCATAAATAATTATTGTGAATATTGTTTTTTTTGTTTGTTTTTTGTTTTTTTGGGGGAGGGGTTTATTGTTTCTTTTTTCACTCTCAACATGAATGTTCTTGAATGTATACCACAAAGTGTTAGAAAATTGTAGGTCTTGAAACATTGAACCGTTTGTATATTTGTTGAATTTTTTTATTTGCAACAATAACAACAACAAAAAAAAAGAAAAGAAATGCAATGAAAATAAATATGGGGTACGTGTGGAAGTTGAAATGGGAAACTGGAGATGGCATATACAGTGCAAACATCTTCGCTTGGCCAACGCAGGATGGGAAATAACGCGTTTTATTTGCCTCCGACATCCTCCGCCCGCCTTCCCTCCACACCGCCACGTAGAAAAGCATCATCAGAAGCTCGCCGTTCCGGATTTTGCATCTATGCATTTGCACGGGCTCATCTCTTTCTGTTTGCATTTACTCCTTGAATTATTTATTTCTTCCTTTCCACGACACAGACGAGTCCAGGTTTGAAAATAGGCTTTTATTTTGGTGTAGAAATTTCAGCCAGTTTGTACTATAATGGTTCTGTAATGGAGTTCTTCACTTAAATGGCAGACATTTCTCATCATGCTTCAGCGACGACGATGATGAGCGAAGGGAGAAAACTGCTATAGGCAACGGAGATGTAACACTATATTTTGCTACTTATATTGCTAGAGGGCACAAAAGCACAGAAATATTTATTATTGAAATACACCTTTTGATTAAAAAAAGGTCATTTACAGAGCATATTTTATTTGAGTGATGTATGTTGTGGTAGTGTTAGGATGGATGGGAATATTGTTATGGTAATAGAGACCTTAGGTGTTCACAGTTTTTTTTGTTTTTTTTTGTTTTGTAGAGATGGAGGAGGGAGGGGCGGGCAGAATACTGACAGGGATCAAATTATTTAACACTTTCCACCAACACGTTTTCTTCTCTTTTAGGACAAATAACAGGACGATGGTCGAAGAATATGAATACAAATAAATTAACAGTACTTTATGAAAGCAGTCTCCAACTAACAGAACAGACAAAAAAGGTCAAAACACAGAGGACACAATGTAAAAGTAAAGATAAAGTGAAATAGAGTACAAAAAAGAATTGGAGTCATTAAGTCATTAAGAAATGGAGAGACTGTAAAGGTGAGTTTTTCAAGCAGATACTGATTTAGATATCTTGTTCTCCTTCAGCAGGTTGTTCCAAAGCCTAGAGGCCCCTGATGGAGAAACTAGAATCACTGTTTGTTTCTCAGTCTTGGCTTTGGAACGATCTGAAGCTGCACTCTGATATACTCAAACAAGCCTTAAAAGCAGTCAGTACGATGTTAAAATCAATCGTAAAAACTCAGAGACAGCCAGTACACACAGGCTGACATGACTAGGGTTAGACCGATATATGGGGTGGATATTGGCCTTTAATTAAAGATCAGATATCGGCCAGTCAGTGTCATGTATGCCGATGGAGGTTCCTCCCTGACCACAACTACATAAAAAAAAACTGTAAAACCTGCAATGACATTCCTTTGCACATTTTATGTATTTATTTAATTGTTCAATGTTTTTTGCGGTTTTTACCACTGACAATAATAAAATTCTGGGGGAAACATTGAATACTGGTAATTTTTGGGCATGAAAGTGGTCAAATTTAGAGCAAATATTGGTATTGACGTTTAAAAACCCATATCGGTGTAACCTTAGTGATTACATCTCCTGCCTCTGGTTTAAAGAGAGAGTTACATTCAGAAATAAAAGCATGGATGACTTTTTCCAAGTTGCCATGAGATAATAAAGGCCTTACATCTCTTAGCTGGAGTGAAGAAGCCCTTTGACCTGATCCAGAGTCCGATCTGGATCAAAAAGCGCCCCTGAAATGTCCTATAGAAGACTTGACAACAGCAGAATCAGACTGAAGAGAAGTGAGTGAGTCCTGACGCCCGGGGAAGAGGTGATGTGTCACACTGCTTAGTCAACCCAACACGATATATCCACAGTATATAGTTTACTCACCAATGGCTTGCCTTGTTTGAAAGGGCATACAATATAGTACCTCGCTTTGTAAAAAAGAAAAAAAAAAAGTCATTATGTACTTGGAGCACTTGGAATGACTCATGCATCTACCAGTGTGATAGCCTCCCTGTTCTGTTTAACTGCAATGCCGTCGACCAGTAGATTCCCATGAAAAGTTGTGATTAATATATTCTAGTATTCCTGCTATTTGATTTAGACCGCATGTTTCACCCAACTAGTTAACAAATACCTTACATTCATGGCAGGTATGTTTCTAATCAGTGGGACACTTCAAAAGTGCACTTATTCATTGTGTTAGGTAATAAAGAAAATAATAGGCACTGTACGATGACATAAGTAAAATCCAACTTTGAATACAAATATGAATAAAATCAGTTCATTATCGTGGAAAATGGCACATTTCAAGTTAACCAGTGACAACTGTGAGGACTGAACCCCGACCTGCTAGTATGGACCACGCACCTGTAGTAGAGTGATGAGAAGCACTTAAAATGCATCGCCATTTCGTACATGAGTGTGTACCTTGAGGATGAAAACGATGTGTTACTATGTACAGATAGGATCTTATTTCAATCCCTTGTCATAATCTGTTCATAATCTGAAATTTGTGGCTGATACCAAAACACAGATCACAAATGTTTCAGCACAGATGTGTGTAGATGGACACTGTTTTTCCGTTTCCTTTTTGCAATATATTTTGGGATATCTGGCATCATTCTTTTGCAAACTTTCCATAACTTATTGGTCACCACTTGCCTTAACGGAGTAGGTTTATATCAGAGATAAAAGCTTATAAATGTACTTTTCCTTTGAGAATAGAACATTTTATTTAATCCTCTTACGCATCTACACTTCAGTGAAAGAAGGCTGAATAAATTGTAACATATATATTATTATATTGAGGCCATGGTAGCCTTGTACTGATAAAGTAAGAGGCTGTGAGGCAGCATTACTGAAGAGATATTTTATATTTTGCAATTTTATCTTGAAAAGAGCATGTCTGGCAACAAGAAAAGCTTTTAAAATGAAAGTGGTAAAACAATTTTGACCCATTTTTTCCCCAGAGTTTTATTAGCCAGCAATATTATTACATGTATAAAAGAATATTGGTATACTGGCTTGGTAATTTTGCTTTGATATAATACTTCCAAAATCATTGTGAACATTGTACCAAGTGATAGCTCACAGGCCAGTGGGGTTTTTTCTGTGGAAATGTTACAGATGTCTGACCTATGCATGTTGCTACAGTCTTCTATTTCCTGTGGATGTGCAGTATTCAACACAACTGAACCATCAAGAGGTACTTGCTGTGTTTAAACACATGGTCAAACTGCTAATTTTAATCAATCAGCCAGACTTGTGTCTATTTTAAACCAAAATAAAATAAAATAAATGTAAAAGATGGGTGTCCAAGCAATATGTTTTGGCTCTTGCATTCTGCATATTTCCTTTTTTTGATGTCAGTAGCAAAACCTCAATTCATTCACAATAATGACTTTCCTGCCCCTAACAATATGAAACCCTTAAAACTTGTATTTACACAAAATTGAGGCCAATACTCTTTACCCATGCTAATACATATATAAATAAATAGCAATACCCAATGCCTCCCATAATGCCAGTTCTGTTTTCAATAATGTGTGTCTGCAGGATCTCCTAATCCGTTTATAGCTATTTTTTCTGTCATTTGTTTGTGTCAATTTTTCGGTAAGCAATTATGACATTGTTAGTAATGAACTGACGCTGGTGATGATGGGGTTCGCACTTGAAATATGTACCAGGCATATTCTAGACTAATGGTTGAAATATTATTTCTTTTCAAAGGTTAACCAGGGCTTAGCATTAATGAATGGATGGAAGAAGGGGTGAATGAACGGATAGATGACATTGTTCATAATGATTTGATGATGACTAAACTTCAACTTCCTCTTTTAAAAAACAAAACATCCTCGCTTAATAATGACCTTTTTTGGAAATGCACTCATTGAATCTCACTAGTGTTTACTTTCAGTTTGCTGTGTATATTTTGGTGTTGGTACCATGCTAAGGGTTTAGGGTGCAGTTGATACAATAGCCCACATGTTAGTCTGTCAATTTTTAACAGTGAATGAGTGCAATAAATCAGCAATTGGAGACGGTCAGTTTGTTATTGATACCTACCATTATGTCCAGATGTAATGTCGGCCCTCCTGCAGGGCTGCAGCAGGTGTGCTCTAGAGTTAGATTCCTTCAAATGATATAGATTAGGTTTATACTTCATCATTTTATACAGCAGGCTTGTAAAACAATGGATGCACTTCTTTAACTTTTTGCAAGCAAACGGCACTTGCTTTGATTACTTCCAAAAAAAAAGATTTACACACAAAATGTTTACAGATGCTCAATGACAAAAACAGTTTTCATCTCTTCAGATTTAAAAAGACAAATTTTTGTCTTCTTTGAGGCCATACGATAGTAGAGAAGAATTGATAGGTATAATCTGTTATGGTGATGTGAATATTTGACAACCGTTCTACAAAAACCCTGTGTGAGTTCAGTCATTAAGGCTTCTTTTCTTGTTATTTTGGGTTGTCTGCTTTTACTCAGCGTTGTTCTAAACTTTCACGTCTGTTCGATATCAAGATACCATGCACTTAAAATGAGGCACATATATGCCATATCTGATTTACACATTTGATTGTAGGTATTTTATTTTCGGTTCATCCGAGTGGTGAACATATAAAAGGCATACTTATTTCTTGTGGAGGCTGTACATTTACTTGTCGACACTGATGTTGCTTCTTTTTAAAAACAAATCTGTTTAAATTATTATTTTTTTTCTTCTTTTTGTTTATTTCTTACATTTTGCATCTTTTAAATGAAAACGAACATGGAGAACATGGAAGTTGTCCTTGCATTATGTTACTGTATGCACACCTGGTTGCTTTGATGAACTACTTTAAGAGCATTGCTGTATATATAACATTACTACAGCAACCATCTTTTCAAAAAGGAAATTAAAAAAGTGTGATACTTTTAAAATGACCTCGGATGTCTCTTTCTTGTGAATTTGTTTAGCTCTGTGTGTGTGTGTGCGGTGGAGTGTTTGTGGTATGTGATGACAGAAGGGTTGGGAAGTGTGTGTGGGTGCGGGGTGTAACACTCATTTATCATTGCCATGTACTGTACTGTTTATGCAGATTTTTGGGGGGCTTGCAAGTTTCTTTCTTATCCATGGTTATTAATGTTCCCCATGCATTTAAATCACATCCCCTAATATCTAGGTTGACTGATGCAATGGATTGGAAACTCAGGTGCCCATAGGTGCCATTGAAAGTACCACTGTATGATCAAAACAACAAATGTGACACAAAAATGGAAGTACTTCTCATGAGGCACCGACTTACACCTTTACTTCAGGTTTACGCTGGAGGACATTCTTGAGGTAAGTAGGTCAACTGGAAGCAAATGCACTGAAGAGATGACACACACCACTGTTCATTAAATATAACAAAAGAATGATAAGATCGAGAAAAATTACTAATTTAATGATTAAGTAGCATAACAAAAAGATGCAGGGAAAATAATAAAAGTATAATAATTGTTGGACAGTTATGTAGACAGGACAGAGACCTAGGCAATACCAGTCGGTACAATTATGCACATGTGTACCAAATGACCACAGAGGGCAGGGAGAGTCTAATGAGACCACCAATGAGAGTCAATCCAACGACACATCACTAGTGCAGAGATCAATCCTCCCCTTACAGGAATATGTCAACAGTCTTTTAATAAATGTTCCCCTTTGGAGCTAAAGGTAACAGTCTGCGACAGAAATAGTCCTTTCAGGCGACAGGCGTGTGGTGTGCTTTCTGCGTTCTGTGCTTTCCTGTCAGCATCTACTGAAACACACAGAGAGGGAGAGGTGAATTAGGTGCAGGTGAAGCTTGTTGACTGGCTGAATCACTCTAGGTCCTCTCCGTCCATTGGACTGGATCTGAGGCACATTTGCAGGTGCGGTCATTCAGGGGGCTGGTCAGCTTTGAGGAGCCACCCAGACACCATCTCATACTTTTGGACTTAGGCATAAGTAGTACCCCAGATACCGTACCTCCCTCCATCCAGTTGCGTACTTCTTCAGGTTAGCCATGAGCCCCACCCACCTCAAGGACTCCAGGACAGCCTTCAGGTGCTGCATAAGCTGCTGCCAGCTGTCGCTATAGATCATGATGTCATTTAAGTAGGCAGGAGCATGTGAGCCATGAGAGCACAGCACCCGGTCCATGAGTTGTTGAAAGGCAGCGGGTGACCCAAACAGAAGTGTAAAAAATTGGTCCAATCTGTACAGAGTGGAGAAGGACATTTTCTCCCTGGACTCTGGTGCCAGTAGCATTTGGTCAAATCCAGTTCAAACAACAGTGAACAGTGCCTAACCCATCCAGTTCTTCACCCCTGGACGTTGGATAGGCACTGAATTTAGATGCTGCATTCACCTTGCGATAGTCCACAGAACTATCACTATCACAAGGAACGGTGAATGTTGTTTTTGTTCCCAGAACGGTGTTTCTGTTCCCATTTACAGCATTGCTTTCAATTCTGGCTGAAGAACTTTTCATTTCAGTTCATGTAAGCAATGGGGCAGCTCAAGACCGCTACCCAAGGAGGAATCGATGGTGGTGTATGAAGTCAGTGCATCCTGCAGGGGTGAAAACACATCAGCAAAACTCTTTCGTGATGCTGCTACCTCTGCTGGCCCGCTGAAAGATAGTTATCACAAACAACAGCTGGAAATTGGATGATTATGGAACCTCCGGTCCTCGCTCATCTCTCTAAATCACCGATTTAGCCAGAGACACGGGCCCCGTCTCAATGTAAGCTTCAAGGAAATTGAGATGGTAAATCTGTGGCGACATCCCCCACTTGCTATGTGACCATGAAAACCTCTTGCCACTTAGTGACTAATGCGGAGCTGGAAGCGGGGAGCCATACAAGCATTTTATCTCCCAGTGAAAACTGTGGTGTTTGGACCATCCTCAGAACTTTCTTTAATTAAGTCCAGAACATCCCTAGATTTTGTCCTTACAGCAGTTCAAAGGGAGAAAAACTTGTTGAGGCCTTGGGTGCTTCCCACACTGCGATCAACAGAGGATTCAGCCATTTATGGAATTAGGATAATTCATCCTTCCTACAGCGTCCTCTCTCTGGGTTCTGGGTGTCCTCCCATGGTCGGTTGTAGGGAGAGATGGTTCTTGGCCAGCAATTCAGAGACTGGCTCACTGCTCCATCCTGGAGCAGTGAGCCAGTCTCTGAATTGCTTTCAAGACCACCTGCTTGGTAATCTCCTTGTTGGTCGTCCAGCTGCAGCCACCGTTTGCCTGAGTTGAGGAACTACTGCACGTAGGAGAAGGGCCAGCCGGCATCTTCATAGGCGATCCTTCAAAAACCAGCAGCAATGTCCATCTTGTCCATGTTGCCGCTTTCAGATGGTCGTAATCGTTCCAAGAGGATGCTGGCAGACTGTGGGCCGCCAGCTGCGCTTCCCTGGTGAGTAAACGTATAGCTCATTCCCCCTCTGGCCACCCACACACCACTGCCGAGCCTTTAAAGACCTCGAGGAAGGCTTTGGGGTCAACCACTGGCGTCATCGTCCCTAATGCCTGGCCTTTGGATCATCCGGTGGGGAGGTGGCAGATGGTGGCTGCACACTCCTCAGGAGAGTCCTCAGCCTGGGTGTACATTATTTCATGCAGTGCCTGGTAATGCTGCTGCTGCATAGAGAGCTAGCTCTCCTGGTGATTTCGTACTTGCCCCAGTGCATTGTGTCCTTCCATTTCTGGATTTTGGCACCACTGTGACAACTGAGCAGTCTAGTTCAAGTTCAAGTTCAAGTTTGTTTATTTCTAGAGCCCTTTATCACAAGCATGTCTCAAAGGACTGTGCAGAGAATGAGCCTAACTAGGTCTAACTGATCAACAATCAGCCACAGAACAGAATGATATAGGACAAACATCAGGAAGAGCAAGACACACAAAAACAGATTAGCAAGACAAGTCTCTGAGGAGGAAGGACACTGAAGAAGAGTGTTGTGGTTCTCATCCGTTTATGGGGCACCAACCTAATAAACACAAATAACATAAATTATAAACCACAAGTGCAGGAATCCTTCCAGGGATCTGTCAACAGTCTCTAAATAAATGCTCCGCTCCGGGGCTAAAGGTACCAGTCTGCAGCACAAATAGCCTTTTCAGGCTGACAGGCATGCGGTGCGCTTCCCGCGTTCTGCGCTAGGATGCGCGCTCTGGCCATTCAGTCCGCGGGCTCTTCTGTCAGCGTCTACTGAAAAACACAGATGGAGAGATGTTAATTAGGCACAGGTGCAGCTTGTTGACCGGCTGGACCGCTCTAGGCCCTCTCTGCCTTCCGACCAATCCCTGTCCTGCTTGCCACAACGGTTATTCCAGCTTCATAATGTATTACAATGTGTCAGGAAACAATGCATGTCAATTTCTGATGTGATTATATTGTAAAATGACTGCATATATAGAGTATATATACACCGATAATGTGGTTATGATGCCTTACAATGCACTTTAAGTGAAGTGTTTCTTGTCAAGCTATGAAATATGTGGATGTGAATGACTGAATTTCTCATTTAAAGGGACAGTGAGGGTTTTTTTGAAGAGGCTTTTTGCTTTTACTTTTGCTTTTACCAACCAAATACTTTCTGGACATTCAAAGGTTTTTGCCACAGCGTTTCTGTTTCTAAGAACTGGCACCAGCTTCCTCTTAGCATTTGTTAACAGACAGTCAAAGGGAAATGATGTAATGTCCCAAAAGGGAGCTTCAATAGTGTTAAAGGGATATTACTGTGATACCATCGGAGATAAAACATACCATAAGGTCCAATAAAGGTCACTATAAAACTACCATAAGGTCACTACAAACTCATTATTTAGTACCACAGACATACTATAGCTCCCTGTAGGAACATTGTAATGATTCGGCTGCCCATGGCTAATGAAAGCCAATCATATACTGTAATGTGACAATATCTTTCAGGCTGTTTTTGTAGAGTTTTGTGTATTTGTAGTGCAGAATGGTGCACAGCAACTCCTTTTTCAAGAGAGAGAGAGACAAAGACTCACAAAATGTTACTGGGTGCTAATCTTAGCTTGTTAGCTATCTCTTTGTCTTTGATATCACAGCTACACAACATAATGCCGGGCCTGTCAGCATTTTGTCACCCTGAATCAAGTCACTTTTTTATGGTTGTGCAGTGATCCGACAACAGAAATAGAAATATATGTCAGTGAAAACACCTGGGTGATTTCATATATTTTACTGAAACTCAAAATAGGTGATGACCTAATCCACCATTTCCTGTGCCTTCACTTCCAGGTTGGAGCTCCACTGAATTCACAGTAGGTTTCCACATAAATTGAGTGAGCCACTAATGGGGTGAACCAACTCTCAAGTTGCAACATAGCTTTTACCTGTTGTGCAGAATCTGAGCATATATATTCCTCCTGTGTCAACCATAATCTGTTCATTGATTTCATTTGGGATTGCTTTAAGGGAAAATATGTTTAATATCTTTTAACATATGAATGCTTAAAGTTAGACAAAATTGACACTTCATCACATTTAAAGGTGCAGGTTGAACACATGAGCACATTGGAATAAATGGTTCGATTATGGATGGCAGAAGGGCAAAGTTTGAATTAGCATTTTGCAAGAGAATGTGCCACTTTCTTCAAATGATGGATATTTCAATCAACAAAACTCTACTTTTAACAAATTTGAGCAATTTGAGTAAAACTGCATTTGAAAATCACACCACACCACACCATACCCAGATAATCTGTGCCATCATCATTCCACAAGAGGGCATAAATGCACCATACTACTGGTCTACTATACAGGCATTACTCATACATGCTTCATAAGCCTGTAGCCTACGCAGGTCTGTCTCACACCAGACTGTCTTTTACTAGATATATAAACATAGCTTATAGATTCAAAATGTCATCAGGATTTCTCAGAATAATTTCACTAGCATGAGTCTCTTGAGTCTTTGAAGCAGAATTAGACCGATATATTGGTTTGCTGATATATTGTGGTATTACATGGTATTATATGTATGGTACCTACCATCATTACTGCTCCCTGACCTCTCTGAAGAAATGTATATCTGTAGCTTGAACTGAAGGCTAGAAATGCCAACAGGTAATTGAAAGAGAAGAGTTCTTTCGCATGCATCCCGATGGGAACACCCTCACCCATCCCATGCAAACCACATACCCCAAATGTCAAATCTCAGCACAGGCAGCCCCCTAGTGATCACACCAGCAGGAAATTATACTGGAAAAAGCTAACGCAGGTCCGTTATTTTACACCCAGCCCACTAACATGCCTGCATGTCAGTCTGATTCCCAACCTTCATCCTGCCTCAGATCCTTCCCTCCCTTGAAGAATGTCATCTTTTTTTCCTTTAGTTTTGCTGTCCAAGACCCAGCAAAGCAATTGTAAAGGCCTTTATATTTAGTTGTTTTGTTTCCGTCTAGATGAAGCTTATTGTTCAAGATCTACTGGTGAATTTTCCACCAGAATGAAGCCACTATTGGATAGTAGCAAAAGAAATATAACTGTGCAGTATTACCGATGATTCCACTTCCTCATTACATCTAATCTAATCTAATCTACACAGACTAGATTATTCTTAAACCTCAAACATTTAACATGATGTCAGTATTAACTCATAGACACATGTATTGTTGTTAAAAAAAAATAGTCAATACTTGTTTCCATGGTATCAATTTCATCTTTCCAATTTGAATATTTATTGGCATTTTGGACATTTTGTTTTGAGTCATTTGGACCATCATTTCTATATCTTCTTATTTTGTTTTCTTCCATCTGTTGTGTGGGAAGCAGGCTACGTATTTTTGGTATTCTTTCAACTTATTGAAATTTGTTGCGGGCATACATTGCCATATGTTCTCTGGAACAATTCATGAATGATAATTTTAACCTTTTTGTCTATGGGCTTGTTAATGAATGTGATGCCTTTATTCAGAAATAATTTTCAAATGAACCAGTTATCAATAGGTCACTACTGAGCCATAATAAATACTTTTCCTCATCCTATATATTCGAGGAAGAGGATATTTGTCAGGTCCAATATCCTCTTCCTCCCACTGGCAGACGTGTTGTGGAAGATATCCGACCTTCACCTCAGCTTTCTTCCTCTCCTTTTTTCCTTGGTTCTTCTTTCTTCATCTAGCACTTCTTCACAATACATAACCATTCTACAGACACAGGAATATTTTGTCATATGTATCGTCAGGGAGCTGATTCTCTGACCCTTGACCTCATTATTTTCTTGTATTGTTGGCGATCTAATTGAAGCTTGTCTGTCTGTTGTCTCTACATAGATTTGCACTGAAAAAATGCACATGCTTTGCAAATAGGTTTTCAGTTGGTGCTTGTGATGTAATGTTAAAGCTACACTAGGCAAGATTTGTATGTAAAAAAAATTGTAACACTTCTCCAACCACAGGAAGTGATGAATCAAAACTTAAGAGCAAAATGCAAATTGTCCTGAAATTGCTGTGAAAAGGTTATTTTTTCTCCATCTCCACCCCACCAGCCAGTAAGAAGAAGAAAATACGAGTGAGGAGTGCACAGATGTCACATTATATTATTTTGTGGGTAATAAAGTTTCAAAAATTCAAACAGTTACCTCCTGCTGCCACTTGGGGCCATGAAAGTGCAAAGTTGCCTAGTGCAGCTTTAACTTTAAGTTGCTTGAGAAATTAATCATGAATTTATTTGCACTACTTAATCAGAAAAATATTTAAATTCTTTATCTTTTTCATTACCAAAATGACCATGTTTTTTTTTTTTTTTTTTTTGGGGGGGGGGGGGGGGGTGGGGGTGGAATGTGTTTCTCTAACTTGTCAACAACTTGATGTCTCTCTGTTCATGTGATTGGAAGATTACACAGCAGAGTGAAGTCTGTGTTTTACAGTGATCCATCACTTAAGGCTGTAGATGTTACAGTATGATTTCAGCCTGTTTGAGCAAAGGTAATGTAAACACAACAGGGGTATTGTCCTGAGGTAAACCTTATCAGCGACGGGTCAAAATTAAAGGTGCAGCCGCTCATGAAACAAAAACTCACAAAAGCAGAACTGATTACCAAACAACCTCAAAGTTTTTAAAGACTGTTTTCTTTGTCACTGGATTGATTGATCCTGGGCCTATTTATTCATTATTCTGCCTGTGGCCAAACTTGCTTTAGGATACAGTATTGAAAATGTATAGTTATGAATACAATGTGCCCCTGCTTTCTTTGAGAGGGGAGGTAACAATGTATTAACTCTAATGAAAGAGATATATAAGAACAGCGCTGCAATTCCACTGTAACCTTTTAACACCACACATGACATTGTAATGTAAAGCAAAAGATTCAGTACAGAATCTGCAGAGGTGGAGTTTGAGGATCACATGCATCACCTAATACATGTAGCTTTATGGAATCAGAGGCTCTTATTGTGAAATTTGAATCAATATGGTTGCCATGTACAGGCGCAGAAACATACAGACAACTTACAAAGTAACACAGTACAAACTAAGACATGGCACAAAGACAACAGGACCTCACATAGTGCAAGGGGATAGTACAAGACGTATGACAGACAGTAGACTATATATATCACTCTGCAAATATACATTCAGTATTCAGTTACATTGTGCAGCATGACAGTACAGTGTGTTTGCAGCTGTAGAGGAGGTATGGCGTCCAGTAGTGCATTAGATCAGCATGAGCTGCTTATACTGAATAGGATCAAATGCATGGAGTAAGATATGAGTATTATAGAGCATGGATATAATTACTGAGGACGCATGCAGCACAGTGTGCAAAGACATGCAGACATTATGAGTAGTGCAGCATTGTGCTAATATCGCTATGGTAATAATAAATAGCATGGCAATAAACAGTAACAGTAGTAGGATTACACCCAGTCCCATAGGGGGTGATGGGTCCAGACATAGTGAGGGGGTATGGGGGCTGGATCTTAGGAGGGCTGGTTGAGTCTTTGAGGTGAGAGTTGTTGAGGTGGCGGGTGGTCTGGTCATGATGGACCAATAATGTCTCCCACAGGAAATAGGTAGGCCAAATAAATAAGCTATTTTTAGCCATTTTTAAGCAGTCGTTTCTTTTTTAGAAGTCACTGGCACCCTGTAGGCCTTGTTAGCACATAGTTTCTTCTGTTATCCTGTCACTACACCACAGTTCCCTATAATAAGACATTATGTCCCTCTGAATAAGATGATTTTATCTGTCTTTACCTTATAAAGACCATAGGATCTGCTCTTTATCTTGTTATCATGCCATAGATCCTTTTGATTAGCCAGTGTTACTTTTAATACGTTGTTGCTACTTGGTAGTTTCTCTTGATAACGTAATTACCCAACAGTTAGTCTATAGCTGGAGCACTGTGATTTAAAATGCTAACAACTAACATAAACATGCTGTTGATTAAAATGCATATTTCTAGTAAGAGGTACAAGTTTACCTCTTAGACTGAAGTAATTCCAGGCAGCAGCTGAAGTGGAGAAAAGGCCGAGAAACTTTACCTAATACCATGTAGAAGCCATCCTACATTAGCCAGCAAGGTGCAGAAATGAGATAAATGGACATTATAGATCAATAACAGACCTTCGCAAAACATGGCAGTGATTCAAATCCATAATTGAAACAGGAAATAATTGGACGTTCTATTCATTCCTCAGGTGAACATCATTCACTCAAATCTCTCTTAAATGAGAGAAATAGACCAAAACAGCAGCTTTCAACTAGTACAGAGCAAACGTCGTCATCATCATCATCATCATCATCAGTTAATATCAGACCTTCAGTAACCACAGATTATGTGTTTCCTATATGTAGACCTTTGCCGAGCATAATGCACTTTCCAATCATGCAGGCTTTTTGACATATTTGAAGAATACAGTTGTATGGTTCAGGGCCTGGACTCTAGATCCACCTGTTAGCCAGCATAAAGCAGGTCTACCTAATTAAAATATGTTCTGGTGTGTACTCAGGATTAGTTTAGTGTCATGGATCACGGATCATTATGCATGTGAGAAACACATGCATATGAGAAACATGCATAATGAGAGGTTTTGTTGATGGGGAAATTAAGAATGTGTTGTAGGCTACTGGTGTAATTGTATATGCACAGCATTCATTTAATTTTATGACTTGATTGAATTGGTTTTATATTAAGCTCTTGCAACAGTCTAATTGGACTAAAAGGGATCCCAATAAAGAAAAACAAAAGAGGGCCGCTGATTAAATGTTTAAGGTGAACTGTATACTCTCTCATCTATTAGCTTACATCAAAGTGAGGCCTGGAAACCTGTATTTGTAATCCCGATTAAATGTAGTTACTGCAGTTCATGCTTCAATACATATTTTGCTGGTGAGACGTCACACAAACTATTAAGTGAATGTCTATATATGAGAATCAAAAGAAACCTCTACATGCTCCCTTTAAAAATGGAAACAAAATGTGTCTACTAGCTACGCTGTTATTGTGCATAAGGACCATTTTTCCTGTGTATAATGTGCCATTATCATAGAACTGTAAGAGGGAATATTCCACTTTCATGTAGAGGATATGGTCAGAATAAAGAAACCACCAGTAGGCCTACACCAACACAAAGTCTACTGTCATTGCAAGGGAGCATTTTTGGCACAGTTTTAGGATAGGGATACTTAGCAATACGTATAGCATTTTAGTACTTGGATCTGGGTAAAATGCTGGGAAAAGGGTCTAGGTACATTAGCCTGGTGCAGTGTGGAATGAACATCGGATAATAACTTAACCCAAACTCCACCTCCAGAAATCTAAAGATACACGACTAGATATAGAGTTTGGCTTTGCATCTGAACTACTTTCGGATGCACCATGACAAGAGTAGGACCAGAGACATGACATTGGTTTACTTTCATAAATTTTGCCTACTAAACTAACTGAAATATTTTAATGAATTGCAGAACTAATACTGACAGAGCAGTAGCTGGCCAGTCTCCTTTTTTTTGCAATATGAGAGCAGATGCTTCTGATCTTGTGTATCAAGCCCGTTATAATGCATCAAAATTTTTAAATCTGGTCATAATAATTTGGAGGCTAGCTTGCCAACGTAGGGACAGGACAGGATATTTTGCCATGGGCGTCACATGTCTCATAACAGAAAGACTCTCAACCAAGGGCGCTTTATTGCTTCCAGCGATGAAATGAGCACAGTGAATAGACAAGTCAAAAAGCCGTTTGACAGGCCAAGGCCAAGTTATCGCTACCGTCTTCTCTATGATTTACGTTCCCCTGCTCACAGGGCAGCTTCTGGGCTGCTCCACGCTCGCTTTTAGAAGTTATTTTAGGTCGGCTCATCGCATGGTTATGAATAATAATGATGATAGCTGTTCATCCTGGCCTTTTCAATCATCAGATTTGAAATCAACAGTTGTTATGATCTAATTTCAAAGCACAGGATTTGATGTTATGATCCTGTGTGCCATAATCCAGGGTGAGCGTTCATATAGAAGCCCAGGTCAGATGTCAAAATCCAGAGCAGCCATGCTAACAGCAAACAAAATGTCAGCTAACATGCTACAAGCTAGCAAGCCAACATATCAACATGCTAAGAGATTAATATTATCCCACCAAACATACTGCTAACCAAGAGCCAGAGCGACCAAGCTACCAGCAAACAACATGTCAGCTAGCATGCTACAAGTAAAACAAGCTAACAAGCCAACATATCAATGGTGTTGTTTCAGTGGCTTGTTTTAGGAACTTATTATGGCTCAATATCATATTTAATGTTGGTGTGATAGCTGTGTAAAACAGATGACACTTTCTAACAGATAACTGGGCTGACGTCTAATGATAGTCTGGTGCTGTTTTCCTCTTCAAATTTTTCTTGGTTTTCAAAACCACTGGGAGTCCTCTGTTGTCTTGTTTTTAAAGCATATTCTAGTCTAGTCTAGTCTAGTCTTGCTTATTTATATAGCCCTTTATCATAGTCACCTTGGGTGACATATCAGTTGAGGAGGAATTGAATGATGATCATCACAATTGATAACAATCTTGGCCTCAGAAGAAAACGCACCAGAGACACCAGAACTCTTGCCTATGGGAAAACTCTGTTATTGCTTCTTTTGTTTTCTCCACATGAAGCAAGATATAATTTAGTGACTTTTCTTTTCTTTTCTTTTTTTAACCTTTATTTATGCAGTGAGGGTTTTGCTGAGCGTGCATACTGTTTCAGCTCCGCCCTGCATCACTTACACACATTCACACCACAGTCTTCTACTGTCAGTCAGCTCAACTGGAGCCACTGGTAGTTGCTTAAGGGCAACTCAACAGTAGCTGTAGTAGCTGAGTACTCATCACTTCCCCTGCCAGTCCAGGAATTCAAACTGGAAACCTTCAACCTTGTGACATTACAGTGAATCGTGGTATTTTATGGTCTGTGTCAGTGCGGCCTGTCTTCCTGATTCTCTGCTTTCACTCCCTCCGTCCACAGTCACAGTGCTTCCCAGGTAAATAAACCTGTCAACATGTATGAGTGCAGTGTTCTGCATCTGTCGGTGGGTTTAGGACAGCAGTGCGATGTCATCAGCAAAGTCAAGGTGCTCTAGCTGCTCCACTGGATGCCCACATGGTTATTATTGGTTGTTTGGCTCATTATCCAGCCAGCGCCTAAGAAGAAGAAGCATTGCTACTCCAAGAAACATGACAAGCTAACTTTATTTAAATGTTGTTTTTTTCTCTGAAAAGTCTTAGATGTGCTTTGATATATTTCACTCCAGGCTTGTCTTTATATAAACTTGAAAGGCTAATCAAAAAGTACAGGTATTGGATTTGAATGCAAAGGACTGCAGCAGAATTGGCAGTGAAAAATAGGATATAGATCAGTGTCTCTGAGGTAAATCTTACTTTATAAATCATTCTCAAGAGATTCATTTGGTTGTTTAACATTAGAGTAGAATGGCATACAAAACTGAACACAACAGATCAACACTGCAAATTGTTGGAAAACATTGTCTTACATGACATATCATCTCAGTTGATTATGCTAACTAATTGAATGTCAGCCGACATCTGACATACTTATTAGGATACTGTACTGTAATCAACATTATTGCAATATTTTGTATTTTGTTGCTCTATATTATGTAATCAAGTTCATTCTGCAATAGCCTCTGCAGCCTAAGTGAGTTGGCCATGCATTATACTAGTTCTTGACATAGTCTTTTCCTAGCCAAAAAGAAGTAGAACTTGTCTAAACTTAACAATGAAGGCAATTAACTGACCTTCCCATCCAGAGAGACTTGTAGCACAATCAATCAGTAGGCAGGTGCTCAGTGTCTTGTCCAAGGACACTTTGACAGGTTGTGTGGCTGATGCCTGTATCGAACCTGTGAGCTTTCCTTCACTCTAACCAACAAGCCACCTCGTCTCCGTCTATAGCAAACCTACAAGTCCCTTTAGGAATCTAGTGCCTAATTATGAAATTATTGGAATATTATAGTGATACCATGCTGTGGGAGTTAAAAAATACCATACAGTATGATAAGGCCATTACAACATCACTATTGAGTACCACACACATACTATAAGTTGCTGTATTATTGTGATTTTGTACAGTGTGGGCCTAAATGTAGCCTACACGTCCTGAACATTATGAAGACATTACAATAATCTCAGAATAATACTAGAATATAACGTCGCCTCTGATTGGCGGAATCGGTCTGTCCATCAAAGCGAGCGTCCAATCACACGCAGGCTTACATGATGGGGTGGATATTTTCACTATGTACAGTATGTTGCAAAAACTGTTCTGTTCATTTTATGGCTAAGGCTGTGAAACAGATCTAAACAACTAACTACTCGGTTACTACGTTGCTGCTAAGGGGTAAGTACCGTTAAACTACAATTTTACATTTCCCCAACATTTTTTACCCGTTTATCAGTCGCTCAACACCCAGGAAGCTTATATCAAGTAGTCACTCAACTGAGGCAGACTGTAACCAACCTTTTCAGTATCTACTTATCGGGGTTTTCTAACTAGGTAGCCCACACCTTTTCACTGACCTTTGTCAAGCGGACAGTGCTAAAAGATAAAGTTAAGTCAGGGATGATGTTCGCAACTACAGGCCAGTCAATGCTTGGGTATGAACACTTTGCAAGCCGGGGGAGGGGAGGGAGGAAGGGTGGCAGGGATATAGATGTGAATTTTTTTTTCCCACCTCGAGGAAAACGAAAGTGTTTCCAACACAATATGTGACTGAACAAGTCTCTGTTTCCGGTGGAATTCACGCATTGTCGTGTTATTTTTGTGGGTTAAGGTCGTTTTGTGTCTCGCCTTCGCCGACGGTAACATTCATCATCCAGGGGAGAAGTAGTGTGTTTCTGTATCAGTGTCAAGCTAGACAAAATAAACAAAGAGGACTTCCGGTCAAAACTTTCAAAATAAAACCTTTATCGACGAACGTGTTGCAACCTTTTTTTTTTTTTTTGGAGCAACACAAAGTTCCAACATGAAAATTAAGAACACATGTAAGGATGAACCTTTAGTAAATTAAAAACAAGCAAAATGTCCTTTTCACAGTATAATTTCATGGCCACAAAGGTCTGTTTAATATGACATTTAAATAGAAAATATAGACAACTCGGAAGGATGTGTACTATCTTGGAAAGGTCAATTTGAACTAAAGTTAGATCTATATGGGTTGTTGAATGCAGATACTGATATCTTTGGATTGAAGCTGCTGACAGCAGATATTTTGTGCCATTATGCAGTAGGCCTATGTTTAAATTTGATTATTTTCATGATAGAATAATTAAGAAAAATTACAAGTATTTAATATTCCCCAATATTACTGGCAGGGCAGTAAAGCCACTGAAACAGCATTTAGACCATGGGATTTTAAAGTATCCGCTGAAACTCATAATAATAATAATAATAATTCTAAAACATATTAATGCATGCTTGTGTGGAATCTAATAAGAATGCTGTATTACAATAAATTCAGGTTAAGGGCTCCCCAGAGAAAACCAATGTAGTATTGATCAATATCTAATCAAATAAATTAATCACATCCGTCATATCAGAGCAGAGAACACTAATCAGGCCAATTATTAATGAAAGCGTTCTGAAACTGAAACCTACAGCAGTGGCACATATATTTCTGAAGGCGGTAGAATGAGAGCTTCATTACCCTTAAGTGACACATTTTGCGTTTTTATTTTGGAGAAAAATCGCCTTGCTTCCGGTCTCCGCCTGGCTAACTATGTTTGACTTGACGCAACTGAGCTCAGTACAGCCAGTGCCGAACTGTTATGATGTGTCAATAAGTTAAAAAGGTGGACGCCACCGATGATGAGAGGCCCCCCCCGGCACTTGAGCTGGATATTAGAGGTATGTTTTGGCATCAAGGAGACCTTCATGACAGAGAACTTGTTTTTTATTGATTTTCCGTTAAAACCCGGTCGTTATTTTCGGAACCTCTCAGTCAGTCACTCTGAAAAATTGTTATTATCGCTGCTTTGGACATGATGTCCGCCTGCTGGCTCTTCCCCCTTGAATTTGTTTTTTTCCGTCGAGATTTCATCGATAACTTGTGCCACAGACTGTAAATTCTTTCTCCTGTGAATGTGTTGACCAAATTTTAATTCAGTCCTCTTTGAAATCGCTGTGTAAAATATATGGCAAAGCAACTGTTTCTCTGTGAGGTGGTATGACCCCCCCCCCCCTTCCCTTCCTCTCCGCATTAAATGCATACAAGCCTGCGTTGTATCAAAACGAATAGTTGCAACAGCACGAACAAGTGCTTTAGTTACAGTTTAGTCAATATGTTTTGTCAGTAGCTTTTCAAGTATCTTGTGCGGGTTTGGAAACCATTGCATGTTATAGCCGTGACACGTCCAGTTAGCAGGCTGGAGTGCTAGCAAGCTAACTAGCTACTTTTATTCCTAGTAACACTGCTAGGAAATGGAGCTGCTGCTCAGCAAAACATTGCACACAGATGCATGTGCCTGGGCAGAAAATCCCCAGTTTAATTAATGAATGTGGATGTTTTTTTCCTCGGAGTGGGAGACGTTTCGACGACATTGTCATCGGAGAGTTTGACAGGAGTGAAATATCCCTACTACTGTACTGTACTTGGGTTTTCTCCTCCAAACCAAAGCAAGATGGACTCTCATTCGGCTTGTCTGTCTTGTCAGAGCCCAGATCGACATTTTGCACGGAGATGAAAATGTGAGCTTAGGGATAGGAGCATATTAGGTAGGCAAACGCATCGTTTATCCGTCAACCTCACAATTTTAGCGTTGTTATTCCGCATAAAAAGCTCGATACAGTCGCTCAAGACTTCACTCTTAAGACTGTCAGGCAGTCCGATCGGGCATCAGCAGTTTTACCTGAAAACACAACTAAACCTCTGCGCAGCAATAGACTCACTGCAACTGTGCCTGCTGAATTGTAAGCTGTATAATGTTGCGTTAAATGCATCCAGTGGTCGTAGGTTTTGGCCTACATGCTTTGGTTTTGGCCAGAAGGGCGGATCGACTGCACGATTGAAATGATCAGTGATCAGATCAGACAAAATGTCCCACCGTAGTTTGAAGCCGAGGTCTTGTGCTATGCAGTGTCACTCACTAATGCTGTATGAAAGTTGCTTTGCTCACATTTCACTGCAGACTTGAGCTCATGTTGTGGGGAAATTGTTGCAGCGATGACAATGTAACGCTTGACTGAGAGCAGTGTCTTGTATTTTATAGGTCATCGTCATTGCATGACAAAGGCTGTGGCAGATTCATCCTCATCATTCATACAGCATTTCCATAGTTTTTTCTTGAGTAAGTATCCCTGTTTTCCACTTAGCATTCACAAACACAAACACTTTCGAGTCTTGTTTTCATCCTCTAGTTTGAATGTCTTCCAGATCAATAACTTAGTAGCTTGTTACAGTCACATAATCAAACATCATTCATTCATTGATTGCTTTGTGTTTATCTGACATGTCTCCAGAGGAAGTGCAACTATAGAGACGAAAACAAATACGTGCACCTATATGATTACAATATACTGACATGCTTAATTATTATTAAATTGTATTGCTGCTTTTTATATATGTAGAACATTAACATTTAGGTGTCTATAACATGAACTTATGCTAGTTTGAATATTTGCATATTTGTGGAGCTCCCTGTCGTGGCTTCAGCAGAGAGACCTCAAAGAGTAAAAGTTGAATACAGTCTGCATCAAGGTGAGAAGAGGCTAGGTTGAATCTCATTTACTTTCCTGATTCATTCACAGTTTAGGAGTTTAGCTGACAATGTTATCCAGAGTGATTTACAATGAGTGCAACAGTAGAATATGCTTTAATTCATTACAAGCCACCAAAGTAAAAAGTGCCAGGGTCAAAGCTACAGTGCCCAGACAACAGCAAATATTCCCGTGTCCCTAGAATATTTGCTTAAATAACTGCTTGATAAAGAAATAAAACTGTACTAATGTCTTCATTCCTCAGGAGTCTGGTAATATGACAGGATCAAGGAAAGGCATTTCCATTTGTAACTCAATTTGTGTAACTCCTGAAATGGGCGACTATAGCAGTTCTTCTGTGGGTAACTGACCACTTTCTGTTGTGACTTTGTTCCTGTTATCTTCTTTGCAATGAAAACTTGCCAAGGAAGGCTCTAAAAGCACAGAGCCCGTTAATGATCTTGTGCAGCTCGTGTAGCGGCAAACTACCAACAGACAATAGCTTCCAGCCCATTGGTGAACAGCAATGTAATATTTTGTAGTACATCAGCCCGATTTTTCACTACTTTTTTATCCTATTGCTCACATTTAAAACATTAGTTGTATCAGACTCTCATTTTGGTCACTTGTAATTTTTTCCCAAATACACAGGTCCCCACCTGTCTATAGTGGCAGTTGGTGTACATTTCTTAGAGTTCAAACACTGAAACAAGGAAGCAACTTACTTTAGCAATTAGAGTTCACCTGTCACATTTCAGAGATTTGATGAGACTAAAACTAATCAACTACAAACTCATTGTTTTTACTAACAAAACAAGGTAAACAAGCTGCGGTTTGGTATTTATTTGCTGAACAAATCGTCAAACGCTCGTCGTATGCAGGGAAATTACATCACCAATCCCAAATACAAACACAGTAAACACAGTAGTTCAATGATCTTGAACTACTTTACAGCAGTGATGAAACATCCCGTTGTGGTGAATGTATTTAAAGGCCAAGATTTTGGTGGATATCCTTCCTTTGATTCCATTAGGGGGTGTACTCACATTTTTGACCATTTCTGATCATGTTAGCTGAGATCTGAAAAGAGCAATTATAGTCCAGTAAATAGTAAATCAGTGTTATAACTATACTTGTCCATAGCCAAGCAGCTCAGTCAAGATAATGGGGACATGTCAGTATTCCTTGCCAGCGACAGCAGGGTGCTCAGTGTTGGGTTTAAGATGTCTCTATACTATCTCCAAAAAGTCAATAATAAAAATGTAATTCTGGGGGCAAATGGCAAAACATCCTGCTCACCACAAATTGCTGTCACCATACATCCAGAGTAATTCCTATGCACACAAAGCCATGAACAGACAGACTGGCTGAAGAGACAATTGAAAGGAGGAATTATGTGAACCCCCTACTAAAGATTTTTTTCTTACTAATTGCAATAATATCTGATTCTGAGTTCAGCATCAGGAAAAGTTTTCCACATCAGCACCATCTCCTTTAATGATTGCATAGTCTTTGGCAATCCCTATGAGGAATTCTGGACCATTGTATTTTATGTATGTTTATATTCATTATTATCAATGCATCTCCTTGGTTTTTCAGTACAACTTTAGTGGACTGTGCAGTATTTTAGCTGATTGACTCGATATCCAAGTAAACCAGCTAAAAATGATCATCGTTTTGTTGCTCTGTTTCATGTTACACATGGGTCCTTCAGTTGTGGGGATCCTCCAAGGCGAGTTAAGTGAGAAAATTAGCATAGTAAATTAAGGCTAATGAAATCATGGTCAGTAGGGGGATAATTTGGCTTCTTCACTCGCTCCTTTGCTCCTGTTGTATTAAACGATATATAGACAGAAGCGGCAATTTGGAGATTTAAAGGGAAGGTTCAGGAGTTTTTGATAATGATACCCAATCAAGCCTGCTTTAGGTTTAAAAATGTCTTAATTTGTGTTTCTAACACATTGGCACCAGCCTTCTAGTGCAAGTCAGTATGAAAGGAGACCATTACACTCTCAACATGACATACATCCTTTCAAACTGTTTCGGTTCTTAGAATTTCTATTACTACAGCTGGAAGCAAATTAAGTGGTTCTGTGATTCTGGGGTTCAATCCTTTTTGCCAAATATTTTAGTTAATGGTGGCAATGCAGTTAGGCACATTTGGATTGAATGTATTCCAGATCTGTATCTCAGATTATTACTTTTTGTGATCTTGGTCAAAAATGTAAAACGCTGTCGGCGATTAGGCTAACTGTTTTAAAAAATTCAGCATTGGAATATTGGGGTGTGCTTACTTAACTTCTCCCATTGATTCAAACGCCACAAATATTGCAAACTGGTGGTAAGCAGGGCAGAATTGTAAAGCTAGTAAGACCCTTTAAGGCTGAAATGCTAGTTTCACAAACAATTTCACGCAAGTAAACAACACAACTGAAAACATTGTGTGTTGTGTTGAGAGATGACTTAGAGAAGCAAATTATGAATTGTATGGAAAGCGTTTTATATTTAGAGACATTACATAGGCAAACCAATTCTGTTGCAGTCCAAAGATCCTATTTAGGCATGGGTAGAATTCAAATTGTTGGTGGTGGATGTTAAGTGACAGCTAACCATTATGGAGATGAGGGAAACACATGATAACATTGGTCAGATCCTTTTTAAACATCGCAAGCAGTCCAGCGGCATGGTATGAAAAACATTAAATATTTTGGCAGTAATATTCATTTTGCAATGGTACAGGAATCCAAGTGACAAATATGCGCAGCAAAGTGAGCTGGATATGTGTATAAACTGTGAGGAAGGCCTTTCAAAATGAAAAATATCTGTGCCATTGTGTCAGTTGATGTCATATTGCATATGACACTAGGAGGTTGTAATGTTTGTTATGTTGGAAGGTGTTATGTCTCTAGCATGTAACATCTCATAGGGAATTAAGTGGCCTCTTTAGAAAGAAAATACAATCTGGGGCAAAACAATGGGGTTTCAGCCCCACAGGCGTGGACCCCTAAATATAGCCACTAGTCGCAATTCTGGGGTTCATGCCAATGTGGCAAGGCCACAAATGTAAAGCTCTCAAGGGCCTAATGTTTTGTTGTTGTTTAAGTCATAGCATGTTTTACAGTAATATGGATATCCATTATAGGTGTTTATAATAATCTCCATACAGCCATCTTTTATAGCCGCATTACTGTGACTGGCCATGCACTGTTATGAAGTTTTGATCCTGTTTGATCAAATATCATTGGATTTGGATCAAAATTGGCATGTACTGTATAGTCCAAGTCATGGACCTGACATAATGTATGAACCAAAGTATCACAATGAAACTTACTCTGTCAAGTTGTGTTAGTTATATGCTATTATATGACTCATATAACAATATACTCAAATTAAAACCAAACTTCAAATATATTCTGTTAAGTGGTCCTGGAGCATGAGAAACAGATGTCAGTATTTTGTCCGCCACATTTTTTTTTTTTGCATTTGTAGTACCCCCCTATATGTTGATTCATAAACACTTAAAGGGACAAAGGTAATTAAAGTTGTACAAAGTTTCATGATATTTGTCATATGTCCACTTTTGTGATAGGCCACACCCTCTTACAAGTTAATTGGTTAATCACAAGCGAACAAAACAGAATAGTTAATTCAATGTGTACCTAACCAAACATCAGAAGAGACAGTTTATCTCATATCTGCTCTGAAACCATCTTAGCCAGGTGAAACACTATGACTAGCTAGCAAGCTATTGTTGGCAGCCACTTGTAACATTTTTAATTTGTTACATTTTTTTCAACCTCTGTAGAACATTTCCTTTTTTCAGGAAACGATTCTCCATAGAGGTTCAGGGGCAGTGAACCTCCAACACTAGATTGTCTTGCCATCATCACCTCTAGCATCCAAGCTTTTTCCTTTAGCTCTTAACTTCGATAATTGCAAACATCAAAAATTACTTTTGGACAAGTGTGATCCAGAACAGAGAATGAAATAGCATTTTATTACCCAGATGTACTGTTCCTTGTTTGTCGATGTCTTAGAGTAGGTGTTCAAAATGAAAGTAAGAAAGTGGTGCTGACTACAGGTATCCCCAATGGCCAATTTTGCCAGCTGACCATTCATGAATTTTTATAGAGGTATTTTCACTAGAAATGAAAATATTCTGGCAAAGTAAAATATCACTACAATGTGGAGAAATCACTAGCCACAGGCAGGTTCAAACCACACTGGAAAACTAAAGATTTAGGGTGTTGGGGTTTTTGACAGTGAATTGAAAGAGCCATTGAAATGTGTTTATATCCAACGCCAAAGTTGATGGATTCATATGAAATGGAGTGTGGACACTTTAAACGGGGGGAAGTGGCTTGAAGCACATGGTTGGGTGTTGGTTGCCATCTTTACATTGCATTCCCACTGTGCATCCTTAGTTTTACCTTGATGTGGTCCTATGGTATGCCTATTTCTTTCATTTTTAGGCGCGGTAGTACCATGAAGGGTGGAGGAAGGGGTAAGGAGCCACCTGTTGTGGGGGAGGTCAGTGGCAAGCGCCCCAAACGCAAATGTCTGCAGTGGCACCCACTTCTCTCCAAAAAGGCGCTGGATTTCTCTGAGGAGGAAGAAGAGGAAGATGAAGAGGAGCTGGAAAAGGTGAGTGTCTTCCTACTCTGACTGCTCATTTACCACCTTGATCCATGAATTGAACAACAAAGCTTAGTTTGCCATACAGATCTATCAGCTCATCAGAGACATGCGACGGAAGGACATAGTACACCATTGCAACTAAAGGCTTCTGAATTTGTTTCTCAGCAGCCGGTGCTGTGCAGCCAGGACCAGGGATCGCAGGTGCAATGCGGAGGGCCAACGGAGGAAGTGGAGGAAGACTCGACTGAGCAGCGGGCTCGCCGGCCAATGAATGCCTTCCTCCTCTTCTGCAAACGCCACCGGTCCCTGGTGCGGCAGGAACACCCTCGCCTGGACAACCGCGGGGCCACCAAGATCCTGGCTGACTGGTGGGCCGTGTTGGAGCCCAAGGAGAAGCAGAAGTACACCGACATGGCCAAGGAGGTGAGCACTGCTCTCGGATTGGCAATGGCAGCCATACTACACCGATGCCATTTCAGCTTGGTTCAGTTTCATTTTCGCTGGTTCGACTTCGTTAGCACCAACCACAGGCATTTGTACCAAACTGAGCCACCACTTGTACCAACGTGAAATATCACTTAAAGGTGAAAGCTGATCCAACTTGTTACGATAGAAGCAGTAAGGAAGAGACAAAGCAAGAGAAAAAAGTCCTGCTTACTTTTGTCTTTATTTAAATTCCCTTCTGTTGAGAGTCAAAGATTTGGTTTGGTATCTTGCTATGGACAACAGACTTTTTTTGACTTTATTGACCTAGAACAATACTTAGTTACTTAGTAAGCAATTGATATGGTACATTAAGATGACAACTTTGTTCTGCAGTTTTTCCCGTTATGTGCATTGTGACAGGAGTTGAGCTTAAAATTTTACGCCAGCAAGTAGCTGTATACATGTCAATTATCATCCATTGTTTTATTAAATAACAATTGTCTTTTTTATTGAATTTTGTATCATTGTATGTGTGCATGTCCATGGTTACAGTCTAGCAGTCTAGCAGACATTTCTTTCTATATTCTACATTGTTTATATACAAGTTTTTTTCTTTTTATCCCCATTTCCTTTGGCATCACCTTACCAGATTCTTTCTTTTTTTGCTGTTAACCATATTTATTGATCATTGCAAAATGAAAAAAAAAATCCTGTTTGAAGAAGGGAAATGGGGTTTGATCAGCTTAAGTTGGCACATATGTTAGAAGTATATTTTTCTGACTACCAAAAGGACTAGGACAACCAGTATTGGTCTTTTGACTGCTCAAGAAATCCCATGAGGAATAGAAGCAATGAAAATAACATTGTATGAAAGACAAATATCACCTTAAAATGATCATGTGATATTAAATTATCAGCATTTAATTATCTTTTGCTTGTAATAATATAAATTCTACATGGTCTTCTTTCAGTACAAGGATGCCTTCATGAAGGCAAACCCAGGCTACAAGTGGTGCCCGACCACCAACAAACCAGTGAAGAGCCCATCCTGCCAGCCAGTCAGCAACCCCCGCAAAAAAGTTTGGTCCTTCCCTTCCAACTCCTCCAAGGACTCTGCCACTGCCAAAAAAGTGCCGAAAACCGACAGCATGCCACAGTTAAACTTTGCCATGGCAGGTGTGTGCAAACGTGTCTTGGGAACATTTACAGATGATTAGTTGTGTGTAATACAAGAACATGCAGGTATTTCTGTGTAACTCCTGTCTTTCCTAATCAGATCCTACAAAGATGGGAGGCCTTAGCATGCTGCTGTTGGCTGGGGAACATGCCCTCACTACCAGAGAGGTAGGTCACTGTTGGGAGCCACCCACAGGCCTTTCCTTGTAATGCACCAGCTCTCAGCTAGGTGTCCTCAAAGACTCATCAGTTAACATTTATATTTTCACCCAGGTCCGTTCTGTGTAACAGTGACAAGACAGTCCATTGTTAGCTCTTGTTAGTTTTATCGACAGCACAAAAACTAACCAAATGTCTTATTTTCAATTAAATTAACTACTTGAAGTTTTTAGTATTTATAGACACTATGCTTTTGAATAAAAAAAATAAATAAATAAGTATTGTATTTTTTGCTGATTTATGCCAAAGACTATAGTGTGGCAAAGGTCATGAGGTTCATTCCTGACGAAATGGGCCAACTAACCTCCAGTACTGTATCTGCATCTCTAGATCCCTTCCAGCACTCCTAAACCCAGTTTACCTGACACAGATGGCGAGGGGAAACCCTTTCCAGGGAATAAGGAAGAGGTGTGTTCTCAGGCTATATTTCTCTTCTTCCTGCATGCTATATACTTAAGAACGGTGTTCCCTCAAACAGTGGGTCGTGACCCAAAAGTGGGTCACAGGGCTGTTGTGACTGGACGAGGATATGTGCCAACACAAATAATCTAGCCAGGCTTGTAGTACAAAGCACCAGCATCTAAAACAAAATACCCAGCCTGCACAAATTGGGCTACAGTATCCCACATTTCGTCTTGGAAGACGCAAACCACATTATGTAAATATTGATCAAATGCATTGATCATCTTCACTTTGTTTTCATTAAAAGATCCTATAGTGTTATTCTGGTTTGCTTGCATCAGATCAGTGATTTGAAGGGTAATTGGCTGAGTCCACTTGCACTCAGCACTGATTTGTCATCTTTGAATTTTATAATTCATAATAGAACTTTGATGCAAGAGCCTGGCATAGCTTAATGTTGTGCACCCCATTTCCATCTATAGATATCATCTGGAACCATACCGAAGAGAGTGCCTGACATTACTAAAAGCAGGGTCAAGTCTGCCCTTTCCTCACTGACCGAGGTACAGTTATATCTTAAGTCTGCAATTCTGCACTAGTTCCCATAATTTAGTTGCGTTCATTGCTTGCAGATAGACATTCATTTTAACACTATGGCTTTCCAAAATTGACAGCTTATTCAGTTTATCGTGGTTTGTGACAATATTGTTAGGCAATGCATAGGCAAAGTTAATACTATTGCTGACACATGAACAAAGATGCCCCAATATCAAGATATTCCACCCAAGTTCCTCCAGTGACGAGACTGATTTTATTGACTCATAGATTGTTTGTTCAACCAAAATTGGCGTCATTTTATAGCAACAGTAACCATTCTGCACAAGCAAAGGTACTCATATATCCAGAAATTCTACCTGGGTGATATGAAAGTCACTTATTATATATATAGTCATGTATTTTCCTATTCATTCTCAATGAAGCTGTACATCAGTGTAACATCACAGATTGAAGTGTTAGTGTTAGTGTAAGTCCTTTGTTTTGTTTCTGCCTGTAGTGGTCAGTAGTAAATGTGTAATAATACAAGTTCAACTATCCTAAGACAAAGGAAGAACCTATTTTAGTGGTGAAATTCAATGTCATACCAAAACCTTTCTCTGTTTCTCCTATGTAACAAAGCAGGTATCTTCACAGTCATCTCCGTCTATGGCACCAGAGGGAAAGCCATGCAGACAGTCCGCTCTCTTCCAGCTCGCTGAGGTAATGCATTATACAGTCTATGTAGGGTGCACTTTGAACAATGGAATGCTTTTCAACAGTACAACATCAATTCATGCTGTAGCTTCAAATTGAAATATCCATTTCACCTGATTGGATTTTAATATCAATTATCCTTGTTTTTCATGTTAGATTGAGAGATTGTAAAATTGTGAAGTTCTCAGAGTACTGCTGGTTTTCTGTCCTATCAGGTAGTTAATTGCATTCACCTGGCATCCCAGGTGTAAATCAGTCCCTGATTAGATGGCTGGAATGAAAACCAGCTGGGCTCTGAGGACCAGGATTGACCACTGTTTTAGATTATTGGCCCCATACTCAACAGTGAATTTTATAGCTCAAACAGTAAAAATGACTGCATTATAAGCATTGAAATTAAGTGTGTACTGTAATAATTAGCAGTGTTGTAGAAGTACCAGAACCCTGTGAATGTCATTGACTGCCACGCAGTTTAGACCTCCAAGACTAAAATGATAGCAGCGTCAGCATCTGCAGTGTTGATCGGCTGTCCATACTGAGTAGTAGGGCCCGCCATTTGAATGGACTTGCCAGTGCACAAATTGACAGAGTTATAAATAACGTAAGTCTATGAAGCATATTGTCAGAATACTTTATAACTAAGAGAGTGAAAGTGAAAGTGTATCAAGTGAAAATCAACTTGCCACCCTCAGTAGTTCGCATTTTGAATTGGATTTCTGGTGTGAAAATTGACTCGAATATAAAACAAATATAAGTCCAATCACAGTATCATTTTACATGCTCAGTATGCTTGATACACCTAGTGATATGAAATTGGAGCAGTTTTTCAGTATGAAATTTGAACAGGTTGCAATGTACTCCCATTTTTTAGTATGGTAAGTTTTTAGTATAAGCACTATTTTTTTTGTACAGTAGGTATAGTAAAGTATGTAGCACATAGACTTAAATAAAAAACAATTTAAAAGTTTAAAGTGCATTGACCATTTATTTAACAGTTCTGGCTAAAATGAAATGTGACATTAGCAATAACTTATATCTGTATGATTTGGTTGGACACCAAAAAAAATGCCGCTTGAAACTCATAAGTCTCTAACTATGAACTAATTGCAGTTGCACAATTTGTTTTAGGTTACATTTTGGTGTCTTTAACCAGAAGATGACCCACAGGTAGCTAGCATGTCAGATGTCATGCTCAAACCAATTGTCACCGGTGGCAGTTAAAAGCTAGCAAATGTGTTTGTGGTCTGGCTCCACTTTCGTATTCATTTGTTTGACCTAGATTTTGAATTGTGTTTTGTAAGATGTGCTTAGCCTCTGAAGCTGGGAAGATGGAGACGGCGACATCGCAGCCACCGGACAGCTCCTCTACAGCCTCTGTTGAAGAAGCCACAGTCAAGGCAGAGATCAAGGAGGAGACAGGAGACACTCATGACCATCCTCCCTCCCCTCACACATCACCTCTCTTACCCTCCTCCTCCTCTTCGTCTTCTACCTCCACTGATGCCATTCCCCCACAACCTGGCAGCCAAAATGCACGTGTCAAAAAGAAGAGCAAGAAAAAAGAGGTGGCCAAGTCAAGTGATAAAGATGAGATCCCTTGCTCAGCCAAGAAGATCATCAAGAAATCTGATCATGCAGAATCAGACCGGGACAGTGTCTTCTGTACTATTGAGGCAGTGGCTAAAGGGGCCTGGAAGGATACAGAGGAGAAGCCCAAGAAGAAGATCCACAGCAGCACTTGTGGTGGAAACTCCGGCTTGCCCAAAAAGAAGAGTAAGCCCAAAGTCAAGAGCCCTCTCAAAGAAAAAGATGAAGAGATGGAGGAGGACCATGGGCACGATGGGCAGGATGGCTCCTCTGAGGTGGAGATGAAGGAGGAGACGACAGACAACATCCCTAAGAATGAGGAAGAAGAAGCAGGTATCGGAAGCACAGACCTAGAGGGCAGCATGACAGAGCCCCATCACTCCCCCTCCAGTCCTCCGCATGATAAGCTCAAAGATGAAGAGATGGGGAAGGAGAGGCCGAATGAAGCAGAGTCCAGCACAGAGAGCCGTGGTTCCAGGAAGTCAGAGAGGAGCTGCAAAGGTGCCTTGTATAAGACCCTGGTTTCCGAGGGAATGCTGACTTCTCTGAGAGCCAACATTGACCGAGGTATCCATCTTGATTCAAGGGAAAATTGGTTCATAAAAGTAGGCAGCATCATCCATTTGTATTTAGTTTGTGTGTTATGACAAGTAATCAACAGTGAATTTATTTGCCCACTACTGCAATTACCAGAGATGAAAGTTCTTGAAAGTACAAGTGTATTTCATTAGTTAATCAATTTTCCTTTCTGAATTGGTGGCCATATGTTTCCAGGTAAAAGAGGTGCTTTCCGTGCATCTGACCATGATGCAAACTGGAGTGACGACAGCTGGACTGTTTCTCAAATGGGACCTAATAACCCCAAGAAGCTGAAAAAGTCCAAGTCCAAAGATGAATCTTCACAGGGGTTGGTCATTTTTCTTATTTGTATCTGTTTTGTTGTTTTCTGTACACCGTAGTTAAATTTTACAGCATAATGTCAAAGAACAGTGACATTCTTACTGTTGGTTTCTTTTTCTGTGTTTTCTTTCTTTTTACAGACATACTTAATGTGTATAACGTACCATGTAAATGTCCTGATAGAGATCAGAAATATATGCAATCAATGTACAAACAACATGCAGTATATTGCTAGTCTATGATTTATTAGTAACCCAACTCTTCGAGTTCTGATTGCATTTCTTAGATTTTTGGATGCACTGCTGTTTACTCGTCATGCTCATACGGTCAATCACAAGTTGGTTAGTCTAGTTTAACTGACTGTATATCAGTTTAAACATCATATTAAACGGCGAACAAAATCTTGTAGTTGAGTCAAGATAAACTATGGACAACTGAAATGGAAAATATTTAGCAAACCTGAGTTAGTGAACAGATGCTATATTGTATCAGACGGGAGGTGGTTTGGATGCTCTCAGTGCTTTCCCTCTATGGGGAATAAAGTACTTTATTGATCCCCATAGGGAAATTCTCTTTTTCTCTTATCCTGGTCTACAGAGAGGTCAGAGGTCAGGGTCAGATACAGAACAGCACCTCTAGAGCTGGTAGGGATTCAGTGTCTTGCTCAAGGACACTTCAGCAGGGTGGATGCTTGCCAACAGTGGGGCTTGAACTTGTGTCTGCTGGTTAAAGGATGATCTCTATCACAACTGGGCCGCCCCAATTGAGTCTTCTCAGCTGTTTCAGGACATACATCCATTGCTGAGCCTTCTTGTGGGTGTTTATGCTGTCTTCCCATTTCAGTGCATCGGTGATGGTGTTGCTCAAGTACAAGTAACAATGCCATTTATTGTGCTGAGGGAAATTCAGTTTGGCAGCACAGAACATTGCAGTGTTCATACACAACATTCAACACATTCACTTGTTAACAACATTCAGTTCAATTATCAGTGCGGTGAGTCTGGGGCTGTCAATGTATGGGAATACTGCTCGAACAATTATGTAGAGTGCTACCTCCAGTTAGCCTTTAAGCATTTTATCATATATGTCAACGTACACAATGCACAAATAAAGCCTTACAACTATTCATAATTAGATATTCATATCATAATTTTGATTTCTCTCTGTCCACCTCTTTGTTTTTGATCTACTTTGCTTTGAGGAATGCGTTTTTATATTCGTAGGCTCTGAGAAAGACTTTTTACTTGCTGACATATCACACCATGCCTCAGGCTCTGCATCAGGACTGTAAATAATTAAAGAGATTTATCTGTTATGATAGTGAATTTCCTGTTATGCAGTTCCTGTTTTTGATTATTTTTTTTGTGAGGTGAGATGTTTTTATAAGCCCCTTAGCTGCACACTCTTTATTGTTGTCTCTTCTGTGTTTTAACATTGTTATATGCTCAAATATATAAACTGTAAACTCTACTTGTCAGCCTAGGGAAACTGGAGGAAGAGTTTGAGAAGAAGTTCAACAGCCTGCCACAGTACAGCCCAATGACGTTTGACAAGAAGAGCACTGCTGTGGCAAAGAAGAAGAAACCCGACAGCTCTGCTGCACAAGAAGAAGCCCCGAAAGCCCCAAAAGGTGACGAAAAAGCATAGCTGGAAGATTTCTCCAGTGTATAAACATAATGACTGTTCTTTAATATCCTTTCATCCCATCCATGGCCCACTCGGCACTTGTTTGTAGAGTCATGTTTTTCACAGCTTCTGTTATTCAAAACCTGTTCTCTCTTTGTTAAATCAAAAACATTTTGACTCCATAACATGGCATTCCCATGCTCTTTTTTTCTTTGTTTTTTACTATATCAGGGCCATCTCCATCTCAGAAAAAGACTTCATTCCACAAGATTGTTAGGAAGCACAAACACAAAAAGGAGAAACCAGGTGATGTGGAAAAAGGTGAACTAGAATGTTGATGTTTGTGCATTATAGTAGGGATGTGAACGTTTTCATATTGAACACATTCAACAGTAACTGATTACACGTAATGTCATTATTCAAGGTGATTGTTTAAGGTGAGTTTTGCTGAATATTTTCCAACAGTTATGTCGCAGTTTATATGATAAACAATATATATTTTTTGATTTTATATAAATTGCTATCCAGTTTGTTAAAAACAGAACTTAAATTACAGAATTTATCTTACCGTAAAGAAGAGGACATGTTTAAATTCTTCATTAAGATTTTGCTGTTAAGGCCATTGTGCATACAAGATATTTTTTCCTGTGGTTACATAGCACGTCAATAGTAAAGAGACAAATGAGGAACTGTTTAGAAAATTGAAACCTGGTTGTCGCACCATTGATTTTCATTACTGTGAATGTGCATGGGCCAACTCATCCAAATCATCTTCATCCAGAGCACCATTTTGATGAACCTTTACTCCACAGCAGTGGTGCAGAGTGACTCCACCATGCCGGATTCAGCTTCCAAAGCCAAATCATGTGCCCCCATTGCCACAATGTGCCCAGATGCCCAGGGCACCGCTAGTATTGAGATGCTAGTTGGTAGCCAGAAGAGGAAGGCTAGGAAGAGCAAGATCACCCACTTGGTGCGCACAGCTGATGGCAGTGTGTCTCCGGCTGAGGGTGAGAAATGAACATGTTTTGGCCTGCGTCAGGCACTGGATCTTTAAGGTTACAATGGAAGAGTTTCATGCCAAATAATGCTATATTATATTTAGCTGAAATTCACCATTTGATATTGATTCCCATCTCAAAAAAGCAAAGTTCTTAAAATATCAAATACCTTGCATATTATTCCATAATTCATGTCAACAGACTTTGACATGTAATTGTATTCAAATGTTGTTTTGGAATTAAAATGTAAAACTTTTAAAGTACATAGTCCATAGGTATTTTTCAAGAAGAAAATAAAATGCAGAAAGTTTGAATTTTTTTTGCCATGCTAATGCCATGCTTTACTGCTGTTGCTGAGGCTTGTATGTGTTTTTTTTGTTACAGAAGACAAAACTAGGGACCTGAACCAGGAACAGGATGAGAAGCCATTACCCCAACAGAATTTATGCAATGAAAAAGGGTGCTACAGTACTCCCAGACCAGAGGAAGCGGAGAGGAGCCCCATACCGCAAGAGCTGCCTGCTTTCTTCAGCTTGGCAGCGCTCGCCGAGGTAGCAGCCATGGAAAACGTTCACAGGTAGAGACTCAGCCCAGCTTTCACACTATATTGTTATAATACATTATAACATGCTAAATATAACATTGAGCTTTCATATATGTCCTTCTATTTAATGACACCAGGCGCAACACTTATTCAAAGCGCATACTTGCCGTCCGCCTTGCGACCACTCCCCTTTAAATTAGTGTGTAGTATGTATATGACATGTACTGTATATTATGCTATGTAAAGCCCTTTGAGACATGCTTGTGCTATATAAATAAACAAGACTAGACTAAATTTAGAAGTTGACAATTTGAAAAACAGCAGAATGGTGCAAACACACTATAAGCCCTGTCTTTGTGTCGTGTTTCAGAGGCCAGCGAGGCTTAGCTGAGAGTCAGAAGAAAGACCTCGCCCAGACTCCAGTCCTCATCTCCTGCGCCGATCAGTGAAACGCAGTTGCTGTTATGAGAAGCCACAACATGGACGTAGGCGCCTGAGCTTCACGTTCCTCGATGTTGTAACCCTACGCTTGAAGGGAGACTTGAGCAGGAAGCTTCGGACAGACTCCACCTCCCCCCCTTGTGGTGAATTTGCTTGAGCTCCGGTTTCTGGTGGGGGGAACGAGATCCTCCCCTCCTCCCTGCTCCTCACCATCTCAGTGTTCTCCCGAAGCCTCGCTTTGGTTAGGAGGAGGATGCCTTTCTGATCTCCTCTCACCCCCTTAGACGCTCCGGCAGGGCCTGTGGAAGAACCAAGCTGTCCCCCAGTGCATGGCTTCCCTTATAGAGATGGTTGTCATGGGTTTATCGTATATCCTTTCGTCACATAGAGGCCATTTTTAAGGTCACGTCTTGCAATTTAAAAAATAGCATTTTAGGTAGGGAAAAAAAAAACCCAACACAGCATTCGTTTTATACAAGAACACAGCTTTCTGTCACCTTTTTACCTCACACACACCTACTGAAAGAGTTCCCTCCACCTCCGGTAGAATACCTCTATATTTGAATAGCTCTTATCTTGTGGCTCCCTTCCATTCCTTCCAGCTTCAACCCAAAATGACTTTAACCAGGGTAAATGATCATGACAGATAGGCTTCCATTACCTACATCTCACTTAGTGTTTCCATGTGGTACACTAACTCGGTGTACTCAAATTATGAAGAAATCAAGGCTAAGTATTTAATATCTACCTTGACTTGCTATGATAGAAAGTGCTACTGTAAAACGGTATGTGGTAGCTCCAGTATAATCACTTTAGATTGAAGGTGTAAGAGTAGACCTGTGTACACCCTTGCGTTTGAACCAGAGTTCACTCTAGCTAAGGGTATTTTGTTTGTTTTCGGTTATTATCTTTTAGTAGTTGGTTCACAACGTCCATGTCAGGTTTATGAGATGGTTGGTCTGCTTAAAAGCCGCTTCTTGTGATAGGAAAGTAGTGTGTGGGTGAAAAAATGATTCAGATATAGCCTTAACCCTCCCACTTAGACCCTCATCCCTCAAGCCCTCGACCAGCCTCTTGCTCAATGCCATCACAGTTCTGAAATCGGTTGAAACATTTTTGAATAGTGAAATGCAGTTTGTGTCGATACTTGATCTTATTGCAGTTTGCGTAGCAGTTAGAAAGGCTAATTCCTTGTGTGCGACTTGTTTTCATGAGATAGTGTTTATTTTTTGTTTGTTTATTACACAAACACTGCACTAATTTGTAGCTGAAGTATGAGTGGTTCTTGGTAGGCTAGTAAAATGCCTTGTCTTCACTGGCCACAGTTTAGCCATGTCAGAGCCCGTCTTGCTCACAGTTGTAGTTGGTGATTCTAAATATCGGCAGCATTCAGTTTTACTGAATTGCTATTTGTCTCATAAAATTATCAATTTTGAGAGGAGTAACAATGAAATTCAGTTTTCTATTTTTTGACTGTTCTCTTGCTTGTGTGCTGAAATGAAACGTTGATCCGATGTGTACAAGTTGCGGGCTAATCAGGCCATACCATACTACAACTAGTCCAAACCCGGTTGAACAGACCTAATGGAGACGAGGCATTAGATAATGTTTCCCTCATTTGTTTGCTATCGGCCTTTTGAGATTTTATTGCCAAGTAATGGTCCACTCATAGGCCATGAGAAATCATTTTGCTTTTTAAAAATATTTATATTTAGATGCGACTTGGTGTTGTTCTTGCTTTTAGCTTTGTTTTCTCGCTGCGTGGTCAGAGTCATTCCGTTTCCAGATCTCTCTCTTGGCCGTACTTTTGTTTACAGTGTGTTAGCGGTAGTGGTGAGGAAAAGTAAGGGCTGAAGCGTCTATGGTTAAGCTGCAGGTTTGTCGTCTTCCCGCGGGTTGGAACTAGCTGGAAAGAGCTGCCGCAGGCTAAGTCAGACTGTGGGCAGCAGATACAGTATGTAGCTATCACAAGCTACTTAGACTCCCCAACAAAAGCCCCAATAACCCCAGGAAGTTGCCATCATGCTACAAATAGCCTTCTGTTCCTCTGTGTAGACCAATGCTTGATTTATCGCAAATTTTAGATTCAATCATGTTTTTAGTTGGGTTTTTTTTAGGATTTTTTTCTACTCGATTCCTCTTCTGTTAAGGTGTTGTGTGCATTTCTGATGCTCTTTTTAACTAGGTAGGATTTCCTCTTTCTTTATTAACTTCAGTGGTCTTTCCTGAGGTCAGGTTTACTGGATTAAGACTGTTGTCAAAAAAGAACAAGCTCATACACGATGAATGCATCTATGCTTACCTGCTAAGCGAATAGGCACTGAGATAAAATGCACCGTCTCTAGATAGTGAGCTCGTCTTTTCACCTCTGGAAGTGTGTGTTTGACTGCGACTGCATCGCCATTTCTTGGTTATGTGTTAAGTGTGCTTCGCGGACTCTTAGCGACAGGACAGACAAACAAGATATGGGTCTGAGAGAACTCTTGCCTCTTGAAATAGAGTATTTATTCTGAACCAAGGCATTGTTACATGGTAAAAATGTTTTGCTTGCATAGGCCCTTGTGTACAAATAGTGCAGAACATGCATTGATGCTATACGATTCCTCTCTAAATTTGACGGTAAAAGCTAACAAACTAACCACAAGCCAGTGTTTCCCAGTTAAGCTTAAGGGAAACAGAATATGCTTTAAGATAATCCTAATAGTATATATATATTTTTTCAGATATGAGAGAAAGTTACATTAAGGATGATATCATCCAAGCAGTAAACTGTATAGTTCTTCCACTGGTGGACATCAGTGTAGTTCTTTGCAAAGACAAAGAAATTGTCTTCCCCCAAAAGAGAGATATATTTGCTTATAGCAAGTGAGTTTATTGACATTTGCCAAAGAAAAGGGAAAGTTATCTTCAAATGGAAATCCTGTAAAAAGACAAAAAAGACAAAAAATAAAGTTAGCATAACAGTTGCACTGCATTTTTTTAGGTGTATAAATCTTCAGGTAACATGATATCAGCACAACTAATCCTGTGTATCTAATGGGTTTTCCTTGGTGTTTGAACCCAGAGTTGGAACAGTGTGCAACAAAAGGGCACCACTCAATGCCTCTTTTAATATACAGTATTTGCACCTTATGACCCAAACCAAAACGATCATGATCTTTAAAGAAAATATATAATTTTTACCCCATCTATGGAAATTATGCATTTAAACTATTATATATATGCTAGAATCCAGTCAATAACAAACCCACACATCTACGAAACAGCCATAATACTATCATTTCCCCCTCCCCTCACTTTTTCTATCTAGAAAATGCTTCTATAAAGTTGAAATTCCTATATTAGTTACCTAAATGACTATAAATAATACCCTTTTGTGCTAGTACTGTCTTCTTGAATGTAATCATTTTGTACCTGTATTTTTCTAATTCCAATTCAGTCTTGATTGTACTGTATGTATGCGATGGTATACTGTTCCTAGGTGCATAGTTCGTTACAACCAACAATTCTCATGACAAGATAGCTGCTGCGCTGCAAACTCATTGGAAATGTGTGGAGGTTTCAAGTCCAAAGGACTTAACGTGTGAGCATCCATTAGACTGATGATTGAGAGATTCTTATAATTTCAACGGCGGGACGACGGCTTCCCCCCGGTTTGCTCTTTCTTTTTCCTTTTCTTTGCAGTCAAAGTGAAACTGTTCAGGACAGTTAAAACAACAGGGACACTCCTGCAATCAAATAGATCAATTGAATGCTTGGATTTCAACTTATTTATTACTATTCCTTTTTTATAGGTTTAGTCAAATAAAAAAAATAAAAAAACAATGAAATATACAACTGAATATGCATCCATTTATACATAAACCTGTATAAGATTATGTACCCTTTACTGGAATGTAGATCATGGCTTCCTTTTGTTTTTTGTGAAGAAGAGGTTACGCCAGATCTTTTAAGTCTATTTCCTCCGATAGTTTGTACAACATGTGTTCAATCTAATTTATGTTAATAGTAATCATCATGACAGGTATGTTTTTTGATTGTTACAGCCCAGTTGTTAAATGCAGCCTTGCCTTACTGGAACCCCTGCTTAGTGAGGGATCCCTTAGCCATCGCCCTCAGCCCCCCCACCCCCCACCCACCCCACCCACGACTCCTATGTCATAACACTGTTTGCTGATGCAACTATTATTCCTTTTACACTTTCTGCTGACGCAACTATTACTTCTTGAACACCTATTAAAATAACATCTATTAAATCTGTGCATCTGTGTGAACGGCTTTTCTTCATTGGTGGTGATGATGATATTGATAAGCTTTTTGTCTCCATGGGGTCGCTATTCCCTCGGACTGGTGTGATGGTAGACGAACTAAAGCCCTCAAATGGCTTTGTTCATCTCTTGCGGAAGAAGTGTTTCTTATGGTCCAAGCTGCTTCTTAAACACACACACACACACACACACACACACACACACACATCAGCCCTTTGTCTATTGATTAAAATATGGCTTCTACTCCTATTGTTTGCTGGTAAGGCTGGTTTATCTGTGTGACCTACATACACCAGATTCTCAATGTTTCTGCCTCTACTGCCCAGAAATGGCTAGCAAGTTAATTTTCATAATGTGAATTTCAGTTGTTTCTATTGTACAAATAGCTCATTGTGCTAAGGAAATTTTTAAGTGTTAATAATTACTGATATTGTTCAATGCTTGATATCAGTCATTTGGCAGTGAAATACTGAAAATTAATCTTGACCTCTCTGGAGCAATCCACATTCTCTCATTTGCTTTACCTTTGTTCCTCATAGGCTAGGTATTCCTTGTTGCACAAACCATACAGTCCAAACGGAGCAGTAACTTTAGAGTTGATGACTACAGTATGGTAGACATAAGAATATATCTACAATTTCATATAGGCAAAATACATTTAGAATTTGGACCACCATCTATGGAATTCTCACCATCTAATTTGACTTCCAAAATGAGCAGATTGGCGGATTTGATGTATGTCTGGATTGGATGCCTTAAATTAAGACAACTACGACTAAGTATGTACTTTTGCCGATAAACCAAGCCACATTGTAAGTCACCAGATGTTTTTATGGAGTTTTACTTGACGTTCTCTCCATACAAGATAGTTTTATATTGTATGTATATTGTATTATGTTATATGTTTTATTGCGGCTAAAAATAAATAACTGGTTGAATCGCAGGTAAAACAAAGTGGGCTTCTTAACATTACTGTTAACCATGCTGTGAACCCCTCATGTGCCACTATTTATTTATTTATTTATATTTACTTATTTCCGCTTCCGGTTTGTTCACATGACTTGTGTTAGTGTCACATGAGACCCTCCTCCTAAGCTAAAGATACTTTGCTAGTGCTAACAAAATGGCAGCATTCTTACAGTGGAGAAAATTTGTGTTTTTTGACAAAGAAACGGTGAAAGATCCTGTGGATAATGGAAAAAACTTTGCCCTTCCAAGCGGAATATCGGCTTGTGACTCCGGCCGGGGCCATATTGTTCTTGGAGATATCCTTTAACAGCAGTGACGAGCTCAGCTAATGTAACGCTGTTGACAGCTGAGCATGTCAGGCGTACCCAGCCCAGACTCAGCTATGGTAAAAACATACTTCAAGCCAGCCAGCAAAGACGCTATTTGGTAGCTTTCTTACAAATTAATACAACAATGATTTGGTCTCAATAGTGAAGCAAAGGGAAGTGAGCTGAGGAGTGACAGGTAGCGAAGAAGGAAAGGAGAAGTTTAGCCCCGATATGTTCCCGTTCTCTCGTATTGGAGAGAACGTAACGCCAAAGTCGATTAAAAAATCTGGCAGTTTAATGTGACTTTGCTTATTGGCGAGGGAACATACCGGGTAGAACATGACTTAAGACTTTTTACGAGTCGTTAGGAGCTACTCTTCACTTCGGCATACATCAAATACACCAAACAGCACTTATTTAAATGTGTTAAACGTTTATAATTGTTTTCTTCTTCCCACAATATCCGTCCACCTAAATACACAGTGGAGGACGATAGCAATCAGTGTGAACCAGTTTGAAAAGTTGATTTTATTGAAATAATACGTTGATGAAAAATCGCTATAGTACTCCTGTATTACTCCTATAGGGACCTGTAGTGTGTCTGTGGTACTCAGTAGTAAGTTTGTGACCTTATTGTACTTTAGTTATATATTTTTTTTAATCTCCCATGGTATCAGTATAACATTCCTACTGCATGGGGACCTACAGTATAGCTTTGATATAACAGTATGCTTCTAAAATTTATTATAAGATCTTTTTTGTAAGGGAAATAGAACCACAGTTGATTTGGGCCTAGTCAGCTAAGATTATTTGCATCACATATCCTGCTTATCCCGTGCCACAACTCTAGATATTTGACCTTAACACCCTAAATATTACATATGGAAGGCCAGATCTCGCTTTTGACGCGTTCCCTGCAGCTGTCCTCCTTTCAGGCCTACAAGCTGCGGGTAACACACCTCTATCAACTGAAGCAGCACAGCATCCTTGTATCGGTGGGGCAGGATGAACACGGAATAAACCCCCTGGTAAGTGCACAGACCTCCAGAGAAACACAAGACTTAGAACAATTGTCTCACTGTTTTTGATGGACCATCACTAAACTGAATCTAATACTCACTGCACAGGTAAAGGTCTGGAACCTCGACAAGAGAGACAGCGGAAATCCTCTGTGCACCAGGATTTTTCCTGCCATTCCTGGGAACAAGCCGACAGAAGTGTCCTGCCTCAGCGTACATGAGAACCTCAACTTCATGGCAATCGGTAAGCCACATAAAGGCCCGCTTTAAGCCCGCCAATCAGCTCTATTGATCGTCCACTGCCGTAGCGCTCTCTCCTTCCTGTTTGCAAGTGGGTGATGGTGATGCTGTATTTTTTTGTCAGGCTTCACAGATGGCAGTGTGGTGTTGACCAAGGGCGACATCACCAGGGATCGACACAGTAAAACTCTGACGCTGCACGAGGGAACCTGCCCAGTCACAGGCCTCGCCTTCCGCCAGATGGGCAAGGTCACGCATCTGTTTGTTGCCACGCTGGAGAAAGTCCATGTAAGTCATTGGGATTACACTGATTCGCTGGGAAACGAGCTAATTGACTTTTTAATGACTGTCAAGTTATCTACCTCCTTTAGCCAGTTGCCAGTTAGTTTAGGATGACTGAAATGTTTAATCTGAGATTGTGTTAATTATATCACTTTATTTAGTTATATAGCTTGCTTCCTGAAGAGTGACTTGCAGGTTGAAGAGAAACTTTTTCAACTTTCATATCTTTATTCAAAATATAGGTGTATTGTACCTCAACATAAGCATAAATAGTCCTTTTACATCATCAAAATTAATTGGTATTTTGTTTGAACCCATCACAAACTTCCAGTCATTATATGGGTAGCCTTATAAATCAGTGTTATGATTAAATATGTCTCTATTCTTATTTGATATTCACTGGGTGGAGCCACCCTTTGGTATGCATTTGTATTATAGATGAGGCCTTTATGGGGCCTATGTTACAATGCCTTGAACATCATTGCTGTCAGGGGGGAAACCTTGTATCTCCAAAATGTCAACTGTTAAGGAACTCAGAAAAACATTGTTTTTAGCTTGACCACCATGCATTTTTGAGTTTATCCAATCGCTATAGAAAAGGGTTTAATCAAAATTGGAGTTACTAGGTTTTCACATGAAAACAAAGCTATGTTAGACTATCTTGCCATTCTCTGACCTAATTTCTGCCCCCTACTTTTCTCCTTATGGTCAGTGCTACACCCTGTCCATCAAGGAGTATCCTAAACTAGAACTGGACACACATGGCTGTGCGCTGCGCTGCTCCGCCCTCGCAGATCCCTCCCAGGATTCCCAGTTCATCGTGGCCGGCGACGAATGCGTATACCTGTACCAGCCCGATGAGCGAGGGCCCTGCTTCGCTTTCGATGGACACAAGCTGCTGGCCCATTGGCACCGAGGCTATCTGCTCTTACTCATCAGGGACACAAAGTCACCCAGCAAGTAAGGTCAACACTAGATAAATTCATCCCTAACTGTTCACATTATGGGAGAAACAGTTCTACAAGAAATGTGTCCAGGCTGTGCACATATGCATTGCAGATAATCACTTAGTCACATGTATAGAGGTGGAGGTAAATTATGTACAGAAATATGTCCACAGCGTGCAGATGTATATTGTTAGCTATCACCTTATATAGAGAACTGCAAACATGCAAATGTGCATGGTTGGCATTTATCATATCTTAGGTATGTACAGGAATATGCACAGGTCATGTGCATGGACGCAACAGGCAGAGCAGATGGAAGTAACGTATGTACAGAAATATAGTAACATAATGTATGTAGAGAAATATGTCCAGAGTGTGCAGATATACAGTATATGTGTATATCAGTATATGTATATATGAATATGTGTATATCATTGATGGCGCATCTCGGTCATCATCTGCATACAGATGAACTAGTTGAAAAAGATTTTTTAATGACTATTTGACTCTCTAATTGACTCTCAGCCAGAAAGGAAGCAGTCGTGTTTGCATAAGGCTGTCTAATTGATTTAATTTTTCATCCCAGCTTTTAATTTAGCAAATTCCAGCTAACAGAAAGCCTCACACAGATACATCTGCTTTTACGGGTCAGCTTACACTATTTACTCTCTACCCAGGACAGCGTTCGGTAGCAGGGAGACCTCTCCATCAGAAAAGCAGCTTCTGACCATCTACGACTTGGACAACAAGTTCATCGCCTACAGCGCCTCTTTCGACGACATTATCGATGTGCTGGCAGAGTGGGGCTCCTTCTACATCCTGACCAGAGACGGGAAGATGTTTGTTCTCCAGGAGAAGGACACGCAGACTAAACTAGAGGTGAGTCCAGAGGGCAGCGTGAGGAAACATAACCTTTTAAAAGGGTTTAAAAGAGCAGTAGTGAGGAGGGGGATCAATTCCAGGAGACATCATCTCCTTGTTTGTCTTTCAAGATGCTGTTCAAGAAGAACCTGTTTGTGATGGCCATAAACCTGGCTAAGAGCCAACACCTGGATAGTGACGGACTGTCGGAGATCTTCAGACAGTATGGTGATCACCTCTACCTGAAGGGAGACCATGATGGCGCCATCCAGCAGTACATCCGGTAACTACATAAAAAGACATGTTCAAGTATTACGACTAAACTCTAAGCATTTTATTTACTATTGTATCATCTAGAATCAGCGGATATGTAAGGATATGTAAGATAAATGGATAGAAAATACAGAGGCCCCAATTTTTATACTGTCATCATAACAAGCACAGAACAAGTGCAAATCTTCAAACTGCTTTTGGGGATTGGATTGTCGAGCACTCTCCCTGGTAAATCAACCGCTGTTAAACCTTCACCATTACGTTCTCACAGCACCATTGGAAAACTGGAACCGTCTTACGTGATCAGGAAATTCCTGGACGCGCAGAGGATCCACAACCTGACGGCGTACCTGCAAGCCCTGCACAGGCAGTCGCTGGCCAACGCAGACCACACCACACTGCTGCTCAACTGTTACACCAAGCTGAAGGACAGCTCCAAGCTGGAAGAGTTCATCAAGGTGAGTGTGACTGGGAAAGCTGAGGACGCATCATTTATAATTTCTTACTGAACAGGTCATTTACGACCACCGTATTCTAACGCTATTCTCGTCCCACGTATTGTCAACAGAGCAGTGAGAGTGAGGTCCACTTTGACGTCGAGATCGCCATCAAGGTTCTCCGCCAGGCCGGCTACCACAGCCATGCCGTTTTCCTGGCTGAGAAACACGTGCACCATGAGTGGTACCTGAAGATCCAGCTGGAAGACCTCAAGGTTTAAAACATTTTGGAAGTAGATTTACAAACCTGTGTTAAGATAATCTGTTGGCGCGAGGCTGAGAAGTACTTTGTCTAAACTCAGAACTCCTTGTCAGAACTCCTACAGCTTAAATTAGTTACTTTTGGCAGCCTCTATAGTGAGGAGAGGGAAATATTTGCCATTTCTGATCCATTAGGATCAGGAAAGCCCTTCTTCACCACCTGCTTAGGGATATGCTTTGCTTTCCTTTCTTTCTCCAGACATTTAGGAGAAATATCTATAATATATCTGTCGATTAGTTATATCAAATCCCATCAGTGCTAACATTAAAATCAACAGTTTCTGTGTGCAGAGAGGATCATTACTGGCCATTCAAGTTCATTTTGGCAGCTCCAGAAGGTTTCAAGCAGGGGAAATGGGCTGATGATCAGCCAAAACCCAACTACATGATTCAGACTGATTTGTAATTTTAAATGAAAAACTTAGAAAATGGTGCTTTAACTTACAGTATTTGTCTCTGACAAGATTAGTTGTGAATTAGTCACCAGCTGTTCTTACTATTGAAATTAGTCTTGAATAGCAGATGATTTTGACTTTGGCTTCATTACTAATTCACATTCAAGTTAATTCTGAAAAAAAAAAACGTAATTGCTCCATGTTTTTCTGTGGAAGTAGCACTGCAGCGTTAAAGTGGAAAACAAAAACCTAAATACCTTGTATTAGTAATCCAATTTGATTCATTTAAGTATACAAGCAAGATTTTGCTTCATAGGACACAAATCATAACCCTAATGATAATTATCCAGATGAACGCACTTACAACACTTCATCCAGTTCAACCGCCATTTCTCTCGCTCCGTGTCACAGAACTACCAAGAAGCGCTCCGCTACATCGGACGTCTGCCTTTCGAACAGGCTGAGAGCAACATGAAGCGCTACGGCAAGACGCTGATGCACCACGTCCCCGACGGCACCACGCTGCTCCTGAAGGGCCTGTGCACCGACTACCAGCCCAGCCGAGACGCTGCCGACAGAGACAGCCTGGAGAGAGGCTCGGCAAACAAGGTAAAGCAAACTACAAGTAATACTTAAAGTTGCTGTTGTTTGGCATAGCAATAAGATCTAAAACCTCAACTGTAAACATCAGGTTTTGGTGTCAGTCCCTTCTTCCTAGACTCACCATTTTGCACCGACGTTCAACAATCATACAGGGAGAAATCCATCGTAGAAGAGGCAGAGAGACCACTTTCTCCACTGACAGTAGCCTCAATAGACCAGAATGCAATGCAGCCACAAGACATGTTGTATTTTGTGTAAGGGGCACGACAACAGCTAGTGCTATGGCTATTGCTCTTCTACCTACGTGTAAATACTGTCTGAGGTTAGCTTGATATAGAATATACTGGATATTCAGTGGATATTCGTTTTTCCACCTTCAATAACTTGTACAGCAAACCAGTAAAACCACACTGATGAATATATTTGTGATTACTGGAAGAGGAAGAACAACCACTGGTTTCAATATTTGAGAAAATATATCCACAGAATATCCAATATCCAGCATCAAGATATCTTGACTCTGGTCACGTACAAACCCACATTCAGGGAAACGTAGGAAATTACTAACTGAAGTAGAAGTAGACAAGGCAGGTTGAGAGAAAGCGGGTACAACAAAAAGGTAAATCACAACACTTCATCACAGAGTAACTCCTGGAATGCACCGTGACAGATCGATGATGCACAACAGTCAGTGTATCATCCCGAGGGGGGGATTTTCCCTTTTTAAAGGTCTGTCAATATCCCTTTTGGTCCCAGGCCAACTCTGAGGAGTTCATCCCAATCTTCGCCAACAACCCACGGGAGCTGAAGGCCTTCCTGGAGCACATGATCGAGGTGGAGCCCTTCTCTCCTCAGGGTGTGTACGACACGCTGCTGGAGCTGCGGCTGCAGGACTGGGCACACGAACAGGATCCTGAGGTTGGCGTAACACACACACACCAACACACACAAACTATAAACATGAATCCACACTGGATTACACAATATATGTAGAACACAGATTGCATTAACCGGTTCAAGTGATGGCAATCCAGCAAACTGAAAGCCTCCCAGACATATTATTGAGCAAAATGAAAAATCATTGTAGGTGTATTTGTAAAGGTTTTGCATTACATCTTTCTCTATTTGTGTGGCAGAGAAAGAAGGTCCTGCAGGGGGCAGCACTGTCTCTGTTGAGGAGCGACAACACTGTGTTTGACAAGGCCCTGGTCCTCTGTCAGATGCACAACTTCAAAGAAGGCGTCCTCTACCTCTATGAGAAGGGCAAACTGTGAGTGTCTGAAAAACATCTGAAAGGGGTTTTTAAATGAGCTGGAAAAAACTGGTTTTCACTGAGCTGAGATTAATGTTTCCTCTGGAGAGTCAGGCTGGGTCTGCGCTGGTCGGAGCATATTTTGGGACAGTAGTGACCAATATCTGGTGTAGTTCAGTCTTGTGTTATGAGAGGGTTAAGGTATAAATCTCATGTCTCCCAATCTAGCTGTAGACCAGTCAGGGCCATCAAGATGATTTCAAACACGTTTGATTTTCACAACTTGAGTGTGTGGTGTGAGATGGTCAGTGACATAAATCTGAAAGTTCAGACCTGCAGTAGTCGATGAGAGTTGAACTCATAAAAAAGAATGACAGTTTGATGAGTGGTGTTAGCCTGCTGCGGCATTAAATTACCTCCACTAGCCCACGCAGTCTGCTTTATAAAAACAATATATCTGTCTGATTTATCTTGTCGGTGTAGATGGACAAACAGAAGAATAAATACAGCATATTGTAATTCAGTGTGCACAAACAAGTGTATTGCTAAGCAGAAATGTCTAGTGATCTGATTTTAATTCTAGGCATTTATCCACTACATGACAAAGAGCTAGACTACAATATGTGTGTATACTGCAGATACCCATTGACTGTATGCAATACTGGCATGCAGATTAGTAAACATCTGAAGTGTTAGAATCGCATATCAGAGATTACCAGCACAATTAAAGAACTGCCACGCTGCATATTATTGAGCCGCAGATGGTAAAGGCTATAGATGTTTATATTTGACTAGAATTCAATTGCTTAATAGCCGCTGATTTCACTGTAGTAGATTTTAAAGTGTTTACAAAGACAAACTAAACTATTTACAGCTTCAGAATACATTTTTAGAAAATAATTTTGTATCATGTGTGGGAATTAAATGAGTAATTTTCATGTCTGGTTAGAATGGCTCCAAAAAGGTATGGTGTTACTGTTATCCCTATGATCCTTGTATATTGGTGTGTATCACCACAATTTGAATGTGTAATATTTGTCGCTAAAATGAACATCATTATTTGCGTTCCCGTGCAGGTACCAGCAGATTATGCACTACCACATGCAGAACGAGGAGTACTGCAAAGTGGTGGAGGCCTGCAAGCGCTACGGGGACCAGGAGGTTTGCCTGTGGGAGCAGGCGCTGGGATACTTCGCCAGGAAAGAAGAGGACTGCAAGGCGTACATCAGCCAGGTCCTGCTGCACATCGACCAGAACAACCTGATGCCTCCTTTACTGGGTGAGCTGGACGCGCTTTTCCATGTTCTCTGTAGCAGTCTCTTCTCACTGTAATACAAGTGAGCTTTCCGAAATTTTACAGTTATTCTGTAAATATGTGATCAGGCTAGGGTTCGACTGATATGGGTTTTTGAAGGCCAGTACTGATATTTTTGGATTCAAGCTGACAATAGCAGATATTTTTTGCTGATATTCAATATTTTTTTTATTATTCCCATGCTAAAACATTTTACATTTTTGGTGTGTAGCCCCAGAATTTGATTCTTGTGATGGTGGAAAAGCCTCTGAAACAGTAGTTAGACAATGGGACGCTAAAACTACTCGCTGAAACCCAGGATAATAATATTATTATTCATCCATACTTGTATGGAGTCTGATCAAAATAGGCTCAAGTTGAGGGATTCCCCTAGAAAACCAGTGTTAACATTGCTCAATGATGCAATAACTACATCATCAAACAAACTGCATCCGTCTTATCAGAGGTGAATGATACTGACTGGCCGATAATCGATTTTTAATAGGCCAATATCGCCATGACACATCCTGTAGGTTGACTATTCCCTCCACTCTAAGGCTATTTGCATGTAGCATCAGTAGCATGTAGTTTGACCAGAAGGTGTCGCTCAGCGTTCATACCTGTTCCGTTTCTGGCCACAGTGGTGCAGACGCTGGCGCACAACTCGACGGCCACGCTGTCCGTCATCAAGGACTACCTCATCAACAAGCTGCAGAGGGAGAGCCAGCAGATTGAGGACGACGAACGCAAGATCTGCCAGTACCGCGAGGAAACGGCCCACCTCCGCTCCGAGATCCAGGAGCTCAGAAGCAGGTTGGTAACATGAGGGATGGGATTTTTTTCAAGATTAGTTTTTTTTTTATGTGTCCAAGGTACATATCTGTCATTATCAGGTCTCGCTTTTTCATTGATACACAACACCCATTTTACCCATTTCTAATCAGGCAATTCTGTTTTCCTGGTTTTACAGCATCTTCTACATAACAGCAGTGTCTGTTAGTTCAAACACCGTTTTTTACAAGCACCCAATCCTAAGAACAATGACTAAATCCCACCTTTATCCATCTCTAACACAAAGGCAAACAGTAACTCAACACCTTTCCTCTTGGCATGTCTCATTGTACCACTTTCTGTGATATGAATGAAAGAATGCCAGTGTTATTTATTGCATTTAACCAGGCTAGTCTCACTGAGATTCAGTTGAAAGGGTTGTTGATCAATACCAATGACTAACCAATGGCTTCACTTTGCGTCTCATACTCTTATTTTGGAGCAAAAACAGATGTTATCTCCCAGATGTAGTTCCTACTAGTCACCAATAGAGGTCACAGATTACGTAATACCCCACGTTTCCTTACAGTGCAAAGATTTTCCAGAAGACCAAGTGCAACATGTGCAACAGCCCCCTGGAGCTGCCCTCCGTCCACTTCCTGTGCAGCCACTCCTTCCACCAGCACTGCTTCGACAGCTACGCCGAGAGCGAGGCCGAGTGTCCCACCTGCACCCCGGAGAACCGCAAGGTGATGGACATGCTGCGCGCCCAGGACCAGAAGCGCGACCTGCACGACCACTTCACCAGACAGGTGAACCAAACTCAAGCTAAAAACATGTCATTTGTTCACTCATTCACCCCCTCTCTTTGATCATCGCTTCCTATAGGCTGCTTTCTGCTGTGATTGGCCGGTTGACTGCAGTGGAAATCACTTTTTCTGTGAAAGCTTCAGCATAATTCTGCGCAGGTTTATGATCTGACATCATAGCGAGCTAATGACATTTTTTCTTGTATATATGCTGTAAATCTTTTTTCATATTTTCTAATATATATATTGCATATATCTCTATACTTGTATTTATTTCATACCGCATAAATTCTCATTTTTTTAATACATTTTCATACTATACATATTTTTCATGTTTTTGTCTGTCTCAATATGTTCAACTGCTGTCATTTTTTGTCATTGTACACCCTGCATATATAGGCTACTGTACTTTTTTACTTGGTATGTTCTACTGAATGTTTTTTTCCATATACTTGAACCATGGTGATCATAAACATTTAATCTAATTGTGCTCATTTTTGATACGTTTTGTCTGGATAATATATAATACCGTTGCCATAATACTGCAGGAAAAATTCAAGCTGTTTTTTCTTTTCTTTGTGTTTCAGCTACGCAGCTCCAATGACGGGTTCTCAGTGGTGGCCGACTACTTTGGCCGAGGAGTGTTTAACAAACTGACTCTGGTCACTGACCTTCCCGGCAGCAAAAACGCTGCCAGTCTGGAAGTGGACCTGCAGAGAGACGTTCTCATCCACACCAAGAGGAACAGCTAGAACCTCCAGCCAAACTGAATACGGTCCGAATCCTACCTGAGGAGCCATTTTGTGTCCCGCTTCACATCATCAAGGGTCCTGACCTGAAGCTTTGCTGCACAGGATGTCACTTTATTTAGCAGAGAATGCACAGTTGCCTGCTGTTAGTCCCTGTGATGAACTTGTTTGCATAGTTCCCCTGTGTGTGTGTCCGCTTTCATTGGGGACATGTGTAAAATGTTTTTAAGATTGAAACGTCTAATACTGTGTCTATAAACCCTGCTGAATCACGCCTTGGAGAATTTCTGGTTCACTGTGCTTGGTTGTACTCTTAAATATCATTAATCTTGCACAAGCTCTTAAAAATAATTAAATCATCAGTGAAATGGTTACTGATTACTCCGTCTGTCATGCTAACTTGAATAAAATTGTGAATGTCATGCATCCCAGGACTTGGTTTATACCATAATAATTTAGATATAGATATTTAGCCTTGCTTCTAGGCTTTATGTATTCATAAGTCATTCACTATTGCTCATATCAACGGTGTTATATCATTTTGAAGGAACAGTTCATTTATGAAATCATATAATCATATCTCAGACGCCACTGATCCCATTTTGAACAAACTTGAATGGATAATGCATCTTGGCACTGTGTTTATTTAAAAAATTACACAGATTGGCCTGATGGGGGCACTATAATATAAGGTCATACTGTCAAACTGAAAGGCCATAACACCATAAAAACAGGATCCAAATATTTAAAGGTTCTACAATGATGGACACCTAAGGGTGCAGGCGGCACCTCCTCCCACACAGCCAAGCCACTGTACCAATGACAGCGATCCAGTTTGATCCCTTATTGATCCTTATTTGCCTGTTATATTTTTGGGAGGGAGGCACCGTTGTATTTATTATGAATCATAATGGATAAAAGCCTCAGCTAAATGCCTGAAATGTAAAATGAAATCCAGGAATGTCATTTTATTCTGAAGTTGTATTGATTGTAAATCACTTTGGCTAGGGGGAACACCTAAAGGCCTCATGGAAGCCATATTGACTTTACTGTAGAACAACCTCCTAATCTGTTCAGGGCAGAATGAATCATTAATTACTGATTAATAATAACTGATGTGGGAACTGGCCAACATGCAGGCTGCTGATATCTCAGCCACAATGTTTAGAACAGGATTGTTCAGCTACAATTGAAGACGTAATGGAATTTGATACTCTGAAGCCAAGAGACCAATGAACTTCAACCTTTGCAACCAAAGAGCAACTATGTTCTACCCAAGTGCAACTGTGCTGTTACTGAAGTGGTTATTTTTGCACTCTTTTGTACTGATGTGCATTAGGTAGTATTACTCATTTAATATAAGGATTTGTTGGATTTATTACATTATCAACAGTGTATGCTTTTGTAGGATGGAAGGACGACAATGTGCAAACTTGTACATGGTTTAGGTTACATTTACCTTGTTTGAAACCAATAGATAACAAGGACAGCATTTTAGAATTCATACACTTCAAAAAATCCCTGTGCGGATTTAACATTAAATGAAACAAACATGATTCAACAAATAAAATGCAAGGAGATTTTATTGGTAAAAGATTGGTAGATTGGGTGGAGGGTTCAATCATTTTCTTTTCCCATTTACTCCTGTTCAGAATCATGTGGAGCTAATTTAGTGTCCAATCCACATGACTTGCATGTCTTTGTACTGTGGGAGGAAACCGGAGCACCCGGAGGAAACCCACGCGAACACGGGGAGAACATGCAAACTCCACACAGAAAGGACCGGGGCTGAGATCCGAACCCAGGGACCTTCTTGCTGTGAGGCCACAGTGCTAAACACTGAGCCACCGTGCCGCCCATGGAGCGATCTATGAAGGTAAATCAAACTCAAAAACACCTGAGAACATGGAGAGTGGATTTCAATTTGTTTTTTGGAATTTAGAGTCACAGAAAATATCCACAAACCTGCGATTTAACTTTGAAATACACAGAAAAGATTCACAAATCTGTCAGTAAAAATCACAGACTGCCGCAGACGTCCCTTTCTCTCATAAGTTGTCTTTTAAAATTGACAGTAAACATTTCGTCTGACTTTTCCCTTCCACGTATCCTGACAATCCATTTTTGACACGTTACTATCCAAGCTTTCTGCCACCTGTTTTGAAGCCGTTTCCTGGTTATTTATACTTAATGTGGCCAAATGCATTTCTTTTTTTTTCTTTTTTTTTTTTGCATTTCTGCTTTATTGGACAGTACAGCGAAGAAAGACAGGAAAGTGGGGAGAGAGAGAGCGTTTGGTAAAGTCTTTGCTGCAGTGTCCTTTGTTCAGCCATACAGCTGATGAAGGTCCAACAGGCTTCATCTGTAAAAAGCAGCTAGTGTGATTGGTCAGATGAACAAAGTGTCCTCTCACCTCACCTCTCCCCTCTACAAGTTTGTAAATCGTTTTGAGACAAACAAGTCACAAGAAGAGTGTCGACAGTTGTAGTTGTTTTTTAAAAAACTGCATTCAAGTGCAAATTTAATGCTTATAAATTTGCACTTTTGTGATTCTTTTTTCTTCTGTGGATTCAAATTTAACACGCTGGTTTGCAGGTATTTTCAGTGACTACAAATCAAGTCAAATCTAATGTACGTATTCTCAGGTATTTGCAGTCTGATTCACCTTCACAGATCAGGAGGGGTTGGTGGGGCAGATGGAGGCTGAAGTGTGGCTCGCTGTTGGCTGGACGGGAAGCCTGAACAAGTGGTGGGTAGCAGCTGGAAGAAACCATGGAGGCCGTGACACCCAGGAGAATGAGGAAGACCAGGGTGAAGGTTCCTCTCGTCCGGGCCCCGTTCACCAGACCATCAGCACAATGATGCCACCACCTAAAAGCAGGATTACTGTACAAGAAGAGACTACGGGGAAACTACAGAGCTCTTCTATTTCCCGCCTTGGAGGTAATCGCCCTCTCCCCGATCGGCTGCAGCCGCACAGCTGGCATTTTCTCCCTCTTCAGCAGACTACCCTCCTTGCCGCTGAAGAGTGCTGTGGCAGCTGATCTAGTTGCTGGTCTAGATGCAGCACATGTTTTCGGTCTGGCCAAATGGTGGTGCTGCTCCTTAATCCATGGATGCTGCATAGCTTCCTCTGGTGTCATGCGCTTCTCTGGGTCATATCTAAACAACGACATACATGCAGGTACTGTAGTCCACACATTCAGAGAGAAATTATGGATTCTCTAAAAGATACTTTGAAAGAAAGTTTGGCTAACTTAAATGAAAGAACAAATGAATTGGGACAACTCCACAGATATGGAAAAGTGTAATTCCTATGGAGTGTTTCTGAGGGAGTGCACTTACTTGAGGCAGCGCTGGATGAAGTCCAGGAAATTAACGTCCTTGGTATTCAGGAGCTCGGCCAGACTGAAACTGTTGACATGGTTCCTTGGCATGCCTTTAGAATCTGCACAACCATAACATATTGACAACTCAATATCATGCAGAGGATCACAACTTCATTGACCCTATCATAAAGATGCGCAGCCAAGAAACAGTCAAAAGGCTTCAACGGTTTTGCTCACCAAAGAACCTGTCCATTTTGGGTGCCGTCCGCAGGAACTCTTTAGGAGGGATACCCAGCACCTTAAATAATACGCATTCAAACCAAATTATATCTTGGCTAATAAATATTTGCTACAGTCAATGAAATAGCAAATGGCCTGAAGTTACTGTTACACATCTTTTAGTATTACCTCCATTATACAGTACAACTGGTTCTCCCTGTCGGTGCCTGGAAAGAGACGGGAGCCCATGTGCAGCTCGGCCAAGATGCAGCCCAGGCTCCACATGTCGACGGCCGCGCTGTAGTCTTTTCCCAGCAGCACCTCGGGGGACATGTAGAACAAAGTCTGGACGCAGGGATAGACTGGAGGAGGAAGAGGGAAAGACAGTTTACAAAGTCTGTAGTATTTCATTTACTTCAAATATCAAGCAACTACTACAATTCACAACTCTACAATATCTTTAAAGAAACATGGCTTACTATATAATGATAAAAATCCACACACTCACCTTTGTCATACTCAAAGGAGCTCGCACCAAAGTCAATCACCTTGACCTGCTCATGGTCCTTATTGGACAGAAGGATGTTCTCCTGAAAAAGCAACATGTAGGTATGGCCAGGTATGGCGAGGAATCAAGAATCAGTGAGAATTTGATTTGAATACCTAACACTCATGGATTGTTTTTGATTTTGAGTTGAAACAATGGATGGTTGTCTCCTATGGTTCCTACCGGTTTCAGGTCGCAGTGGATGACCCCCTCCTTCTTCAGCATCTGAAGGCAGTTGAGAAGGTCTGTGGCGTACCGTCTCACCTGAGAGATGCTGAAACCCTTGACGTTGTTCTCCTTGATCTTCTCATGTAGGTCTTTCCTGGAGAATGAGAGCAATACACTTCCTTTACTTTTTGATCTCAAACAACCCCCCAGCCCCATTTTCAGTTCCTCGTAAGCGGGAAAAACCATACTCCCTTCCTACTTTTGGTACAAATTTGTCCTAATCTGTAGTTTGCTTGCACGAGTCCAGCTGCTTGGTCATAATAAAGCAAGTGTAGTGTTTTCTGAACGTACCCCAAGAGTTCAAAGGAGATGCAGAGATGGCTGCGGAAGTAGAAATGCTCCTTCATATGGAGGATGTTGGCCGTGTTGTTCTTGTCCACCTTCCGCAGCACATCTAAAATCTTCACCTCGGCCAGCGCCTCACGGTGGAAACTGAATACCAAGGACCACAGAGAACAATATAACCTCAGCGATAATGAGCGACTGCTGTCTAAACTGAATCATAAAGAATTATTGTCTCATTAATGTAACAATCCTGTCTGCTGTACTTTGGTTTTAGAAAATCTTTCACCTGTCCTGGTTTCGGATGACTTTGAGGGCCACAATCTCCATTGTTTTGTGGTCCCGGCACTTGAGGACCTGGCCGAAGGTGCCTTCACCGATCAGCTCCAGCACCTCGAAGCGATAGGCCAAGTGGTCTTTCATGACCTGTGGAGAAAAGGTTTAGCCCTTGATCAGCTGATGAAATCCACCATAGGACAAACACACCCCACGTTAGCTAGCCATCCCACAGTGCAAAGCCTCCAAATATCCACATCCACTGGAACTGCCAATCATCCCAATGCAATGGCACAATGTTTATGTGGTGACAAACATGAATGAAGTGGCAGCCGTTCTTCAGAAATAATGTTTTTTTTAGTAAGGAGGAGAAATCACTTATTGGAACAAGTTGGAAGAAATTGGAAAGAGATTAGCTGAAGGTAAGTAACATAGCACTGACGAAATTAATGGTAAACTTCAAAATTCAACTGCTTCAAACACTAGTTAAATGTTGTCCATCCCTACAGCCAGTGGTTCAGTAGTTACCATCCTGTAGTATCCATCCTCATCATCATATCCAGAGTTGCGGAGGAAGGACCTGGATCCCCGGATCTTCTTGGCATTCATGCCCAGGTACCACACCTGTGTGTAGTTTTTGATCTCCTCCCGCTCAAACTCTGTCAGATGTTTCCTGCAGGCCTTCAAGACATCTGTAAGGAGGGGAAGAAAAGGTCTGTCAGATGTCTTTCTCTCCATGTCCCTCTCTCATGGTTATACTGCAAGATTCTAAAAAGGCCTTAAAACTTGTATCCTAAACCTTTTAAACGATTCAAGGAGCCCTCCTCCTGGTCTCGGCCCACACTTACATGCAGCGGACATGGCCAGTCGTCCGTCAAAGGACCGCCCCTTGTCTGCCTTCTGCTTCTGCTTGGAATCTTCCAAGCTTTCCTTGGCAAAAACCTGGCCGCTCTGCTCTCTCTCCTGCTGCTGCTCACAGGGATCGAATGCACACAGTGAAAATTTTTGCCTAAACGTTTCATGAGGACACAGATGATAATAAATGTGGAAATCAGTAGGACTGACCAGAAGACCGCCATGGTGGGGCGTTTTCGGCCGGCTCTTGCGGATTTGTGGCAGGACGGCGTCCAGCTGCTGAGGGCGCTTGGGAGGGTTCACAGCAGCAGACTTCAGCTCCAGCGGGGGCAGGGTGCCTCTCTTGGTGACAGTATTCTGTGCATCAAAAAAGAGACAGTATCTGTGTTCAATCAACAAATCTTTTAATTTGTATTAGGATAAAAAAAAAAAGTAAATGGGAATGGTTTAACCTGAAAGTGGTTGTACCTTCAACAGAAACTAAAAAATGTCAGAAATTCATAGTTCTTTAAAACAGATAGTTTTAACTAACAACAACCTCCATGTTATGTAACAATAATCATAGGCTTAAACAACATAGCAATAAACAACAAAGTTATAAACAGGAAAAATGTTTTCTGCACATTTAGTACAAATCATGTCTGTTCTTTATTGAGCAGTATGTAATTAATAAAAGTAAAAGTAAAAGAGGAATGGGTGCTCCTGTATTTACATGTGTGTATGTGTGGTGAACAAAGCATGCTACTTGTTGTTATGGGTTTAATAAAATAATAATCTTGCTATTTTACAGGCTGGGGAGTGCTGCTCTGACAAAGCAATCCTCCACATGTATACTTGAAAAATGGAAGCCAATGTACTATTAGTTATAGTACAAAAAGCCTTTATCTTTCTACAGCTGCCCAATATAAAACCTAAAAACCTTACCGGCTGCTTGACCCTGCTGAATCCCTGCTGAATGCCTTCAGCCTGGTGCTTGAACCACTGTGGGTGGGCTGCAGGTTTACCTGTAGGTAGCTGAAAGGATGGGATGATATTGCAGTGAGAATTACACAATGAGCACACATTAATCTACAAATGTACATCTTCTATTTTTTTTCACTGACTTCACTGTACTAGCTCAAGGATGCTGCTTGGAGCAAAACCATCACAAAGTCTATGGCTGTAACAAGGAGTACTGGCAGATTGTGAAGCTGGCTTACATCAATTTATACTCTTAAATAGTATAAACAGAGCAAAGCAGGATCTTAAATTGAGTAGCGACCAATGATTCAATCCATAGCCAACAGCAGTGGTTCTCAAAGTGTGGTGTAGGGACCCTCAGGGGTCCTTGAGGGTTCCCCAGCAAAATGAGAAATAGTTTTTAATTTTTTTTTATTAAGAATTCAACTGATAAGAACTAATCACAGAGAATGTATAAGAGGGACTTTTCTAATCATTTACTAATCTTGTCAAATGGGGGTCAAAACGTTTGAGAAACCTTGATGTGAAACGCTTGAGTCTTAACTGAAAAATCAATCAAGCCTAACGTTACCTTGTTGGGTTGTGCGTTGTCCCTTCGTTTGAGAAGCTTCTCTGGCTTCTTTGAAACGTCTTTGCTGGAAATGTCAATCAGGTCGGGAAAGTTCATGTTGCTGGTTTTGTCTGTCCATGTACTCAGAAATCGCTTATTGGAAACAAGTCACTCGATCGTTGCTCTTGACTGAACGCTGCAGTGAAAAACTGAACTTAACACTTAATTATGACGGCGCAATGCTGCGCGTAATAAAGAACAGTAGCAAAAAGACCTATAGTAATCCTATAGTAAATTATAAGAAGGATACTATACAAATATCACAGTCAAGAACCTATAGGAATACCATAGCACATAACAATGCTATAAAGTAGCCTACATAATGTCATTATAAACTCACTATTGACTGATACAGATAAAATACCATAACATTATGAAGTCAATATAAAGTCAATATTGAATACCACAGACACAGAAGTCTTTACAAGAATGTTATAGGACTATGAAAAATGAAATGATGAAAAATACCATACAGCAGGATAAGGTCACTATAAACTCACTATTGAGTGCCCCACACACACACACACACACAATATCACTCCCTATAGGAATATTATAGGGTTTTTTTTGTTGGCTCTTTCTCTATTACCTCTGATCCCACTCACCCATCCCACATTTAAATGAAGAAGTAAATCACTGTGCACAAAACACAGACACAACTTAACTTTTGGTCACGTGACACAGGCCTTCAGCATCCATACAACCTGATGGCACTGAAGGCCCAACATATGAAGACTCTTTCTGTTCACTGAGAAAGTTTTGGATCCATTTTGAAAAATCTGAATGAGAGATTTAGTGAGTTGCATTTGCATTTCATATCTAAAGGAATCACTTGAGATGTGACAATGGCTGCAGATGGATACCCTGGGTGTATGAAGTTCATCTTTGACTTCACATTGTAAGTATCCCATCAACCATTTAACCAGGAAAGATTTTTATTATGTCCTCCAGCTACCAGTTGTGGGCATCAAACCAGCCACTCCCTGACATGGTGTGTTTGGTTAAGCATTCATTCATTCACTCATCATAATCTTTATTTAAACATGGGAAATCACAGAGAGCAGTGCTTTTGTTTACAGTTGGTATAAGTATTATCATTGAAAATATATTGTAAAGCTTTGTAATAAAAAGCACACATCATAAAATAAGAGCGTAAGAGAGACGCATGAAACAAAGGATGAACAACAAAATGAAGAAAAATCATTACAAGGGTAGAAACACAATCCATTACAAAAAATATAAACATTCCATTGTATGTACAGAATTAAAAGATCTAAAATGAAAGGGGGATGAGAATCAAAATATTTTCTGTGGTATAGTGATGTACACTATCTGTGATCTACAGGCAGTGATGGTTGGACATCAACTGTAATGGATGGCAGGGGCGAATGACACACACTCTCCAGGAATAACATGGAAATTCAACATAATCAAAAATATGAATGAGAGTTGGGGGGACTATTCTCTTTGCATTCTTAGGCATAAAACAAGATTCATTTCTATACAGAATGCCACTTTCGCTCACATTTTTCATGTTCACGCAACATTGGATTTACAAAGAAAAGTGATATCCAATTTAGATGCCAACCATTATAAAGGGGTGTTCAACAGACTATCACCACCATGGTACAACGGTCAGGTTGTATAAGAAATGTCCCACAGTCCAGATCGATGCATCAAATTTATTTGAATGTATGTGTGTGTGTGTGTGTGTGTGGTTCTGCAGTACAAATCAAGAAAAAGGAATACATCAATCAATAAACAGAATACTCAACCTCAATCAAATTCAATATTCAATTCAAATATACATAAGTGCACATTACTACAGATACCTGAGGAATTATTAATATTAAATTAACTTAAACTGTCACTTACCTACAAAGATACTGTTTATAACCAAAAACAACACCAACTATAAATAATAACTACCAAAGCTGAATAATGATTACAGTTGACATATCTAAACACCAGTTTAGTGCATCCAACAGGAATCAGATACATGTTAACAAATGTACATGAAAATCAAAATGTCTTTACAATTAACACAATTGAAAGACTAAATAAACCACTTACATTTGTCATATGTTTTTTCATATCAATGTTTAAGGCAGCGGGAACGCTGCTAATTTGGAAGGTTGTTGGAACACAGTTCTATAGACTAAAGGAACAAACTGAGTGCATCAGTCCTCATCATCCACAGCTGGGCAGTGGTAGGGTAAAAGTTCAAGTGGGATTGAGTAGAGGATCATGGGAAACTGAGTTCTAGGGTAAGTAACTCTTTTCTACACCAACATACATGAATTGTGTGACATGTTCTATGTGGATGCCCCTTACTGTATTAATATGTATATCTTTTACTTCAGTAGAGGGAGTTACAAAGAAAACCCAGATTTTTGGTTCATTGAAAACCATGAGATTACAGATTTGTGGATGGGAGTTGAAACCAAGCTGGAGGTCACTAAGGGCCTGCTTTAAGGAGGACAGACAAAACAGTGTCATCTGCATATAGGTGAAATTTACACTTGATTTATAATCCAAAGTTGTGATGTAACTGTAGAACAAAATTGGGCTAAGGTTTTAAACCTTGAGGTAACTCCACTGGTGTAAGAGGCTCACAAGGGGCTTGAGTGTAAGAATTTATATAGGCCCTCTACTGCAGCACAAGCCTGTACCAACCACCCACATCACAAAATGGACTGAATGCAATTCAATTTTCATGAGTACCAATTTTACACTAGTACACTTTCCTGTGAATCTAAAATTGAAAGTCTTAGGGATCATTTTAACATAAGCACCTCTGAAAACTACTTCTAAAACAGTGTAGTTTATGTGCACAGCAGAGATCTACTTACACACACCAATTTTCACATTCCCTCTGATGAGAGAGGACTGATATGAAGTGAATGATATGTACTGTGAACATGAATTTACTGTAAGAGTTCAAAAACATGTCTGGGTACACCTGTATTGCATGGATGGGCGAAAGAGAAACATGGAGTCCTGTCTCAAACCAGATTCCTTTGTAGGTAACTCCTTACAAAAAAGCTGCCTCTAAAGAACACTGACTGATCAGACTGTGTTGTACACTTAATAATTTAAAAAAAAAAAAATAAATTACATGTATTCAATGAAATTTTGCAATTACAAAATCATGTCCATGATACATAGCTTGAAATTGGCATATAGACACTTTACAGAAATGCACCATGATAGTGCAGACACTACAAACTATTTGTGATGATTTGTGAAATATAAATGAGCATTATGTGGGCCTGTATATGTTTTCAGTCAGTGTTAAGACATGTAACACAATACCACCTTAGTGTTTTCTATGATAGTGTTAAATTTGATCGCTATGTTTCAGTTCTCAGAATATATCTGGGGATTTAACTCATCACTTCAGCATCTGACACTGTGTCTATGACCAGCAAACTCTTTCTTTAAGAGCATTTCAATCTGCTCAGGTCTCATGTTTCAAACAAATGTTACAGTAGAATTGCATTGAACTCACTACTTCTATTAGAAACTATGTGCTCATCCTACTAGTCACTGGATCTGTTAACATGTCACACGTACAATTGATTCCACAGCGCACTATTTAGACAGTATAACAGTGAAGTTTAGGGTCTCTCTCTCTCTCTCTCTCTCTCTCTCTCTCTCTCTCTCTGTGTGTGTGTGCTTTGGTTGTCTAAGGTTAAAGTTGACAATTTAAACATTTAGCCTACAAAGTACATGGCCAACTTTGCCTCTTGCATAACTGTGGAATCATGTTTCACAGACAGAGGGAAAATTCCCAGTTAGTGTCAATCTGTCTTTGCTGGTATGCTTATGCCATAAATGTATCACTGTTTGAATGGTGTTAATACAGTTCACCTATATCACATTACTCTATAAGTTTGAATTTAGTATTTATTTATTTATTTATTTATTTTTACACTAATTGCATGTGTGACTCAAAGGGATTTGGGCAGGAGATGGACAATCTATTCCACAATATTTTCATTAGCATAGCTGCAACATTGTCTGGACACTGAAAATAAGCCCAACTACAGTCCTTTCAACTAGTAATAGTAGCCAAAATAGTATAGTAGTATTAAAAAACTATTTTGTTTAGCAAGCGTTCCTCTTTCATGCATGAGTAGAATGGTAATGTATTATGTCAGTAATGAATATTCATTAAGTTTTTGCAAAATTAGTTGCTGTATGTGTTAGCTAGCTATCTTGCCAGCTAAGTTTTGTAATTTTAGACTGTTGTATGCATGTACTCATCTAGCAGACAAGGGTTTTCATAGGCTGTAATACAAGGGTGGATGGATAATAATGTTACTGCAGCTTAAATATGTTTTGACTGAAGTATTACACTTTAAATAAATTTTAAATCACATCCGTTACAGAGTTCAAATTTTGTAGGTTTTCCTTAAGGTTTGCATCAGACTAATCATAAATTGGCTGGTTGTGATGCTTTTAGCAGTCAGTCAGCAGATAGAAATCTGGCTTTACTTTGTTGGTGCACTTTATTTTTTAAATTAAAATAATATAGTTCAAACTCTGCCGTCTCGTGCTTTTTACATTGCATGGGAAAGGTGGCATGTAACAATGTCTTTTTTTTTTTTTTAAAAAGGAGAAAAAAAGCATTGAAGTAACTTCAACTGTGATCACATTTTAATTGAGATACTTTTTACCTTTACTCAAGTAGATACTTCTAGTACTTTTACTTCTACTTACAGCTTTAGCAAAGAAACAGTATTTCTACTTGAGTGTGATACTGTAGCACTCTTTCCACTCCTACTAGAGTAGGATGTGAACTATGTTGACAGTTGAGTCCAGGAACTTCTTATCTTGACAGTTAAGTTCAGGATCTTTGGGTAAACTTTGCCTGTGTGCAGTACAGGAGGCATCCATTTTTTTATTTATTTTTTTTTAAACAAACGTGTAAAATTAAAGTCTTTGTCAGTATAGCAGTAAAGAAAATATCACAGTATTTATTAAAAAAAGTTTACATGAAAATAGACAAAAACCACGGAATGTGAGTGTTAAAATGAAATCAACCAATCAATAAATAATGCTCATTGGAATGTTAATCAGGGTCTTGCAAAAAAAACAACATTATCATAGTTTTTTAATATTATATTAATGTTTCTTATATGAAACATTCTATTTACAGTAACAATTCTTGGAATATTGGGGATTGCTTCTTAAATTTGTTTCTGAATATAGAATTTGCCAAAACATAAGAAAGACGTTTAAAACATTCAGGAGAGAAGTTTAGTTGCTTCTCACAGTAACATGCAATATTTACAGGAGTCATTCTGTGCGCAGACTCACCTTGGAAATGTCATCATTCAATCCACGCCTACTAACTGAACGTGGACCAATCAGATGCAACCAAAGGTCGCTTTCCGACGTCACTCACCTCACGTGGACCAATCACGGCGCAGTGCGTGGAGCGTGGTAGGCGGGGCTACGCAGCAGCGTCAATCCCGCCAGAGTTACCTAGGTTAAAACCGGAAGCAAAGTGGTTTGCTTTCAAAATAAAGCGCAAAATTGGTCACTGTTTGTACAGGAGCTCACATGATCTGGCCTTTTAAGAACAGCTGTGGATTGTAATGTACTTTATTCAGGATTCAAATTGTCTTGTACATATTTATGTGATTGAGTCTTTCTTTGGTTATTTTTGGCACCGCTATGTAGCCTCCATGGCAATTTATGTATACTATAGGGCCACAAAGCTTTGCTGAAAAGGAAATTTGTAAATGAAAACATTTTGTATTTATTTAATATTATTCCTGTTAAAATGTAGTCTTTATTTTCATTTTGGAAGTTTGTATTCCTCAAAATAAACGTTTAAACATATTTTTCCACCAATAACGCGTTTTAGTTTGAAAGCCATGAGCGGAAGTGGTATGTATAATTCTGGCAATCTTGACGTCGCTTTTTACTCCCAGCAGCGGCTTCAGTAGATCCAATGAGGTGACGCCGCGTTCCGGGCCCGACGGTGGACAGCAAGCCGGTGATAAGGGGAAATAAAAACTAACAAGTCTGACTACAAAGAAGCTCCGAATCAAAGAAACGAGGGAAGCTAAGCTCATAAACGCCCTGGAAAAACACACTCTGTTGATATAGTCCCCTTCACAGTTTCGTTTGTGCTGGCCAAGGAAAGGTAAGTGCATGCCATTGCACAGTGTTTCAATCATGCTTTCTTATTGATGGTTGTCAGACAGTCCGCTAGCTAGCAGTAGCTGTCAAACTTGTGTTATAGCTATGGCTATCAACCTTTATAGTACTAGCTAATTACTTTGAAAAGGTCAACAAATAGAGTGGGATTTCCACATTGTCCAGTGGTGGTTGAATTGAACTGTTTTTGCATTATCTTTCACGCTGTAACCCTAAACAATAGTACACCCATATGTCATACAAATCAGCAGCCGAACTTATCTTTCCACTAGCCAGTTCATCCAGGTGGTTTCCAGAAGCGAAGAGAGAGTGGGCTTTTGAATGATGAGGATTTCACTTGTGCATCCGTTTAGCATTCATGCGTCAGTGTTTCACCAGGGGCTAGAAGTTTCTATGCTAATACATGCAGATTGCCTGTTGTTTTCTCCCTAAAAAAGAGAGACAAAGCTTTGTTCTTAGATGTGTAGGCTACCATCCCATTGTTAGCCTCTGGTAAAGATATGCTCTTGCCTCTCTTAAATTAAAATCAAATGGCATATGTTCTGTTTCTGAGTGCAGAGCCACTTTGGCTCACTGTAGATGTTCAGCCTTTAGCCAACATGAAAGCCTTACAATGGCATTAATGCCACGTGTTTGGAAACAGTCTGCACCTGTGGGTGGGATCAAGTTCATTAGATGCTTTGCACGTTCTTGGTCAAAGGCCAATGCACTACCTGGCAGTACACCCAACCATACACACTGATCCCACCTGAAGTGAATCTCAGCTCCATGAGCTCTGAAGGAGCTCTGAGGAATCATGAATAATGATGGGACATATCACCAATACACAGGATATGATGTAACTATCTCTTGTGCTGTTGTGAGAGAGCAGCTGTGGAGAAGCCTAGCTTGGATGTAAACGGAAAAAGAGGGAGAGCAGGTATGTCGTCGGGCTTGTCAAGTGGCAGATCATCTTGTTATGTTGCCCTTTCTGAGGGGCCACGTCCCAGGTCTTGTACTTACTCCCACATTACGAATAGAGAGGGACGAGCAACAAATCTAGGCATACAGCACCAGCGCAGTGTAGGTGGAAGAAGAGAGATGGGGAGGAGATAAAGGCTTTCTCCAGTAACAGGGGTGCGTGGGAATTGGCTGCCATGAATGACATTTCCGTGGTCCTGTAAGGTAATACGCAAAAGTTTAGGGGGTGAATATGTACGAGGTGCTTGAATTGATCCTTGAAGAGGCAAATAGATGAATCAAATGTTTACTGCTGACTGTGCCATTAAAGAGAAACTGCTATTAAGACAGCAGAGCGGATATCCTTCACTTTCAATGCGAGAATGGCAGGAAATACTGATGTTACCCACAATGATTTCAGTGGCAAAGTTGTAGTAAAAGTTCAAGTCACTCGATGTGGTTTTCCAAACTCGCCGTTGAACCTGAAGGAATGCTGCTCTTCTTTTTCCTACAATTCCAAAATCTGAGCCTTCCATGGCATAGGCTACATTTTGCAGGAATAGTTCTACCAATCACTGTTTCTATTTTAATTCCCTGTCAGAATTTGGTGAAAACCTAAGAAATCTAGGTATTACTATGCACAGATCCATTATACTGATGCTATATTTTTTCATGTCCATTTTTTTCTTTACAGGTCATCATGAGGAGGAAGCTGGCGTTGAGTGCTCTCTTCTGCCTTGTTCTGGCAATGTTGCCTTCTCACACAGGTAATGTGATCCATGTAGTTGTACTTTCTTGCATGCAGCACTGGTGGTTGTAGTATTGTCAACAAATAGTGTTTTACCTTGCAATACCATGCCAGATTAAGTACTGTGATGCCAACAATGCCACGCCAAAGACTACATAAAACTACTTGCTGCTCAATAATTGGAAATAGATTTAGATGAGATAAATCAAAGCAACAATACTATGTTACTTCAGAATCCTGTGTGTCATGCTGACTTGCGTAACTTGCGTGACTCGTAACACACTGATTTGTCTTTGCAGCTTCTGTAGCCGTCATGTCAGTTGACTTGGGCAGTGAGTGGATGAAAATAGCAATAGTGAAACCTGGTGTGCCAATGGAGATCGCTCTCAATAAGTGAGTATAACTGAGGCTCAGTATGGATTCCTGTGTCCACATTGTATTCTGCTTTTGTGCGTTTGACTGTTCATCCTCATCAAGCGTTCCCTGCCAGACTTATGTGGTTTCACACTTGCAAATATACACAATCTATTGGTTGTGTTACTAAACTGGGGTGAGTGCCCACATAGAAACCTGGCTAGGAAGTGAGAGGAAACAAAGCCGAGATAAACGCTCTCACCAAGCTTTCAGTTTCCTTCACATATCTTTGAGTAGCATGTTAAAGTAATGGACAACCATGATGGTACAAAAGCAAGCAAAATCTCTCAAAGGTTTCAGTACTTTGTCTCTTGTCTCTCAGGGAGTCGAGGAGGAAAACGCCCATAGCCGTATGCCTAAAGGAAAACGAGCGACTTTTCGGAGACAGTGCATTAGGAGTGGTATGACCCGTTCTCAGATTTCCTCACTCACGCTTATTAAAATGTCAACTTGATCCGAGATTTCATACACGGAAGGATGAGTTGTACAATGTGTACAACTCATCCTGCAGTGGTAATCTCCCTAATAACAAGGAGGTATTGCTTACATTTCAGTCGGTGAAGAACCCCAAGGTTGTGTACAGGCACCTGCAGAGCCTCCTGGGCAAGAAGCATGACAACCCGCAGGTGGCGCTCTACCAGACGCGTTTCCCCGAGCACCAGCTGCTGGAGGACCCAGTCAGAGGCACGGCGTACTTCAAAAACTCTGAGTAAGTCTCTGGAAGTATTTTAGCCATTCATTTGTAGCATAGAGATTTAAAAAAAGCTTGTTTCTACGTGGTTCCGTTTATTCAATCAGTCCTAGAGTGTACAAGGCAAGACAAAATGGTTAAATGAAAGTTAAGCGTCTGCCTGAAGAAGTCTCAGACAGTGCGGTCGACATTGATAACTATGGTGCCATGTTTTGTGCCAGATATTAAATTCTTTTTGGCTTGACCTGACAAGCCTGGCTCGTTTCATTATTTAGCCTCTAGCATATAATGCAGCATGACAGGCTGCGCTGCTCTACATGTCCACATTTGTAATGATCTTCACCTCTGCTAACACTTTCTTCATCATCCATCATCACAGATCTCTGTGTGACGGGGTGGGAGCTAGCTAGCCTTATGAGTATTGTAGTAGTTGTCATGGAAACGTCAGTACCTGATGGTGAAAAACTGTATTTCTCAATATGGAGATTCATAATCAATGACCGTCACACCATAAAATGCTTTCCTTCCCATTAGAAGACACTTAGTCTACTTGATACCATTATTGCCAGTTATCATCAATTACATTGGGTGGAAATATCAGCTATAATTCTAGCCGTGTTAAAAGGAATATTAGTTCATTGATAATGTTATGTTCATAAATATTGACTGAGCTGCCTAGGATCATAGGAAATACATATGTGAATTCTGTTAGTTCTAATAGTGTTTTTTTTCCATTTGTGTAAAGCCAGCTGTCATTTGAATCCATGACAAAGATCAGCCAGTAGCAGATGGCAGTTGCAATAGCACGCTTTTAACAATTAGATGGCAGCAAACCCAAAAAAGCCGTCTAGGGTTTAGTTACTCTTTAAGCATGGTGCTGATATTTTTTCTTCTGTGGTTGTGTAGATGTAACCTGGTTTGTGTCTGTTTTTGTTTCTGTCAGAGAACTGCAGTACGCGCCTGAGGAGCTCCTTGGGATGGTGCTGAACTATTCTCGCGGACTGGCTCAGGACTTTGCAGGTTAGTCTGTTCATTAACGATGGAATAAATTATTCAGTTCAAGCATATTTTAATGTACACTGAGTGTTTTTTGTTTTCTTTCTTGTCCTAATCTTTATCGTCACCCGCAGAACAAACAATCAAAGACGCGGTGATCACCGTCCCGGCCTTCTTCAACCAGGCGGAGCGCAGGGCCGTCCTGCAGGCGGCCCAGATGGGGGGCGTGAAGGTCCTGCAGCTCATCAACGACAACACAGCCGTGGCCCTGAACTACGGCGTCTTCAGGAGGAAAGACATCGACAGCACAGCCAAGGTGAACATTCAGCATTACACCTAAATACACTGACAACAGGCTTGGAGATTGCGATTGAAAAGAGGCAGTTTGTTTGTTTGACATGGGTGCATTAATAAGACGATCTTGTCTCCTTGCAGAATGTGATGTTTTATGACATGGGCTCCGGCAGCACCACGGCGACCATCGTCACTTACCAGACGGTCAAGACCAAGGAGTCGGGCACCCAGCCCCAGCTGCAGATCCGAGGTGTCGGGTGAGTCCACCGGCACATGACGTGATAAGTGATCGCGCCTGTGAGAATAGCGCCTGTACGCACAAGACGTCGACCCTCTGTCTAATGATGATATTGACAACCCGGCCTCTCACTACAAGGCGTGTTTTTCAAAGAGCATTTGGAAGATAGGAGGGCATGGTGATGTGAAGATGAGATATGAGGATGTGTTATGAAAGCATCTTGTTATACCACCTGAAACACTGCTTCATCTTCGAGGAGGCGTTGTAGACGGGAAGCAGGTTCTGTTTTTGATGAGATCAAAATGCATTTCAATAAATAGAAAGCAAAGGAAAGAAAGCACAAAGACAAAAAGTGCAGGAATAGTCAGAGCAATGAAAAGTAGCCAATGTTCAGATAAGGGGAAATGTTTTATGACTGCACTTCTATTTTTGCTGACATGATGAACTGTAAAAATGCAATGAATTTTCCTCACATTGGGCTCCCAAAGCTTTTTTTCCATATGTTTGGAGCATCACTAGAATGAACATTTTCTCATATTCTTTCATACAAGAAATATCAGTAAGTACAGTATGTAATGTGCGTTTTGTGATGCACATTTTGAAGTCAAGTTTGTTGAAGTTGGTGGAAGTTTCCAACCTACATATAGGTTTACCAGAGAAATTCATTGTGAACCCCTGCAGTAATGGTTTTATTCTGGCTTTTGGAGAGGCTGAGGCAGCCTCAGTGCTGTGTGGTGAAGTTGCCAGTTTGGTGGGTGTTGTGTGGAGAACAGCCTTTTGGCAGACAGAGCAAATGTGATCCTATGGTCTGTGGGGTTGAGCAAAAATAAAAGAAACGAATCACAAAGCCAGTATCTCTTTTAGAAGGGCTACAGAATGGGGGGGAAACAGTGGTTTTAAGATAAGAGGAAAAAAAGACTTATTTTTTTGTACCCTCCTTTATCACCCAAAGCCGGTGGGGGAAAAAAAAGAAAAAAAGATTTTCAGTGATGCATGGCTCATACATTGTTTAGTACCCACCATTTGTTAAGGTAAATTGATATCTCACATGTGCTGTGGCTGAAAACTGATGCGATGATGTTCGGTACACTGAACATGCACTAGGAGTTGCTGTGGTAACATAAGCCCCTCAGCACACAGGGCTTCTCATTGACTCTTATAGGAGTGATGCAGCGTAAAGGCATATAGTCAAGTTTTAATGATGATAGAAGTTTTAATGATGATTTTTCCTTGTTTTCGATTAGGCGCGGGCTGAAATGGCTTAGGCTGCCTGCTCAAGCTCTAGATAAGCAGGGAGAACCTTAACGTCTGCAGATAAGGGTTTAGGGATATTACATGTGGGTGTTTGTTTATCCAGAGGTTTCCTTTGAATGTGAAAGATAGTGAATGCTTCCCATTCAAAAGCCCAAAACACATTTTAACACGCCGGTTCAATCCTCACACTAGCAGCGACTCATAAGCGTCCACGCAGGCTTAAGGTGTGTGCTGTGCTCTGGTGTCGGTCCTAGGTTTGACCGGGGGCTGGGCGGCTTCGAGATGGACCTGCGCCTCCGCGACCACCTGGCCAAGCTGTTCAACGAGCAGAAGAAGAGCAAGAAGGACGTGAGGGAGAACCATCGGGCCATGGCCAAGCTGCTCAAAGAGGCTCAGAGGCTCAAGACGGTGCTGAGCGCCAACGTCGACTTCATGGCCCAGGTGACTGACCTCTCTATCCTCCGTCCGTCTTCTTGATTCCTGGTTGTGCTCCGTCCCGCAGTGTGGTGTTTTATGTCAGAACTAAAACCAGGCTAATGGGGGGGTTAACATCCTGCTCCATCATGGTGTCTGCTTTTTTTTACCAGTATTCAAGATCTTTATTTTAGATGGCATAATTTAAGACTTAATTTCACTTTTAGAGGTCTTAAAAATGTTGCAGTTTCTTGGTGTGCTGTTTATCCCATGAGAAATCAGCTGTCATGCAGACTTACTGTATATTCTACATCTGCAGTTGCATATTTATTTCAGTTGTGAAAATGCTCTAATATTTCATTCTAACTGACATTAAGAAGTCGTAAACATCTTAATTTTGAAACTTGCAGACAACCTGTCTATGCATTTCATCCACCAACCTGGTTATTCTTTATACATTAACACTGCCAAACAAATACAAATACATAGCATGTGTGATTACGATTGATAGTGCAAGAGGCAAACATTGCTAATCCAATACAGGATTCCATGGAAAGACGGGGATGACAGTGTACAAATATTAGGAATGAAACATGAGCTAGAGCATATCACTTTGTCACTCCTGACCAAATAGTCTGCTATTGATCGATGCAGTACTATTCAAGTGAAACAAAATGTCTTTGTATTATTTTTTTCAGGTAGAAGGTCTGATGGATGACATTGACTTCAAATCCAAGGTGACCAGGGCTGAGTTTGAAGCCCTGTGCGCTGATCTGTTCGAGCGGGTGCCCCGCCCGGTGCAGGACGCCCTCACCTCCTCAGAGATGAGTCTGGTCAGTATGCTCATTACCCGGATGCAAATATTTCTCTACCAAGTGCAAGCCCACAGTCCCACTTGACATTGGGCTGTTTGCTACAGCAGATACAGGATACAGCAAAGGAAAATAGAATAAGAATATAGCAAAAGAGGGTCATATAATGTATATATGAAAAAAGCATTTATTACAGCGTTAAGAGGGTGTGCAATATAACAGTAGAGCTAATTGAGACGAAGAAAAAAATGAATGAAAAATATACCAAAATGATGAAATATGGGCCGTATGGAATGAATTATAAAAATATCAATAGACATGAAATGGAGAACAAATGAGAGGAAAAACAATATGTCAAATTACAGGATGTATGCAGGATGTGCAAACCTGCTTGTGCTGGTGAAATTGAAAGTGTTTCTCTCTAATACAACAACATCCATCATTTGAATAAATGTAACGCCCACTCTGACAGCAAAAGTGGCACCAAAGTAAAACTCATTATGAAATGTGATTTGAGGTTATTTGCTTAGAGGTTTAGCACTATTTTAAGAGGGCCAGGGTCATTTTTTGTTTTTGAAATATTGAGCAGTGAGTGTCTAGTAGCAACATTTAACCAACATGAATGTCTGTGTTTTAGAATAGAAACTCTGTGTTTGTTCTTGCTGTGCTGTGTGGGACGTAAAACTCTGTGCCTTGTGCAAGTGCTGCTGTTGCAGAGACTTTTGTTATTGCTGCTAACCTGAGTGCTTTCACTTCCTCCTGCAGGACGACATCGAGCAGGTGATCTTAGTCGGCGGCTCCACTCGTGTCCCCAAGGTTCAGGAAGTGCTGCTCAAAGCTGTGGGGAAGTAAGTGTCGAACACACAAGACTCTGCTCACATTTGAATAAACATTCACCCTCGATAATGCACCTAAATTTGAATGTGCAAATTCTGTGTCTTGAACTTCTATTCTACAGTCTTGTCTCACTGAAATAATGAGAGAAAATTCAGCATGAGTTCAGTGAAGTTTGTAGGGTTGGAAATATCTGTATTTGTGACGATGTGTATTTGTCTGTGCAGAGAGGAGCTGGGGAAGAACATCAATGCAGATGAAGCGGCAGCCATGGGCGCCGTGTACCAGGCCGCTGCCCTCAGCAAGGCCTTTAAGGTCAAGCCCTTCCTGGTCCGAGACGCCGCTGTCTTCCCCATTCAGGTTAGTGCAGCTGCTGGATATAGATTTAAATCATAAGTTTGTGACACCCACACTCACACAATTAAAACGAGTTGCGGTACTTTGTAAAGGATAGTAGGTAACAGTAAGCCCTTGGTTGACCAAATACTAACACTTAAAGATATTGAATGATGAAGGTAATGTTTATTGTCCCATAATATAGCGTTTTGAACAGTACGCTGTTGTACAGTTGAATCTTTGGAGCTGCAGTAGGATAACATGCAGTATATAGTTTTGTTTAAATGGATGTAATGTACCAAAAGTGAGAAGCCACAAGGCGTGAGCTGTGTTAAAACCAACCACACTGTATTTCTGTCCCTCAGGTGGAGTTCACCCGCGAGACAGAGGAGGAGGGGAGCAAAAGCCTGAAGCACAACAAGCGCATCCTCTTCCACAGGATGGCGCCCTACCCCCAGCGCAAGGTCATCACCTTCAACCGCTACAGCGACGACTTCGCTTTCGAAATCAACTACGGCGACCTCAGCTTCCTGGGACAGGAGGACCTCAGGTAGGATGCGTGATGGAGTGGGAGGAATTCTACTTCCAGCGCTTGCTTTAGCACCTTTTGCTTCCTAAAAATACCCTTTGAGTCAACACAGTTAATAAAACTTCTGGACTGATGCCAGTATTGCTCTTATTTCAGCTCGCTCTGCCAACGAGCTTCGTAAATCAAGGATAGTTTTAGCAACTCTTGAAAGTGCAATGTTTTGCTGCATTCAGGTCATATTGGAAAGATGGTAGACACAAGCTTCCTAGTTGAAAATGCCTTTCATATCAGCTCTGAGGTTACAAATGCTCATGAATTCCTAACATAACCAACAAGAAGATATCTGCAGTTTAGTGTAGCAAATGTTATATTAATTTCAAATAAAACAAACAAAATGAACGATTTTTATCACATAAGTCTGACGCAACCGCAGACACTCTCTGGGTTTTTTGTTGTGGTTGACATTGCAATGTTTAGTTTGCTGTATATATCAGTCACTGTGTGCATGTATGAAGTGTCAAAAAGCTGATCAGGAGCAAGCAAAGTTCCAAGTTGTTGCTTCGAGCCGTTAGGTCACACCGTCAGTTTTTCCCACGTGACGTGAATGCTGCATTTGACTGCAAGCCACGGCTCGCTCTCTTACCGTTTGTCCTGTTTGCAGTGTGTTTGGCTCTCCGAACCTGACCACAGTCAAGCTGTCCGGCGTGGGCAGCAGCTTCCAGAAGCACACGGACGCCGAGTCGAAGGGCATCAAGGCCCACTTCAACATGGACGAGAGCGGCGTGCTCCTGCTGGACCGGGTCAGTTGTGCCGTTTAGCCCGTTTAACTTTGTCCCATCTAGGGCTGTAGCTGTCAATTCATTTGGTAACTGTGGATTCTGCTGAATATTCTAACAATTAAACAAGTAATTAAGATTTGAAAAAATCCTAAGAGTACCTTCTAACATCCTTCATGGAAAAAAAGAAACACACTGTTCAGCTAAGCAGCTGTAGCCACGTAACTAAGCAACAGCATCTTTCCCTAAGCTTTTGTTAAACCAGTGTCATTTGCTGCACTATAAAAGGAACTGCAGTGTACCATGATTACGAAATAAGAAACAGAGAAAACAGCTGTGAAACTGATGTAGTTTGGTATCTGACACAAAGTCTCTTTTTGGATTGGTGTTTTCTTAAAATTCCTGAACTGTCCTGTAGCTCCTTTTTGTAAAGTATTTCTTGACTATGGTCTGTCAAACATAATGGGTTAGCCTTGTGTCGCGTTCCCGCTCTGCTGTCCCTCTTTGTGCTCCAAGCGGTTGCCATGGTGGTCGATGAGGCTTATTAAAATCAATGCCAAACCCGCTTGACTCTGAGAAAATGTGCTTAACTGAAAGAAGATTAATCGAGGTGAAAACTTTCACACCAAAAGTCTGAGGATTTATGCGTACCTAATCTCCAGACAGTCTGTGCAATTTCCACACTCAAAATGCATGCTTCTTGCACAAGGAAGCAGTCGGGCCCTGCGTCAGTAAACCCATCAACTATATTTAGGCACACATATGAAAATAAAGAAGTGTCAACTGGTATGAGGGTTGGAGCTCAAACATAAGAGAGGATGAAAAGTCAAATCATTCTTTTACTTTTCAAATCGGTTCACCTGAGGAATCAAGGAAGTTGGAAAGGAACATTTGCAATCTTATAAGTGAGGTTAACTTATCATTGCTCTGATTTCCATCTACAGGTTGAGTCAGTCTTTGAAACCATTGTGGAGGAGAAGGAAGAGGAATCCACATTAACAAGTAGGTTTCGCAAACTCACGACTGTAACCTGAGCTGTCTAGAATCTATGACTGACTGGTGTCAGAGGAGTGTGGTGTTGTGTGACTAGTTATTGCCTTTTGACTTGCATTCACAAACACAGTTAAATGAAAATGAGGCTTGTTGGTCTTTCTTTGGTTTAGAAATGAAACGTGATTGATGAAATTTGTTGTACTGCTTTCCCCTTGATTCATCCAAAATATTGTATTTCCACAAATAACGACAAGAAAGCAGTTGCACCATTAATTGGGCTTTAAAACCACCCACAGTGGGGCATTTCAGAGCTGTCAATACAATAGATTATATAGAGGACTCCCCTCTGTTCCACTTCACTGTTGCATCTATTCCTCCTTTACCCCATCTATCAAGCCAGCCAGCAGGACAGACATCTGAGATGTTACAGGACATTTACATGACAAATTTGACTAAAGTGGCCCTTTGCTACAGCTTTTAAAATGTCACCAGTAGTACAGTATGTAAAATGTAGTGTGTGTTGCCATATTACTGCATTACTCATAGTTACATAATTGATTCACGTTTTCTTTCAGAACTGGGAAACACCATTTCCACCTTGTTTGGAGGAGGATCCTCAGAACCAGCCCCAAATATGACGGAGCCAGTCCAGGTAACTAGCGCTCTGTGCTGCCCCTGCTGGACACTGCAGGGAGATACCTGCTCTGAACTGAAGCACACAATATTCTACATTATACTGTATATCAGGGATGTGTTTCTTTTCTGGATCCTGGGTTTTTGGGGACATCCTGTGCCCATAGAACTAAATGTATACTACTTGGCCTGAGATCGTGCTTTACATCTGTCTTGTGGTGTCCAGGATGAGGAGGAGGTGCCTCCAGAGTCTGGAAAGGAGACGAAGGAGGAGGCCCAGAAGGAAGAGGCTCCTCAGGAGGAGAAGCCAGAGGATGTGGAGAAAACCGCTGGCGAAGAGCCGACCCAGGAGAAGACAGAGGAGGCAGGCAGCACGACTGAGGCCAAGGTAGGACCTGTCACTCATAATCTCCAGTGAGCAAATGATTATAGAGGTTTTATTTTGACCAATTGTCAGAGTGAAAACACTTTTAGCCACAGTTTCTGTCCCATACAAAAGATTGAAGTGAAAATACCATTACATCATCTTTCATACCCTGATGGTCATTAGTGTCTTGAAGTGGTTAGAAAGATCTCGCAGTGTGTCAAGTCCTGGTCCTGGACTCATATTGGGTTGTGCGTTTATTTAAGGAGGAAAAGGAGGGAGAGAAATCTGCGGAAGCAGAGAAGGAAGCGGAGAAGAAGGCAAAATCTCAGAAGAAGACCAAGATCACTGAAGACGTCAACGTGGAGCTCGTCATCAACGACATCCTCAACCCCACCGTGGAAGATATCACCTCCTCTAAAAAGAAGTAAAGCGGAGATTTTCTTCATTTTGAACTTTCTTATTTGTTGTCGTTTGGTTCAGTTTTATTGGCTGTGTTGGAGAACGAGTCTAAAGGTCTTGGTATCTCTTCAGGCTGCAGGACCTGACCGACAGAGACCTGGAGAAACAGGAGAGGGAGAAGACACTCAACAGTCTCGAGGCGTTTATCTTTGAGACACAGGTAAAAAACTGAAACTTCCTTCAACATACACTCACCGGCCACTTCATTAGGTACACCTTACTAATACTGGGTAGGTATCAGCTTTCAGCTCAGTGTCAACCGGCTACCAAAGTGACATCTGCCTCAAGGTTGGACGTGTTGCATTCTGAGATGCTTTTCTGCTCACCACAGCTGTAAAGAGGTTATCTGAGTTACTGTTGCCTTTCTGTCAGCTCGAACCAGTCTGGCCATTCTCCTCTGACCTCTGCCATCAACAAGGCATTTTCGCCCAGAGAACTGCCGCTCACTGGATATTTTCTCTTTTTCGGACCATTCTCTGTAAACCCTAGAGATGGTTATGCGTGAAAATCCCAGTAGATCAGCAGTTTCTGAATTACTCAAACCAGCCCGTCTGGCACCAACAACCATGCCACGTTCAAAGTCACTTAAATCACCTTTCTTCCCCATTCTGATGCTTGGTTTGAACTTCAGCAGATCGTCTTGACCATGTCTACATGCCTAAATGCATTGAGTTGCTGCCACGTGATTGGCTGATTAAATATTTGTGTTAACAAGCAGTTGAACAGATGTACCTACTGAAGTGGCCGGTGAGTGTATATGTTTCATTGATACTTTTAATTGTACAATTTGTTCTTTGATTACCTCCACCACTGCATATTTTGATCCTTCGCTATTTTTTATGGGCTATGCCAAAGATTTCCTTGCCTTTTTTTTGAAGGACTTTAGTCCTTGCTACCAGCAGTGTTCCCTCTAATCTTTGAGCACTTTGAAGAAGCTAAAACATCTCCTGGGTATTGTGTTGAGGAAAGTGAACGATGATGTGCACTTCAACCACACATCAGCCTACTCAATTTTCCAGAAATGTTATCAAAATATTCTCACTATATCATCTTTTGAATGTGTTTTTGTCAAATCTATTAACCTTAATTGCCAAAAACACAGTAACAGTATTAAGTTGGAACAAAGAAAATCTATTGTCTCAAAAGTCACAGTTCCCATAAAATGAATGAATGAAAAAAGATTAAGTTGAATGGCTAAAGTCCCTGTCCAACAAATCATTCAACAGTTTTTGTGCAGCAGAGAGAAAATGGGGTTTAAACTAAAAGCAAGCTCAAATCATCAATACGAGAAGAAACAAGGAGATGAATGATTTAATTTTGTCACTGGCAGGAAATATTCTCCACAAAGGAAGCAATGAATTGAAACTTAAGAGAAAAAATATAATACTGATGTCACGCTGCAAGATTTCTGTGTTCTGAAGTCTTCAGAATCCAAACAGTTACCTCTCTGCACTATGACTGACAGGCCACAGACACTGTACACCTCAGTGAAATTGATTATAGAAATGATGTAACAGTGATATGGCACCTCATCAAAGCCCCTTCCCCACAACACACACTCTCTCTCCAGGACAAGATGTACCAGGAGGAGTACCAGCTGGTGGTGTCGGCGGAGGAGAACGAGCAGATCACCACCAAGCTGAGCGAGGCGTCGGCCTGGATGGACGAGGACGGCTACTCGGCCACCACCAAGGAGCTGAGGGAGAAGCTGTCGGCGCTCAAGACCCTGTGCAAGGCCATGTTCTTCCGGGTGGAGGAGCGCCGCAAGTGGCCCGACCGCCTGGCCGCCCTGGACAGCATGCTCAACACCTCCAGCTTCTTCCTCAGGTGAGGGCAGGCAAAGGGAGGCGGGAGATATCGGGGCTGCGTGGTCATTCGGTACTCGGTGTTGATTGTTTTGTTCTTTTGTTTTTTCTTTCAAAGGAGCGCTAAGCTGATTCCAGAGGATGACCAGATCTTCACCGAAGTGGAGCTGAAGACGTTAGAAAAAGTGATCAACGAGACCACGGTGAGTTTAAGTTCTCACTGTCCTCACACCGCCATCTGCAAGTTATCTAGTTTAACATTACATTACAACTTTGGTAGATTACAGGTTCTTAAATGTTTTCATGTCACGCATCCCCAAATTGACAGTTGAAAAGATTTTGTCCCAAGAATTCCATGTGGGAAGAGTTTTCGGTAACCCTTTAAATTACAGGCCATTAATTACGTAGTAATGACTGGAAAGTAATATCCGAGTAAAACAGATTTAATAACTAGTTATAATAATTACTGGGTAATATACAAGTAAAAAAAGGTGATTTTCTGCGGTTTCTGTTTTCCTTTGTTTGTGTTGAGCTGGTATGGATTTGTATACCTATGTGAATATTGTACATAGTCAATATTGGTATGTCTTTTCTATATTATATAATGTATAATTGTATGTATTCTACATGTTAAGCAAATGAAAACCTAATGAAAAAACATAGATTGTTTCTGCCCAGGTGTTGTCACTTTCTGTAATTAACATCCCTCCCCTCTATGGAAGATAAATCAATTGAGACAGTGTGTTTCTTCCTTTTTCAACTATTACTCAGTGATTACCAGTCATTCTAATGCTGTAACTAGTTATTACATCAATTTTACTTGGATATTACTTAGTTATCTCCGGTCATTACTGTGTAATTAATGACCTGTAATTGAAAGGGTTACTGAGTTTTCTTGTTGATCATTTAGTAGTGAATTGTAAAACTATTTACACTCTACATGTGGAGATAATAGTAGTGAGAGTGTAACGTATAATTGCAATAGTCATTCTTACACATTCAATGATTCATTCTCTAACCTCTAGTGAATTAAATGACAGTGAAGTTAAACCACACGTCATTTTGCTGGGGACCACTGGAGCCCACTCAAGGCCCCTTAAGGCATCCCCAGACCCCACTTTGAGAACCCCTGTGGTGGATCATGTCGCCCTGTGTCATTCAGTGTTGTTAAACCTAAAAAGCATACACAGTGAACTTACCCCCCACCCTCACTCACGCCCTCCGTCTCCTGCAGACGTGGAAGAACGAGACGGTGGCGGAGCAGGACAAGCGCTCGCCGCAGGAGCGGCCGATCCTGCTGTCCAAAGACATCGAGGCCAAGCTGACCCTGCTGGACCGCGAGGTCAACTACCTGCTCAACAAGGCCAAGTTTGCCAAGCCCAAGGCTAAGGCCAAAGCCAAGAACAGCACCAGCTCCGACAAAACCAGCAAGGCCAATAGCACAGCCGAGGAGAAAGTCATTCCTCCCACGGAGGAGGGCGCAGACAAAAACAGCGGTGGGTGAAACAGCAATAAGGCACAAGTGCTAGTTTATTTTTATAGCTTAAAAATCGAATAGGCTTTTTGTCATACCATGTTTTCATTTTAATTGTGTTTTTTTTCCTGTTATAATTATAATTATTATGCTTCTCTTGTTAATATGAAAATAGGATTCCAGCTGTCACTACTGCTTGAAAATCCTAATCTCCTGTATTATTATCTCTTCATTTAAATGCTTGGTCTCTTCTCAGAAAACACCGAGGAAGCGCAGCCGGGTGAGGCACCGCCCACCGAGGAGACGACTGCAGAGAAAACAGACTCAGATAGCCAATCACAGCCCACAGAGGAAACAGGTCGGTCTGCCATGCCAGTCAGTCACCAATGATGCTGGAAAATATATTTGTTCTATTCCTCTCAAAGGAGGAATATAACAAAATGTCTAATACTTCCACAAGGTATAATGTGTAGGCAATTAAGTGATAATGTAATAACTGCTGGATAATGTAATAAGTTGTCAAAATGTAATAACTTGAGGTGTTAGATTCTTGGTCAATATTATCATTACTACATCTTTTGAAGTAATAATCGCTGGTTAATGTAATAATGTGATTCTATTGCATTTTCAACCCATTTAGAGGGACATTTGCATTACATTTTGACAAGATAGCACATTATCTGGCAGTTGTCACATTATCAGTCGCTTCAAGGCACCAAACAAAGACAATTCATATCTTTGATAAGGCTGTTAAATTAAGTCATCATAATAAGAATAGTCACTACCTCTTTGAAACTGTGATATAATTGAGCTGCTAAAGCCCAGCTGACATTTTACCATATAAAGAACATGTGAATTCTAATCATCCGGCTTTGTAATAGTAAATGCAAATAATGTGATGATGTACATTTCAGGCACGCTGCTGCTAATTTTTTTTAAATGGCAAGGAAGGTGCCATTGTCAGAATCTGAAGTGATTAAAAAGCACGCATTTTAGCATGAGCGTAGATGGTAAGATGACAAGCCCGGTCTGTATTTTTCCAGCCTAGTTCCGGCCGAGACCTTTTCAAAAATGTCACAGCGATTCAAGCTCCACTAACAGGCTTTGCCATAGCAACAGGTATAAGCACACTTAACATGCGCTTCAGTTGCTCAGCACTGGTTTCCTTGAACTAGAAGATGCTCGGTAGAGAATGTTTGTCTTTCAGCGGCACATTGAAGCCTCGGCAATATTTTCAGTATCGAGTTGCTATTCACGTAGAAATCCCACATACACACACAGTACTCATTCTTCCCTTTTCTGCCCTTTTTTCAGAACCGACGGAGAAGCCCCAATCTGAAAACCACATAGAGGATGAATTATAACAGCTGGAACTGGAAAAAAATATTTCACTATATTTATTGACAGTGTATAAATGTTCAAGTTTCCTTCTCTCTCTCTCTCTCTTTCTTTTTTTTTTTTTCCTTTTGGTTTTCGTTTTGTTTTTACGCTCCTGTTTATTGAACTCCCGGAAATTGATTGGATACGATCGGAGACCCCTCATCTCGTCTCCTTGGTTTTTTTTTTCTGTTTTTTTTTTGCCCCCTCTCTTCCTCTCCTGTGCTGTGCTGTTCATCTCTTTTCCTCTCTCACTGATGCTGTAAGCAAGGAGCACTTATAGACCGTGGGGGAAACAGTTTAACAAATTAAACCCAAGACTGCGTCTGGGCCATGATAGATGCAGGTTCGAGACATAATACCTTCCCACATAACGTACAACTAATAATGACTGCAAAGAGAGATGAATGCAGCACTTGTGCATACTGAAGTAAGGACAAGGACCAGTGGTAATATATTCTGGTGTCACTCATTAGCGTTTCATGCATTTTATTGCATTGTCCTCTGCACTGTATCAACCATGGTTTGTGTTTGTGGGGATATTATTTGTCCAAATACCTGCACTTTTATTGACTCTTCATGGCCTCTAAGTAAGTGCAACTGTTGGTGCTGATGTTCACGTGCAAATTGATCACAGCGGGAGGGAAAAATGCTCTTTTGAAGGATTCTCTCCGTGGAAAGAGTCAGAGCTCCAATCCAGAATTTATTTGGCCGTATAAATTATAGGAATATTCAGAAAGAGTTTTGAAGAGTTTGACTTGAACATGGAAAACAAGCTTTGTGCAACTTTCATAACCAATCATAACTCAAAACACAGGGTTATTTTTGCTTCAAAATGCTTACAAACATGACAAACAGCACAAACAAACCTTTTACAACCTCAAAATACATAAATGTAAAACTATTTAAGATAAAGTCGATTGATTTGGTTGGAGAAACATCTTCAAGCCAGTGAATCATAATATAAACAAAGCAGGTTTCACTACAGGATTTCATACCGCAATTACCATTTTAAACTTGAAACATAAATATCGGACATAAGTATTCGCTACAGTCTTTAAGAGAAAGATGCACTACCTCATAAGACTAAGCTATACTTTTTCATTTGAACTCAACTCTTGAAGCGTCGACATTATACCTTTCCTGAAGTGTTGGTATATATGTGCATCTTCTGCAAAAGAGCGAATCATGAAACCACCCGTGTTATTAAGCCCCTAACTTTTCAAGATATGTCCTTCAAGGGATATTTCACTTTCATAAATGTTCATTTTTTTCCAGTATGCTTACCTCGTGGGACTCAACTTCCAACATTACTCACCTCCTGGACTATATATTCAGCACCAGCATTCAGGCTTTTTTCAATTACCTTACTGATCACTGAAAAACAGCATTATTACATCTACATACAATACAAAACAGCACATACTGTGGTCCATCCTGTTTATATATGTAGTACATGGCACACTGTATGTGTTAAAAAGTAATCTCCATTGAGTACTGCAGCCGTCAGTGTTGGTTGTCATACCAAAATATCACTTTAATGACTGCTACCAAATCAGGATGATCTCAACATTTCAAACAAACTGGTGGCAACACATCAGCTCTCCATCAGTCCGTTATAGTCCAGTTATAGTCCAAACTAAAAATCACTCGCAGTTAGTTTTTCTACCGATGCCAATATGACCTTTGAGAACTGCTTGAATGTGCTGCACTGATAGTGGACAAAACCCCATGTTTTCAAAGTCTCATAAGCTGCTAAATGTCGTAGAAGAGATGGTCTATTAGTGTGGTCACTGTTCTTTACCTCGACATGCAGACGTTGGCCCTCGGCGCAGATCCCAGCTCAAATGTTGGGTCGTCTTTTCGTAGGACAGTGGGAAACTGAACTTGGATCAGTGGCTTTGGGTCAACTGTGTTCTTGTGTGTGTGTGTGCATCACCCCAGATAATTTGAAGGGGGGAACTGAAGCAAAGAAGAGTCGGGAATGGGAGATGCCAACAATGTTTTGTTTCTAAACTGTTAATAAAAGTTCTTTTTTTTAATTTGGTTGTCATTTTTCGTTTAAAACTTAATTACGTAATCTCCCTTTGGGGTGGTATGGTGTCTTAGTGGCTAGAGAGGCCGTCCTTCAACCAGAGGATCCTGATTCAAGTGCCGGCAAGCATCCTCCCTGCTGAAGTGTCCTTGAGCAAGACACTGAATCCCTACCAGCTGCTGTTCTGTAGCTGAACCTGACCTTTGACCTCCCTGTGGAGGGGGCAAGAGAAAAGAGAATTTCCCTACAGGGATCAATAAAGTTTATTATTGTTAACCTTGTTAGTCGCTGGTTGTCAGGTTATTGCTCACTACTTGATTTTTTATCTATATAGTTAAAGGTCTCTCAAGTGTTACAAGTTATTTAGTTTGTTTTAGAATAATCTAAGAAGGATTACCCAAGATTTTTTTGATGATCTTTTATAAACTCACCCTACTAATAACTAACCAAGCCTGATCTTATGTATTTAAAATGTTTTCATACTAGCATTTTAGTTTCTGAGAACAAGTAAATAATTATTGAATGAACTTTGTAGCAAATGGATGGCTGCTGAGGAAAAGTTGGAAAAATCTGGTCACGTTATCAAACTGGCAGAAAAGAAACATTGTATATTGCCCATAAAGTTTCTGTAGATGATTTCATTCTGTCATTCTTGACAGAACATACAGTTTATGACCAAATAACTAAGGAAAATATACAGAGCCTGCCAGGGCCACTTGGTAGAAATAATAAATAAATGTGGAAACCCCTGCTCTAAGTTTAGAAATCCACGCATGCGTATTAACAATCCAAATTAGTAATCTGTACTCTCAATTTAGTAATCTGTACTCTCGAATTAGTAAACTGTACTCCCTCAATTTTACAAGCACCGAACCAGGTTACCTGCCCCTTTCCATGCCTGCATCAAATGATTGACCTGGTTCGGTGCTTATAAAACTGATGGTACAGATTACTTAATCAAGGACACTAGTTGTTCATTTGAAGGCATGGATTACTAATTAGAGAGTACGGATTACTAAATAGACAGTACGGATTACTAAATAGACAGTATGGATTTCAAAACAGATTTCAGAGAGCACGGGTTTCCACATTGATTAGAACTGTAATAGCAGGGTGCAGTTATAGTTTGTCCCAAGGTTGCTACACTTGGCTCAATCAGTTGATGAGTTACCTGGCTGCAGCAATTCAAAATAAATGAAAATCTGTCAATTGTTTGCCCAGCACGGTATAGGGGCCTTTGTAGCAGAAGGGCAACAACTCAAGAGTGAATTATTACTAAAACACCAAGTCAGGGCAGCTAGCAGAGACAAGGGGTTGGGCAATGTGAGCAGATGTAGGCCAACAACTAAGACTTGACCTGGTATTGTGTCAGGCACTCAGCAGGCTGTCAGGCTCACTGTGCCATGAACAAGCAGCTGAGGCTGAGCAGCAAGGCTGCGAGGCCAGTGTACACCCTGTGGAAATTGGGTGCCATGGATTTAGCAAAAAAAAAAAAAAAAAAATCTGAATTAAAGGAACCCTTTCCCAGATAATTTAGATGTGAAATGTAGCTGCAATGAAGGAAATAAGCCGAAAAAAGTAAATATGTTCCAATAATGGTAGAAAGACCATAGTAAGAAACATGCAGACAAAATAATATACTTTTATTAAAAATGTTATTATATAAAAGTAGGGTATTGTGGTTATATACACCAATTTTGTGACATGAAGTCCTGTCAGTCAAACACCTTTAATAGAAATAACCGTATAATAATGTTTGAATGAGAACTACCTAAGCATAACCCTGCTTGGATTACACAAACAATCATAGCCCTTAATTCTATTACCCAATTTCAGAATATAAAATTAATAGAAAAGAATGAAGCAGTGCACAACTGCTATATAGTTATTCATGCATATATGATGATGTTGTTTCTGTCTGACTTTTGCCAGTCATCTTTGGAATCGTTCTTCCTGACATTTTCTTGGCTAGATGATTAATTGGACTTCATTGTCATGGCCCTGTACTGAAATACGAGACTCTGTCTTATGTCCTGTTTCCTCATGTTCTCGCAGGCTGAATGAAGGCAATCTGGTTGAATGGGAAACAAAAGGTTGGATTTTTTTTTTTTATTCTGCTGATATATTGTTCCATTCGAAAATGTTCCTTCCCATTTTCCGGTGTTCATTTACCTCAAAATGTACACAGATACAACTTTTGGGTATTCTTCTCATATTTTAGGGATGATAAAACTGAATGTGTTTCGTATAGCAAGAGAAAAGAATCGGGAAACAAGAGACCACAAAATGATTTCTGACTTTCTCATTTATGGCACTACTGTCATGTTATCTTAAGCCATACTGTATAAATGAAGGAAACAGGATTTAAGAGAAGATTCCACAATTGGACGAAGCCTTTGCAAGGCACCGAGGGCCTCACTCTGTCACTCTTGCGGGTAGAGAGTTGTCTTGCTGAAACTGTTGTTGGAGTTGTAGATGTAGCGAGCGATGAAAGCCAACAAGGTAATGCAGAGGGCTCCAACAATGCCTGCTACTATTGAAACACCCAGCACAGTACCGTTCTCGCCAGTCTGCTGAGCACCTGGAGAGAAAAAGGAAACCATGATCAGAAATGAGACCTTATAGTAGTAGTTTCCATACTGATCAGCAGTGTTGGGCTTGTTACTCAAAAAACGTAAGAAGTGAAGTAAATAATACTTCCACCTGGAGAAAGTTAACTTTTCTGCCATTTCTATTCTAAGATAGCTCATTGTGAGACCAAGTAACCAAAAGGACGACAACTTTTTAGATTAACCACTGTAAATATTACTACCTACTGGGAAAAGTAATAACATTACTGCAGCGTGTTGCGACCCGATGCTGCTGATGAGTTCTTGAACATTTAGGTGAATAAGTTATGGTAATACAACACAAACAGTTGTAAGCTGTAGATGTGATGTGATGTAGACATGATGTCCTTAAATATGATTTGATGTGATATAGATGTGATGTCCTTAGATGTGATGTGATGTAGATGTGATGTAGATGTGATGTCCTTAGATGTGATATCCTTAGATGTGATGTAGATGTGATATCCTTAGATGCGATCTGATGTGATGTAGATGTGATGTCCTTAGATAGTAAATGTGATGTGATATAGATGAGATGTGGTGTCCTAAGTTATATGTGCAGTGATGTAAATGTGATGTGATCTAGATGTGATGTGATGTAATATAGATGTGGTGTGATGTGATGTAGATGTGGTGTGATGTGATGTCCTTGGATGTGATGTGATGTAGATATGATGTGGTGTAGATGTGATGTGATGTAGATGTGGTGTGATGTAGATGTGGTGTGATGTGGTGTGATATAGGTGTGATGTGATGTAGATGTAATGTGATGTAGATGTGGTGTGATGTGGTGTGATATAAGTGTGATGTGATGTAGATGTGATGTGATGTAGATGTGGTGTGATGTGGTGTGATATAGGTGTGATGTGATGTAGATGTGGTGTGATGTAGATGTGGTGTGATGTGGTGTGATATAGGTGTGATGTGATGTAGATGTGGTGTGATGTAGATGTGGTGTGATGTGGTGTGATATAGGTGTGATGTGATGTAGATGTGATGTGATGTGATGTAGATATGATGTGGTGTAGATGTGATGTGATGTAGATGTGGTGTGATGTAGGTGTGATGTGATGTAGATGTGATGTGATGTCCTTGGATGTAATGTGATGTAGATGTGGTATGATGTGACGTAGATGTCATGTGATGTGATGTGATGTGATGTAATGTAATGCAGATGTGATGTGATGTCCTTGGATGTCATGTGATGTGATTAGGGGTGTCACGATCTCGATTCTAAATCGAAAATCGATCGAAATGAGTGTTCGATTTCGACCTTCGAAATCACAAGCAGGTTTGTGATTCTCCCAGTATTTTTTTTTCTCTCCACCCCTGCCTACTTGCATGCATGTGAAGAAAAAAAAACATTTCAACGACGACACAGCGTAGCTGCTAGAGAGCGCCCGTTCTATATTTCACACATGTGATGTGATATAGATGTCATGTGATATAGATGTGACGTAGATGCAATGTGATGTAGATGTGATATGACGTAGATGTGATGTGACGTAGATGTGATATAGATGTGATGTGATGTAGATGTGACGTAGATGCAATGTGATATAGATGTGATATAGATGTGATGTGATGTGATGTGATGTGATGTAATGTGATGTAATGTGATGTAGATGTGATGTGATGTAGATGTGATGTAATGTGATGTGACGTAGATGTGACGTAGATGTGATGTAGATGTGATGTGATATAGATGTGATGTGATGTAGATGTGACGTAGATGTGATGTAGATGTGATGTGATATAGATGTGATGTGATGTAGATGTGATGTAACATAGATGTGATGTGATGTGGATGTGATGTGATGTCCTTGGATGTGATGCAGATGTGATGTAGATGTGATGTGATGTGATGTGATGTGATGTGATGTGATGTGATGTAATGTAATGTAATGTGATGTGATGTAGATGTGATGTGATGTGATGTAGATATGATGTGGTGTAGATGTGATGTGATGTAGATGTGGTGTGATGTAGATGTGGTGTGATGTGGTGTGATGTAGGTGTGATGTGATGTCCTTGGATGTGATGTGATGTAGATGTGGTATGATGTGACGTAGATGTGATGTGATGTGATGTGATGTAATGTAATGTAATGTAATGTAATGCAGATGTGATGTGATGTCCTTGGATGTCATGTGATGTGATTAGGGGTGTCACAATCTCGATTCTAAATCGAAAATCGATCGAAATGAGCGTTCGATTTCGACCTTCGAAATCACAAGCAGGTTTGTGATTCTCCCAGTATTTTTTTTTCTCTCCACCCCTGCCTACTTGCAGTGCATGCATGTGAAGAAAAAAAACATTTCAATGACAACACAGCGTAGCTGCTAGAGAGCGCCCATTCTATATTTCACTATAGCGCCCAATAGCGCCCGTCATTTTTAAATCGTTTAAAATGTACCAAAAACTGAAAATCAAGTTATCAGCTTTGTTTTATATATACTTCAAGTTGTCATCGATGAACCGGAACCGGAAAATACTGTATATCTGGTGACACTGAGACGTTTGATTTTCCCCGGGTTTAGTCGTACTCCACCGGTAAAAATGGCTTCGCCAGCTAAGCGTCGCGCTTTTAAAACCTTCTGGGAGCTGTCAGATTGTGCTGTGAGACAGAACCTGACCCGCCGTATGTAGTGGAAAGTTACGAAGACATTGTGAGTTGAAGTCTTTTGATCGAAATCGCTTGTTCTTGCTCGATAAAACAAGACACAAGATCACCTTCACTAAACAACGGGACCTACCTGGCTCTCACCGCCGGAGATGGACGCTGTTTTCCGGAAGGCAGTGTGCCGAAGAGTCGGTAGGAGGACTGGCCAGGTTGCCGTGACTTTTATCCATATAAGTTTGGCGACTTTTTCCATATTTGTTTGGCGACTATTATTGTCTGATCTTATTACTGTGTGGGCTGAAGCGCTGGAGGTTTTGTATGTATTTTGAAAGCTTATCGTTAGCCAAGATAGGAAGGATCTATTTTGTTGTCATACTGTGAATGACACTTAAGTAAGGAGACACCCTGAATCGCCTTGCCATGTATTTGGTACCAAATTAAAGGGAAAGTTGTGTTTTTTTAAATGGAAAAACTTTGAAAAACTTTGACCATATGGCCTTAGTGTGGTACATTCCAAAAAAAAAATAAAAATATGGCAGTTATATCAGACTTGATACCATCTTTTTAAAGAAGAATTTAAAAATGTAAATGACAGTTGTTAGGGCATAAAACCAATGATCTGTTGATCTTTACAAATCAAGACTCGATAGTCTAACAATGGCATAGCCGTCAGTGCTGAAAAAAAAAAAGTTTAAATCGAAAATCGAATTGAATCGTGACCTTAAAATCGAAAGTCAAATCGAATCGTGGATTTGGAGAATCGTTACACCCCTAGATGTGATGTGATGTGGTGTGATGTAGATGTGGTGTGATGTAATGTGATGTGATGTGATGTGATGTGATGTGGTGTGATGTAGATGTGGTGTGATGTAATGTGATGTGATGTGATGTGATGTGATGTGATGTGGTGTGATGTAATGTGATGTGATGTGATGTGATGTGATGTGATGTGATGTAGATGTGATGTGATGTAGATGTGATGTGATGTAGATGTGGTATGATGTGACGTAGATGTGATGTGATGTGATGTGATGTAACATAGATGTCATGTGATGTGGATGTGATGTCCTTGGATGTGATGTGATGTAGATGTGATGTGATGTGATGTAGATGTGATATAGATGTGATGTGATGTAGATGTGATGTAGATGTAATGTGATGTAGATGTGATATGACGTAGATGTGATGTGATGTAGATGTGATGTAGATGTGATGTAGATGTGATGTGATGTATATGTGATATAGATGTCATGTGATGTAGATGTGACGTAGATGCAATGTGATGTAGATGTGATATGACGTAGATGTGATGTGACATAGATGTGATGTGATGTGATGTAATGTAGATGTGATGTAACATAGATGTCATGTGATGTGGATGTGATGTCCTTGGATGTGATGTAGATGTGATGTAGATGTGATGTAGATGTGATGTGATGTGATGTGATGTAGATGTGATGTAGATGTGATGTGATGTGATGTGATGTGATGTAGATGTGATATAGATGTGATGTGATGTGATGTAGATGTGATATGACGTAGATGTGATGTGACATAGATGTGATGTGATGTGATGTAATGTAGATGTGATGTAACATAGATGTCATGTGATGTGGATGTGATGTCCTTGGATGTGATGTAGATGTGATGTAGATGTGATGTAGATGTGATGTGATGTGATGTGATGTGATGTAGATGTGATGTAGATGTGATGTGATGTGATGTGATGTAGATGTGATATAGATGTGATGTGATGTGATGTAGATGTGATATGACGTAGATGTGATGTGACGTAGATGTGATGTGATGTGATGTAGATGTGATATGACGTAGATGTGATGTGACGTAGATGTGATATAGATGTGATGTAGATGTGACGTAGATGCAATGTGATATAGATGTGATATAGATGTGATGTGATGTAGATGTGACGTAGATGTAATGTGATGTAGATGTGATATGACGTAGATGTGATGTAGATGTGATGTGATGTATATGTGATATAGATGTCATGTGATGTAGATGTGATGTAGATGTGATGTGATGTATATGTGATATAGATGTCATGTGATGTAGATGTGACGTAGATGCAATGTGATGTAGATGTGATATGACGTAGATGTGATGTGACATAGATGTGATGTGATGTGATGTGATGTAATGTAGATGTGATGTAACATAGATGTCATGTGATGTGGATGTGATGTCCTTGGATGTGATGTAGATGTGATGTAGATGTGATGTAGATGTGATGTGATGTGATGTAGATGTGATGTAGATGTGATGTAGATGTGATGTGATGTGATGTAGATGTGATATAGATGTGATGTGATGTGATGTAGATGTGATATGACGTAGATGTGATGTGACGTAGATGTGATATAGATATGATGTAGATGTGACGTAGATGCAATGTGATATAGATGTGATATAGCTGTGATGTGATGTAGATGTGATGTGATGTAGATGTGATGTAGATGTGATGTAATGCGATGTGACGTAGATGTGATGTAGATGTGATGTGATATAGATGTGATGTGATGTAGATGTGATGTAGATGTGATGTGATGTAGATGTGATGTAGATGTGATGTGATGTGATGTAGATGTGATGTAGATGTGATGTGATGTGATGTGATGTAGATGTGATATAGATGTGATGTGATGTGATGTAGATGTGATATGACGTAGATGTGATGTGACGTAGATGTGATATAGATGTGATGTAGATGTGACGTAGATGCAATGTGATATAGATGTGATATAGCTGTGATGTGATGTAGATGTGATGTGATGTGATGTGATGTGATGTGATGTAGATGTGACATAGATGTGATGTGATGTAGATGTGATGTGATGTGATGTAGTGTGATGTGATGTGATGTAGATGTGATGTAGATGTGATGTAATGCGATGTGACATAGATGTGATGTAGATGTGATGTGATATAGATGTGATGTGATGTAGATGTGATGTAGATGTGATGTGATGTGATGTAGATGTGATATAGATGTGATGTGATGTGATGTAGATGTGATATGACGTAGATGTGATGTGACGTAGATGTGATATAGATGTGATGTAGATGTGACGTAGATGCAATGTGATATAGATGTGATATAGCTGTGATGTGATGTAGATGTGATGTGATGTGAAGTGATGTAGATGTGACATAGATGTGATGTGATGTAGATGTGATGTGATGTGATGTAGTGTGATGTGATGTGATGTAGATGTGATGTGATATGACGTAGATGTGATGTGACGTAGATGTGATATAGATATGATGTAGATGTGACGTAGATGCAATGTGATATAGATGTGATATAGCTGTGATGTGATGTAGATGTGATGTGATGTAGATGTGATGTAGATGTGATGTAATGCGATGTGACGTAGATGTGATGTAGATGTGATGTGATATAGATGTGATGTGATGTAGATGTGATGTAGATGTGATGTGATGTAGATGTGATGTAGATGTGATGTGATGTGATGTAGATGTGATGTAGATGTGATGTGATGTGATGTGATGTAGATGTGATATAGATGTGATGTGATGTGATGTAGATGTGATATGACGTAGATGTGATGTGACGTAGATGTGATATAGATGTGATGTAGATGTGACGTAGATGCAATGTGATATAGATGTGATATAGCTGTGATGTGATGTAGATGTGATGTGATGTGATGTGATGTGATGTGATGTGATGTGATGTAGATGTGACATAGATGTGATGTGATGTAGATGTGATGTGATGTGATGTAGTGTGATGTGATGTGATGTAGATGTGATGTAGATGTGATGTAATGCGATGTGACATAGATGTGATGTAGATGTGATGTGATATAGATGTGATGTGATGTAGATGTGATGTAGATGTGATGTGATGTGATGTAGATGTGATATAGATGTGATGTGATGTGATGTAGATGTGATATGACGTAGATGTGATGTGACGTAGATGTGATATAGATGTGATGTAGATGTGACGTAGATGCAATGTGATATAGATGTGATATAGCTGTGATGTAATGTAGATGTGATGTGATGTGAAGTGATGTAGATGTGACATAGATGTGATGTGATGTAGATGTGATGTGATGTGATGTAGTGTGATGTGATGTGATGTAGATGTGATGTAGATGTGATGTAATGCGATGTGACGTAGATGTGATGTAGATGTGATGTGATATAGATGTGATGTGATGTAGATGTGATGTAACATAGATGTCATGTGATGTGGATGTGATGTAATGTGATGTGATGTGATGTGATGTGATGTGATGTGATGTAGATGTAGATGTAGATGTATAGATGTGATGTGATGTAGATGTGACGTAGATGTGATGTGATGTAATGTAGATGTGATGTCCTTGGATGTGATGTGATATAAATGTGGTGATGTGATGTAGATGTGATGTAACATAGATGTCATGTGATGTAACATAGATGTCATGTGATGTGGATGTGATGTGATGTAATGTAGATGTGATGTCCTTGGATATGATGTGATATAAATGTGGTGATGTGATGTAGATGTGAGGTAGATGTGATGTGATATAGCTGTGATGTGATGTAGATGTGATGTAACATAGATGCCATGTGATGTGGATGTGATGTGATGTAATGTAGATGTGATGTCCTTGGATGTGATGTGATATAGATATGATGTAGATGTGACGTAGATGCAATGTGATATAGATGTGATATAGCTGTGATGTGATGTAGATGTGATGTGATGTGATGTGATGTAGATGTGACATAGATGTGATGTGATGTAGATGTGATGTGATGTGATGTAGTGTGATGTGATGTGATGTAGATGTGATGTAGATGTGATGTAATGCGATGTGACGTAGATGTGATGTAGATGTGATGTGATATAGATGTGATGTGATGTAGATGTGATGTAGATGTGATGTGATGTAGATGTGATGTAGATGTGATGTGATGTGATGTGATGTGATGTAGATGTGATGTAGATGTGATGTGATGTGATGTGATGTAGATGTGATATAGATGTGATGTGATGTGATGTAGATGTGATATGACGTAGATGTGATGTGACGTAGATGTGATATAGATGTGATGTAGATGTGACGTAGATGCAATGTGATATAGATGTGATATAGCTGTGATGTGATGTAGATGTGATGTGATGTGATGTGATGTGATGTGATGTAGATGTGACATAGATGTGATGTGATGTAGATGTGATGTGATGTGATGTAGTGTGATGTGATGTAGATGTGATGTAGATGTGATGTAATGCGATGTGACATAGATGTGATGTAGATGTGATGTGATATAGATGTGATGTGATGTAGATGTGATGTAGATGTGATGTGATGTGATGTGATGTAGATGTGATATAGATGTGATGTGATGTGATGTAGATGTGATATGACGTAGATGTGATGTGACGTAGATGTGATATAGATGTGATGTAGATGTGACGTAGATGCAATGTGATATAGATGTGATATAGCTGTGATGTGATGTAGATGTGATGTGATGTGATGTGATGTAGATGTGACATAGATGTGATGTGATGTAGATGTGATGTGATGTGATGTAGTGTGATGTGATGTGATGTAGATGTGATGTAGATGTGATGTAATGCGATGTGACGTAGATGTGATGTAGATGTGATGTGATATAGATGTGATGTGATGTAGATGTGATGTAACATAGATGTCATGTGATGTGGATGTGATGTAATGTGATGTGATGTGATGTGATGTGATGTGATGTGATGTGATGTGATGTAGATGTAGATGTATAGATGTGATGTGATGTAGATGTGACGTAGATGTGATGTGATGTAATGTAGATGTGATGTCCTTGGATGTGATGTGATATAAATGTGGTGATGTGATGTAGATGTGATGTAACATAGATGTCATGTGATGTAACATAGATGTCATGTGATGTGGATGTGATGTGATGTAATGTAGATGTGATGTCCTTGGATATGATGTGATATAAATGTGGTGATGTGATGTAGATGTGAGGTAGATGTGATGTGATATAGCTGTGATGTGATGTAGATGTGATGTAACATAGATGCCATGTGATGTGGATGTGATGTGATGTAATGTAGATGTGATGTCCTTGGATGTGATGTGATATAGATGTGGTGATGTGATGTAGATGTGAGGTAGATGTGATGTGATATAGCTGTGATGTGATGTGATGTAGATGTGATGTAACATAGATGCCATGTGATGTGGATGTAATGTGATGTCCTTGGATGTGATGTGATGTAATGTAGATGTGATGTCCTTGGATGTGATGTGATATAAATGTGGTGATGTGATGTAGATGTGATGTAACATAGATGCCATGTGATGTAACATAGATGTCATGTGATGTGGATGTGATGTGATGTAATGTAGATGTGATGTCCTTGGATGTGATGTGATATAGATGTGGTGATGTGATGTAGATGTGAGGTAGATGTGATGTGATATAGCTGTGATGTGATGTGTTGTCTATGTTACATCACATCTACATCACATCACATCACAGCTATATCACATCACACATAGATGTCATGTCATGTGATGTGGATGTGATGTGATGTCCTTGGATGTGATGTGATGTAGATGTGATGCAGATGTGATGTAGATGTAGATGTAGATGTGATGTGATGTAGATGTGATATAGATGTGACGTGATGTAGATGTGACGTAATGTAGATGTGATGTAATGTGATGTTACATAGATGTGATGTGATGTGATGTAGATGTGATGTGATATAGATGTGATGTAATATGATGTAGATGTGATGTGATATAGATGTGATGTAATGTGAGGTAGATGTGATGTCCTTGGATGTGATGTGATGTGATGTCATGTGATGTAGATGTCATGTAGATGTGATGTGATGTCATGTGATGTGGATGTGATGTGATGTCCTTGGATGATGTAGATGTGATGTAATGTGAAGTGATGTGATGTGATGTGATGTAGATGTGACATAGATGTGATGTGATGTAATGTAGATGTGATGTCCTTGGATGTGATGTGATATAAATGTGGTGATGTGATGTAGATGTGATGTAACATAGATGCCATGTGATGTAACATAGATGTCATGTGATGTGGATGTGATGTGATGTAATGTAGATGTGATGTCCTTGGATGTGATGTGATATAGATGTGGTGATGTGATGTAGATGTGAGGTAGATGTGATGTGATATAGCTGTGATGTGATGTGTTGTCTATGTTACATCACATCTACATCACATCACATCACAGCTATATCACATCACACATAGATGTCATGTGATGTGGATGTGATGTGATGTCCTTGGATGTGATGTGATGTAGATGTGATGCAGATGTGATGTAGATGTAGATGTGATGTGATGTGATATAGATGTGATATAGATGTGACGTGATGTAGATGTGACGTAATGTAGATGTGATGTAATGTGATGTTACATAGATGTGATGTGATGTGATGTAGATGTGATGTGATATAGATGTGATGTAATATGATGTAGATGTGATGTGATATAGATGTGATGTAATGTGAGGTAGATGTGATGTCCTTGGATGTGATGTGATGTCATGTGATGTAGATGTCATGTAGATGTGATGTGATGTCATGTGATGTAGATGTGATGTAATGTGATGTGACAGATGTGATGTCATGTTATGTGATGTAATGTGATGTAAAGTAGATGTGATGTAATGTGATGTAAAGTAGATGTGATGTAATGTGATGTAGATGTGATGTAGATGTGATGTAATGTGATGTGACAGATGTGATGTGACGTAGATGTGATGTGACATAGATGTGATGTAATGTGATGTGACGTAGATGTGATGTGACGTAGATGTGACGTAGATATGATGTAGATGTGATGTGATGTGATGTGATGTGACGTAGATGTGACGTAGATATGATGTAGATGTGATGTGATGTGATGTGATGTGATGTGATGTAGATGTAGATGTGATGTCATGTGATGTGACATAGATGTGATGTCATGTGATGTAGATGTGATGTAATGTAATGTGATGTAATGTGATGTGACATAGATGTGATGTGATGTTGATGTGATGTGATGTAGATGTGATGTGACATAGATGTGATGTGATGTAGATGTGATGTGATGTAGATGTGATGTGACATAGATGTGATGTAATGTGATGTGACATAGATGTGATGTAATGTGATGTGACGTAGATGTGATGTGATGTGACATAAATGTGATGTAGATGTGATGTGATGTGATGTGATGTGATGTAGATGTGATGTAGATGTGATGTAGATGTGATGTGATGTGATGTGATGTGATGTAGATGTGATGTGATGTGATGTGATGTGATGTAGATGTGATGTCCTTAGATGTGATGTCATGTCCAAAGAAAGCCGTCTCTCAGGTAGAAGATATAGTCACTGTAGAAGTAGATGCATACCTGCAGACTCCACCGGATCCCCTGTGACAGAGCAAGAGAAAACCCCTCAGTTCAATTCATGGCCAAAGGAAACTTCCAAGCAACTCATGCATGACTAGTATGAGATGGGTATTATACAGTGAATGTATTACTGTGCCTTCATTATTCTGCTTCTGCAGTGCCATTGAATGCTGGAGTATCCCTGAATGCTGAGACTTCAACACATGGTGACCATTCAGTTCCTCACCGTTGTCCACGTGGGTGGTGATGGGGCCCGAGCTGACGGTGGCCACGTCGCTCAGCGTGGTGCCCTGGACATCATTGGCGCTGCGACGCCTCCTCGAGTTGTTGTTGCTGAAGTTGATGTTGGTGGTGCAGTTCTGTAGGTGGATTGGGTGAGAGTTTATTAGAATATCTCAAGGACATTTTTTGACACTTACTGCACTCTGAGAGTAGAGAGAGTAGAAAGAGAAGGAAAAAGTGACCTAGTAGAGTAACAGAGACTTCATCTACTTCAGGGTTTGACTGATATGGGTTTTTGAAGGCCGATACCGATAATTTAGGACTGAAACTGACGATAGCTGTGCTGATATCTTTAAAATTGTCAATTTTCATGCCCAAAAAATTGCACCAAATAACTAAAGTAGTTTCCCCCAGTATTTTATTATTGGCAGGGCGGAAAAGCCTCTGAAACAGCATTTAGGCCATCATTTGATACTAAAACTCTCCACTGAAACCCAGGATAATAATAATAACAATAACAATAATAAAACATATTCACGCATACTTGTGAAATCCAATCAAAATATCACATTAGAATCAGTTGAGGTTAAGGGCTTCTTATAGGCAACCAGTGTAGTATTGATCAATTCTAAAATAAATATGTAATCAAACAAACTGCATCATATCCATCATATCAGAGGTGGATATCTGAATATTGGCCTCATATATCAGTCTAACCTTCACCTCAAGAGTGCAACCAACAGCTGCATCAGTGTACCCATTCCTAGCGCTCCAGATTGCCATGACAACTTCCCATGAAAATACACCAAATACGTGCAACTGTGAATCTACATCCATAGCACAATGTAATCTGAGATGTATGTTTTGAAGCCTGGCAGCAGAAACTGACCTGAATGAGGCCGGAGCAGAAGGAGCGCTCACAGAGCCTGGTGGCACAGTGCAGGTAGAAGGTGGACAGAGTCCTGTTCTTGTGCTGGACGAAGCGGAAAGCCTCGAAGGAGAAGCGAGCCTCCTGCTGCAATCCGTTGACCCCCATTACCGTCTGGCCGTCCCGGTTACACCTTGGGGAGGACAGATGATGGTTTTTCCCTTTAGTTTTCTTAAGAATTTTCTAATAAGTTTTACAAAAATTCAACAAAAATTATAACAAAAATTCAGAGATGCTGATCTTTGACATCTGGCCTAGAGTAGATGAAAAGGGCCAGAGTACTTATTTTCTGTATATCAGACACTACTGGCCAATTTATTCCCGGGTCAAGTTTTCTCATTTTTCATCCAGGTAGGCCAATTCACTCACCCAACAAAGAGATCGTAATACGTGCTGTTGACGGGGAAGGGGGTGGTTGTGGCATAACATCTGTCCAGCAAAACATTGAATCTGGGAGGGAGAACTTTGGTGTCAGTACAGAGTATATCAACAAGATCGAGAAAACCAATCATCTCTTTCTATTTTCAGGTAAGGTTATGTTTGCTGGGGCTGGGAGAAGAAGCTTAGCCCTGGATATCAGCACAGGTGGAATTTTACTCAAGCAGAAGAAAGAGTACCTACCGAGAAAATTTATTAAATAAGAGCTGGTCACTGAAAAAGTACTCAAGTACTTTGTAACTTACCAACAGTCCAGTTTATTTTTTGCATTTTCCGAAAATATCAGCCCAAGGTTTCGGGTTGGTTCATTTTTAACCTATATCAACAGTTAACCTATATTTATCAGTTAGGTGGGTGGAGAAGTACCTGTTGGTAAGGTTGGTGGCCTTCACTTCTACAAAGATCCTGGTCTTTAGCTGCAGGCCTCCATTAGGGATCTGCAGCACGGACGTGTAGGAACGGTCCTTTGAGCCAAATAATGCAGGAGAGGGAAGGATATCATTACATCACATCTTTACTGTATGTTGATGTTTGACGAAAGGGGGATTAGGTTGACACACGGTCATTTTTAATTGTCTTGCAGCCCATTTATGAAGACTTTTTTTTGTCTTTACTTGAGACAGAATGCCTTGGTTTTCTTTTTGGATCACTGCTTTGTAGAATTAAATTCTTTACCAGCGAGTTTTCTAGTATCAGTTTGAATCTACCTGCCACTCCAAAGAGGACCTGTGTGTTCATATCAGACCCCAATAGAACTTCTTTCCTCTGTCCTTATCCCCTGGAATTTTCTCAAGATTAAAGGAAAATGCAATATTCTATGTCATCAAATTGCTTTCCTTGAAATGTTTGAAAGAAAAAAAATAATAAGGACTGTCAGACAGTCAAAGAAACTGTTGCTGGGTAATATAATGTAGGCGCAGACATTGACCTTTGACATCTGCACTATTTTCTGATTGGTCTAAGTCCACTAACATGGCCATTTTGACTGAAGTGGCTATTTCAGAAATGTATCCATTGTCTCTTTTCCATGTAACCCCCGATGAAGGGGTTTTCTGTGCCAATACATTTTTTTTTTTTTTTAGAACATCCATTGGTGTCTAAGAGTAGCTGAATTTGTTAAGGTAGTGACAGTTTGTTTTTCTTGTGAAAAAGTGTGAAGTTCCAGATTCAAATCAATGTATAAGACATTTGAGTGGGTAGATAGTGTTATTTTGTTCCTAAATGCTGGACCTAAATGCATGTATAGGAGAACCATCTATTCCACACTGTGCTATTCTAAATGATCCAAATGTAACTTGCACCATTAGCGAAGACTGAAATTGGATGTTTATATAAAAAAAACATCATTCTCCTTATAGTTTCCATAAAGCATCTTCCGCCTTACCGCGTAGAGCTGCATGCTCAGTGTGCTGATGAAACTCCCATTCTTGTCTTTGATGGCCAGGCTCACCCCAGACCTGTTGGGCGAAATAAGTTCTGTCAGCAGCTGTCATCAGGGGGAAAACCCACCTCGTCAGCAACCAGGTCATCATTCATTTGATACACAAGGGAGCAACACAGTCAAGCACAACAATGTGTGATTCAAGCCCTCCTGAAACAAGACACAGGAGCGACATAAGAGCAGTGTCTGTGCCATATAGTGTAACCAGCCGGTAACGTTATACTTTCCTACATGTAGTCAAGTCGAGGTTTATTCGTATAGCCCTCAATCACAGTTACGGTCTCAAAGGGCTTCATACGGCTACATTTTAACACAGTAAATGAAAAATGACACAATGTAATCCTTATAATCCAGACTGATTGCATTTCTAGTAAATGTAAGTTCTGTTGATTTTATTTACCATGTGACTTTTGTCTGAATACTTGTTTGAATGTGCACTTGCTAATTTGAGCCTACAATTCTTAGAATTAGCTTGATGTTAAAGTTGTAATCCGTTAGTTTATTTTGACATCTTTGGTGCTAAGTGCTCATTGCTGGGGTGTTTCTGCACTGCACTTCCCAAAGATCACCTGTCAATCATTTCTCCTTGGATTTTCTGTTGATGCAGTTTGAGTTTCTCTCTTCTTTGTCTGTTCAGCCATGGTGGCTATCACTGCTCATGCTAACTATGCAGTTCTTCTTCTGCTTTATTCCGCACACTGCGCTCTTGCATCGCTAGTGAAAATGCATTGATGTTTCGGTGTTAAAAAAAACCTTTATCAGAAACAACCAGATGAAGGTTTTAACACCAAAACATCACTCAGTTTTTACGAGCAATGCAAGAGTGCAGTGTGTTTGAGTTTATTTGAAATTTAGAACAGCAAATATAAAAGCTTTCATGAACTGGCTATAGGTTGACTATGTTATATTAATCAGCGGCAGCAAGTAGCAAAATGGACTGGATGGATTTATTTAAAGGAAAATGTTACAGATTTTTACTTTCTTACTTTACTTTCTTACTTACAGAATTTTTCTTTGCGTTTGACAGTTGAAATTTTACATTTACTTCTTGGCTCATTCATTTAGGATGAATACAGGCTTGTGAGCTGCAAGGGCCACTTACACGGTCATCTGAGTGTTGTTGACCAGATATTGGAGCGGATAGCGGCAGGAAAACTTGTACATCATCTCTTGGCGGTAGGTGATGGTCCCTGCGTTGGGCTCCAAGGAGTTGATCATGCCTGAGATGTTGACGAACTGGACATTGGAGAAGTCTGAAAACACTCCAGTGCCCACCTCCTGAGTGACCTGTTAAGGAAGGAGAGATCCCATATGTGTTTTAGAAGAGTTTTAGATCGTTGAACTGTAGTTCCTTTCGGTAGAAAGCTAAAATACCGTGAGCTTGTTGGAGCAAGCGGTGATCGCCTCCTCCCTGATGGAGAAGTTGAATTTGAGAACCGGCGGGTCCACCGTCCAGTCGGGAGTCCCTTTGCACTCGTCTTTGGAGTGTTCCGCGTTGAGGGCCATCAGGGATTCGTTGTACCCGCTGAAGTAGATGGGACACAGCAGCATCTGGAGTGCCACCCTCTCCGTGCCACAGAGGACTTCGATGTCGGAGTTAGCTGAAGAGATAGAGGATGAGACCAAAATCATCTTCAGGATTTTAAAGGATAAGTCGGGTTATTTTCAACCTGGGCCTTATTTTTGTAGTTTTTGCCACCATGGTGATTGTGTTCAAAATTTTGTCACTTATTTCACTATAGAGCTTTTTGTTCCTCCAGTTCTCAGGGAGCGCTGCTGTCCAACACACACGATTAAAAAACGTCCTTTCAGCACAAAATTTTGAACACATTCAATTGTCATGACAGCAAAAACTGGGAAAATAAGGTTGAAAATAACCAGAATTATCCTTTAATTCCAAGACCTGATTCCAAAAATTCCTTATGATACTTTCACAGGTGTTTGCTGGTGTTGTTTTTCACAAGAGGTATATTTCTATGCATAAAATGCAATGATTTTAATTATTGACTTTATTTGACTTTATTTGTTGGCTAAATGTGACTTTAAGCGTCACTTTAAATGTGGGCTTAACCCTTCAGCAATACATTATCACTACAAAACATACAGTCATGACAACATCAAACTGCGGCAGTATGCCCTTAGTGGAGAAAATGGACTCCATATGCGACGGGATAGACATAATTTCCGGTGCATGTTTTTTTTTCTTCTTCAAAGTATGCACCTGCAGAACCAAAATTCCTTCACACCGCTTCCATCTCCCATCACTGACAGGTCCTTTATAACTCCAGCACTCAACAACAAGCTCCTTTTTCAACATGACATATCCAAACCTGTGACACACCTCACTCAGGGAACAAAAAAACGAACAAAAAGAAAACGCTCCAGGTTGTCACTGTGCTGCAGTTTATTAGGTTGCAAGAGAAGGAGAGGTGAGAAGAAGAAGAGGAGCGGGGGAAGGAGGATGAAGCGTGAGGGTTGCTGGTTGCACTGACCTGGCTTTCTGAACGTAGAGTGTCCGAGGCAAACATTTAGATCTTGGGCGAGAGCGAGCGTGGCAAGCTGATACACAACAAGGGCCAGCCACATTGTCCTCAACCTGGTGGGGAAAACAGGGGGAACCCCACATATCAGTCATCTGCTTGACCTGCTTTCTATTCTATACTGACAGGTCTAAAAAATCAAATTCAATTTACAGATTAAGCCTCTAACTCCATTAGTGATCATGTCAGTATTTCATAAATGGTCTATTCCTCAGCCTATTGCAAATATGGTCGATAAAATAACTTTTTTTAATTTGTAAAGCACTTTTCAGAACTTTGTAACAAAGTACTAATAATACTCAAACACACAGTAATAATAAAAGTTACACATATCTGAAGATTGATAGAAAACAAAGAAGGCTATTACAAAACTAATTGAAAATCCAATAAGCAGGTGTTCAAATTGAACAGCATGATGAATAAATATGATGCAACAAGATGTTAATAAATTGCAAGTGCAACTTTATATGAATGAGTTTTTACAAGTGATTTAAACAGAACAGTCTGCCAGCCGAATGTCTTCAGGAAGTCTATTGTCAAAAGCTTGGAGCCTCTAATTTCAAAAGCACAGCCACTTTATTTTATAGCCTTGAGGACCTGAGGCTGCTTTTCCTAATACAGTGTCTTGAAACAACAAAGCAAATATGACATGGTGATGATGGCAGATTGCAGTACTGACCTGCCTAGGAAAGCTGTGACATCCATCAAATTTCAATTCAAAGGAAAGAGTAAAATCCATTTATCTTACGTAACTAATCGCAACCAGTATCCCAGGCTGTGGGACTTTCTCCTCTCTTATCTCTCTTCCATGGTGAGCCACAAGCTTAGAAAAGTTCTTGCTTACCTTGTGTGGATGCCCACAGTATCTTGCCCCACCTCTTTCTCTCAGTCTGTCTGTTCTCACTCTGCTCTTGCCTTCATGACTTCCAGCTATTTATACTGGTCTCTTTTCCAGCCTCTTTTCCAGTTCACCGGAAACTCACCGAGAAGAAAGGGGAAAGGTAAGAGAGAGCAGCACAAGCAGCCCAACCAGCTGTGGATCCCACGGCCGGATCGTCTGACAGGCCTGGAACAATAGACGAACCTACATATGATGAACGTATGTCTATGGTCTTGTAGCATGTTATGTCAAGCAGCAATAAATTTGGCTTGTCAGTAGAGAAAACCTGAATGAGTACCACTGGAATCTGAAAATGTCCTCATATGCTCTAAATTAAATCTCTACAGGTCTATGTCGTAATTACAAGCTCTATATATAAAGTTCTATCGTATCATATCGTATCGTACCGTACCGTACTGTATCGTATCGTATCGTATATGTTATTAAATGCTGAAAATATCTTTTATCTTTTTTATTTTGGTGTAGACTTTTCTCAAAACTCACTTTCGTAAAGGAATATTCTCTGAAATTTGCTGCCCACATCACCATCAGCAAAGAGACACAATGACATCAGAATTTTACTAAATTTCTTTGAACATATAATGCACAAATCCCAGCCACATAAATAGATTTGAACATTATGAGAATCCCCCCACTCCATCAACAGGACAATGAGGCAAAATCCACAAGAAACCCCAAAAACACTTGATGATAATCTGCAAAAACCTCAGCCATACAGGCCTAAAGAAGTTACATAACCATCGTTTTAATCCGCATTGTTTCAGCCACTTTTACGCAAGAGCGTCTAAAACAGCCTCGATATGGTCCGAGCTCCACCAAAGTGACGCTTGTTTTCACATCCCCCCTTATTTTGCCAGGGGCTACCACTCTTTGTTCAGAAATTAGGTCTCCCAAACACCATGTCAGACGTGGAGAGAAAGGCACACCCTGCCAAACAAAACCTCCTAGTACTGTCAGCGTCATCTGAACCATGGATCTCCGCTGATGCCCTCCAGAAATCCAGAGGCTAGGATCCAAACAATGGTGCGGAGATGAGCTTACAGAGAGCTCAGCACTATAGGCAGCATTCTTGTCTGCCCCTTTCCATTCAGCAGCCATAAGTGTATCTGAGTGGGGATTAACCACAGGTAACCAACTGTACTTTTTCCTCACCATGGCTGCTTGAGGGGGAAACAATGTTTGCACAAACACAACATATAGATATTTCTGTGTCACGTGAAATTCCTCTCTCGTGAATCATGTTTTGCTGCCCCAGATCTGGAGCAGTTGCTGCACAGATATCAACCTTAATATCAACCATATATTTATAATAATTGAATATTTTGCGATAATACTGTGCTGGTCAACAATCCATATTTCAGTGTTAGATTTTTGTATTGCTACATTTTGTCCATTTCGGACAATTACTTTATTGCCATTGGACCCAATGAGCTGCTCGCAGCAAATTTCTTCAACAAAGACTCTGAACTTGAACTTGCCATGTTCCACCTTTGCTGGAAACCAAGGGTTTGTTTACTGACTAGAGCAAACACATAATCCACACCAAGTCAGACTACCGTCACAGTCCACATAATATCGGTTAAGGTGATTATTCCCCATTCAACATCCTCTCTGTTTGGTTTCTATTTCCATCACCTAAGGGCGGAACAACCTTAATATGCAACTAATTCCTGATTGAACCTGCTCCTCGCATTGTACGCCGCAGTAACAGAATCTGCAAGATATCACAGAGATCACCTTGTTCTTTGCTTGTCCTAATTTTTTTGAATATTAGACATCATTAAATGTCACTCATGTCTCTATTCAAATGGCCGAGGTCTGTTGCATGCTTAAATGACAATACTTGAAATGATTCCCATCAAATTCTTTGAAGTTGCCGGTAAAGTAGGACACAGAATATATGATGGCAACATGTATACTTCATTAGTAATTGCACAATAGACACTCATATTCATTTTAGTTAATAGTAACTAATCTAATGTTACTAGTCACTATTGGAAATTTACTAGCACATATTCAAAAGTCACTAGTATTTATTCAACAGTAAATATAAACATTGATTAATATTAGTTTAATAGTCACTTTCATAGCAAATTAAACAGCTTTGTTATTGACTCCTATGGGGCTATTCATATCAGTATTTAGCTTTAATTCCAAACAGTTTTATGTATTGATTTGGGAAAATCTTAAGTTCATGGCTGGATATTTCAAAAATACAAGTGACTATATCCACTAAAATGTTACTTATTTGTTGAGCTAAGACTGTAAGCACAAAACCATACAGCACATGGAAGCACATGAAAAGGTGGGTAAAGCAAAGGGCTGCAGCATATAACAGTGTATAATGTATGAAAAACACCTTCATAACATATTTTCAGGGTTCACCCCAAGGTATGTTTTTCAATTAAAATTGCATTTGCCAGGAGGACTTTTATTTTGAAGGTTTCAATGACAGTAAATTCCCTAAGTATTGCATGAAAACCTGATTAAAGCTCTGCATAAAGACTGAATCAGTATCCATGAATGTGACACATAGCTGTAATGAAGAACTTACTGTATTGTGTGAAGTGTTACTGAACTCAGACTCAAACCATCAATCAAGATGTAAAATCTGGAGCCTCATAGTCAGTGAATAAAAGACAATTTGTGAACCCACAGCTTGTTTTGTTTATACCGACATCACTTCATTCGGTATTAGTGTTATCAGTTCTGAACCAGAAAACCTACCTTTGTACCCAGAAAAGTTACCTCGACCCTCTTTACCATGTCATTCTCTAGAAGTGTGGTATTTACTTTGTATTTATTTTTTTGAGTTGCTTCAGACAAATGTGCTGTTGTGTTGGCAGACAGACTGTGAAGTTGGCTGAATTAAAGTAAATCTTCTCTTCTCTTTCATAAGGACCAAACCTACAACTCTGGCAATGACTTAGATCTTGCTGGCCTTCAGAACTTCACAGGATGGCGTTGTGAGTAGGAAGGCCGTCCTTAAAATGGAGGATATATTAAACATAACCAGTTATGCAAATTAGGTCATGAATCAAGCATCAATTAAGCATCAATTAGCAAATATTTCTATGTCAGAATACTTGTCTTCACATAACACATAGGTGGCATTAATATGAACTCTGTAACTTAAAGCGTTAAGGAGTTACAGTTCTAGCTGTTGTCCTAATGTGTATACCAGGGGTGCTCAATACGTCGATCGCGATCTACCAGTCGATCGCAAAAGTGTATTGGTAGATCGCATGACATTAAAAAAATAGACGTCTATAGACGTCTATTTTTTTTTGATTGACATACAGGGCAGCCAGTCAGATGACAACAAAATTTTTCTGACCTTTAGGTCACCGCGCATGCGCAAAAAGGCACTAAGTGCAGCAAAACTAACAAGCTAGTCAGCGAGTTATCTCCAATTTTAAGCCCTCGCTTTTTTCTTTAAAACTAAAGAAAGCTTATGACCATCAAAAATGAGTGGGGTTGCTGGACCAAGTAAGAAGACAAAAACATATCACTTTCATATGGAATGGGAGGTGGACTTTTTTTTCACGATGTCATTTTCCAAGTGCGTTTGCCTCATCTGCCAGTCTACCATCGCAATACCAAAGAAGAATACCACATGAAGATCATTAAGTCCAAGTACCGTTCCACCATGACTGATGAACATTTGGAAGTGTGCTTGAGGCTGGCTGTCAGCAGCTACTGTCCGGACTATGCATCCCTGGCTGATTCAATTCAGTGCAAGTCATCAAAGTAAACTGATGTAATTACAAAAAATGTTCATAGTTAATTAAGTTGTGTTGTGCAATATTGGCTCATGCGGTTACGCAGGGTACATCAACATACATTGTAAATAAAGAATCCTCAATATATTTGAAAATAATTCTATGTTTTGCATTTTTGTAGTGGGTAGATCTTTGTGACTTGGTCATTTTATAAGTAGCTCGCATGCTGAAAAAGTGTGAGCACCCCTGGTGTATACCTTACCTGTGGTTATTTAGGTATTTTCAGTGCTGGTCGGGGGACTTTGTTCATCAAGCAGGACTTTACACGGTACCAACAGCTTGTCTTAAATGATAAGTCATCCGAGTTGTTACCTTCCCCGAGTCACAGGAGACTCATTCATTACACAAGGCTGGACCTTGGCGTGTCGACTGCTATCATCATCTTCCAGAGATTCATGGACACCCTGCTGGCAGCTACTCCCAAGATCACAGCCAAACTGGGACGATATCCAGATGACAGGATCAGTACTAACAGAATACCACCCAAACTTACAATGAGACACGTCAGCATGCTGTCGATGCACATATTGACTGTTGCGGGACTTGACCTTTCGGTTGCGGGGCGGTTTCTCGAACTGCTAGGCCAGCCCGCCTCCCCAGACCGTGATGCTTGACTTTTACGTGAAGTGGTCCAGAGGTTGAGCGAGATGCGACCGCACCTCCAGAAGCAGAAATGGGTGCTGTTACAGAAATTGAGTTCTTTGCACCCACTTCAGAAAAAGCTAAGGGTCTCACAAATGCAACAAACCCTCCAAAACAGAACCTCAGACATTCCTGGGCCTGGGAAACTTTTGACGACACATTTTGCAGCAAAGCTCAGCCAGTAGCTGGAGTACTGCATGACTCCAAGGACATGCATACGGCTCACGCATGCCGAGGTTGGCGCCAAATGTTGGGGACTTTGAGATATGAAATATGAGCTCCGCTGCAGGATGCTGGCCAGTGCCAACGCATCAAGCTTGCTTCCCTTCAGTACGTGTGGTGAAGGGCTGAAACTGTGCCACTCCTGCAGGTTTTGTTACTGGAAGAGGTTTCAGTGTATGCTCAGTTCCAGTAAACTCCAGTAAACAGGGGACTCCCTGAGAAGTCAGCTGTACAGAGGGCTGATTCAAGCTTCTTTTGTTCCTAGTCAACGCAAAGTGATTGTACAAAAAATGCTGTAGGTGGAGATGTGTGGCGGTTTCAGTAAGGCCTTGCTTGACTTGCTCAAAACACTTTTTTAGGCATTGTAATGTATATATATATATATATATATATATATATATATATAATCTGTGTTTATTGATTCTTTGATGTTTTACTTTTTTGTATATACAGTATGCATTAAATGTAATTGGATATGGGAATGGTCTTTGGGCCCTACTGGGCTGCCAATGGATTTTAGTGTCATGTATTTTCTTAAACATGTATGGTGACTTCACCCTGATGAAGGTTAATTGGTAAGGTAAATAATATAATTGTCCATAAAGTGTGTGTAAAACTGTCGTTTTTTATGTTCTGGACCATACATGCCTTTAAAAGCCAGAAGACTTACATGACCCTTTCAATTCCAACAGTGTTAGCTTCATTACAATGAGGAGACAGTACAATTTCAATATTAGGCTACATTTCTTTAAGGATGATTCAAGGAAAAAAATATGTAATCTGAAAAGTTTAACTTTTATCCCTGAACGTTTGTATTCGACTTCGAAGTAAACAATAGCCATGAGATGCACTCTTAACAAAATGGGTCCTATACGGACCTGTGTCAAATAGTATTTGCAAATCCTTCTTGTTTTGCAACGTTCATTTTGCCCTGCTTAAAATGCTAGATGGATGGATTTTGTGACATGTAGGCTAATATTTAGCATCTGGCCAAATTAATCCAATCTGAGAATGTTGTCTGAAAGCTGAAATACTGTTCTGTAAATGAGAGTACTAAAAGGCAAATCCCACCCACCTGGCACTTCACATTGACTACAACAAACTTTGAGAAGCATTTCAAATAATTATTTGACTCTGGTCTGGTCCTATATAGTACCACAGCAGACACCTTTGAAAATGCATGAAATGCTCCCAATCAGCATTAAAACAAACTTTGAACCACAGTCTGTGGTTCAAAAGTTGTTTTGTCAGTTTTATTTTAACTAATCAGAGTTCTGAGTCATTATGGCTCTATATGAACCCTCTTTTTACTGTGTACAAGTCTGCCCTTTGGTATGCTGAAGTGCAATTATAATTAGGCCAATTGTGAGCAGGGTAGGCTACAGAATAATGGCACATGCACAATGCATGGCCCTTTTCTCATGAACTGATTCTCACCATTTGGCTTCGCCATACTCCAAAACAAAATATCCCCTTACAAGCATGGAAGGGTTTGTTTTTATATCCAAGACATTACGATTTGTAGCCTAAGGACAGGTCTGTTGGGGGTTTTATACATGCGAGCACTGGCAGAGGAAAAAGACAAAAACAAGACTCTTACTGGTAATTAAGTCACAGTTTTAATCACTTTACTGCTTGTTTCAACTCAATATGCCATTCCATGTTACACATACGATTTGTTATGGCAGGAAACGACAAAATGCATACATTCAACAGCAAGTGATAGTAGAATTCAAGGCTGCAAAGCAGAAGGCGACGGTTTGTAATTTCAAGAACTCCACATGTGACTCTTTCATTTCGTTAACATCTAGATACAATTTATTCAATGTTTGGTTAAAACCGTTCACACAGCTCAGAAGTACCATAAGTTAAAAAAAAACAAACGACAGGCAATAGTTAATCTGGAATCATTTGCAGAAAAAACAAACAAACATGAATCCATTCATTCGTAAGGCTTGGGCAAATAGCAGTCATTCTTGCAAAAGACGAATGCGGGTTTTGGCGAAATCACACACCGGCTGTTCCTCACTGAAAGGCTACAATGAAGTGTTTAAATCGTCTTGGTGATGATTTTGGCTTGTTTATTTATTTATTTTTCTCCACCCCCCACCCCCCACCCCCCCCCACCCCCACCCCAGCTCCGTCCACCTCACTTGGAGCTGGTGTACTTGGTCACCGCCTTGGTGCCCTCGGACACGGCGTGCTTGGCCAGCTCCCCCGGCAGCAGCAGGCGGACGGCGGTCTGGATCTCCCGGGAGGTGATGGTGGACCGCTTGTTGTAGTGGGCCAGGCGGGACGCTTCCCCGGCGATGCGCTCAAAAATGTCATTGACAAACGAGTTCATGATGCCCATGGCCTTGGAGGAGATACCCGTGTCGGGGTGCACCTGCTTCAGCACTTTGTACACGTATATGGCGTAGCTCTCCTTCCTAGTCTTGCGACGCTTTTTGTCCCCTTTCTTCTGGGTTTTGGTCACGGCCTTTTTGGAGCCCTTTTTAGGCGCAGGAGCCGACTTTGCGGGCTCGGGCATTTTTGCGCTTCGGTATTAAACGTCAGGAGAGAACAGCAGGGACTGACAGAACCCACAGCGCGCGATGCCTCCTGTCGCAGCAGTCCTGTATTTATAACATGGCTATACAAATTACCCTGTGCAATTCCGTCTACACGATTGGAGCGTGCGTTACCGAAGGACGGCCTTTTCCACAGCGCCATTGGTTTGTGCATTTCTGCCTCGCTCAGCCAATCAGAGAAGCCTTTGAGGTTTATATCCCATTACTCGCTTACATTACGTAAAGCTCCAAGCCCGATCATCCTCCGTATCCCTGGTGTCGTCCCCGTTGATTTATAACCGCATTTTTTTTAACGACCATGTCTGGCAGAGGAAAAACCGGAGGCAAAGCCCGAGCAAAGGCGAAGTCCCGTTCCTCCCGGGCCGGTCTCCAGTTCCCGGTCGGACGTGTCCACAGGTTACTGCGCAAGGGCAACTACGCGGAGCGGGTGGGCGCCGGAGCTCCGGTCTACCTGGCGGCCGTGCTGGAGTACCTGACCGCTGAGATCCTGGAGTTAGCCGGCAACGCGGCCAGGGACAACAAGAAGACCCGTATCATCCCCCGGCACCTCCAGCTGGCCGTCCGCAACGACGAGGAGCTGAACAAGCTGCTAGGCGGTGTGACCATCGCCCAGGGAGGGGTGCTGCCCAACATCCAGGCCGTCCTCCTGCCCAAGAAGACGGAGAAACCAGCCAAGAGCAAGTAAGAGACTCCCTCCAAAGCCCTGGATACAGTCCAACACGAAACGGGGGGCTCGTCTCGGAGCCAGCTACTTTTTTTCATATCAATATTCTTCTTTTTCTTTTCGGATAAGCAACCTTTAAAATACGGGACAGTGCTATGGCGTTGCTGTTTCTACAACGAAAACACACACACAATCGCTTATTGTCGGGACTACTCATAGACTGCTCATTCGCCACTGTTGTATACTTGGATCGGGAAAATGGAGGCGCATTTTGAGAGCTGGGGATGGTGAAGGCCGTGCAGAAAATTTCCAGTGCATAATATGGACCAATTCTGGAGGGAGGGGGGGTGTTTTCTTTTCGTAGTGCTGCTATAAAACGTGCTAAATTTATGTAATGTCATGTTGTTTCAATAAATGCTCTGTACTGGTACAGGGCAAACACAGTCGGTAAGATCTCCAGTCTTTATTTTGGTTGTTGTCATCCGGGGACTTCGCTGTAGGTCTTTGTCAAAACACAAAAGGCACAGAGGCGCATGGATGGACTGCAGTATCTGTTTTATAGTGATTATAGTCGATATTTAACTTCATCTGTCTGCTAATTAACAACACCCATGATTGATTTTGGCACAGAGGCTGAAAGCTTTCCTGGTCGGTTTTCATTTAGGCTAACACTCAGACCTACAAATGATTGATTATATATGCATCAAATTTTCCCTTTCACCTGCCTATAGCTTTTATCATAATATACCCATACCTCTTAACCAGTGCATTCCAACATGTCAGTTTACCCACCTTTTTAGGGCTGACATAAATCTTCATGACAGAAATTTGTAGTATATATCATAGTAAGTACTATCAAACTGATGTAAGTTATGTGAAGATAGGGTCTTTTAAGGGAAAATAGGCATAAGGTAATGCTTTGCTGAAAATTTACAATTTTGTGTTTATAATGGTTGTTGTTTGCATGCTATGGGCCTATATTTCCATTATCTGTGATACAGTGGTGTATTTCAGTAACCAATACACAGGATCTAGTTGGTTGCTTATATTAAGATGCTATTATTAATGCCATAATCTAGGGAGAGCACTTGCTAGACCTCAAATGGGCATCTCTCCTTACGGACGCCTTAATAATTCCTATTATTCTGATGTGATGTTCAGATGTTTCTTTTCCCTGAGAAAATGGAATCTGTGGTTTGGTTGGAATTGGGAGTCATAGGGGCAACCGTGACATGTAATGAATATCTAAATCCCCTTAGATTAGCCTAAATCAACAACATGTTGTTCTGTGTTAAATGATGATGATTTTGCCCCAAATTTGAAACATGTTGCAGTCGGCCCCATTTGTCCCGTTCATTGAGAGAAATGGGGCCAAGCATTAGCAGGGGAGTTTTGATTTAGATTTTATTTTTTTTGCTGATGTTTGTGTGGCTACTACCAGAGAACCAAACCATGTATCACCTGGTTCATGGACTACTCTCAGACCAAAGAACCATTTGAGCATCACATGAAAATGACACTAGTTATTCTATTAGGAAAGTCAGTGAAAGTGTTCAGTGTCCTGGAACATCTCCCGCTATAGCCACTCTCTGCACTGTGGATGATGATTTGGGGCTGGTTTTACAATCCACGCCCTGGTTTTCTTATGCCAATCATCTTTTCTATTCTGCCTCAAAGTTAATTTGGAGCAAACTAAAATCACAGTAGAGCACATGAAAATAAAAAGTCCAGAGTTTGTTGAAGTTAACAGGTTTCTAACAACTAGAACAACAAAAAATAAAGTACTACAGATACAGGAAACATCCTGTGTAGCAAAACATGAGAATTGTGAAGCCTGCTATACGATTTTTTAGTAGGGGGAATATGATTTCTAGCTGATATCAACATAAAGACACAATAAATTGAGTGATAATGAAAATTATGTCTGGAATGCATCTTGTATGTTACTTTAATATTTCTTAAAAGTATGATGTGATGCCTACAAACAATGGCAGAACTAAGACTTTCAAAAGAACATCAGTCAAAGGGATCTGAAACTGAAGGCTTATTTTCTTAGTTCGTAGGTATTTCCACCTCCGATTGGTTCATTGACAGTATTAAGAATGTTGGAAACCACCTATGAAATGTCACCTTTTCTCTTTTCTAGTCCTCAATTCCCAACCATTTATCACTTCAAAGCTTCCCTCGCTGATGCAAGTTGACAAGGAACATCGGAGCTTTGACCTCAAAGCAGCTGCTGAAAATAATTTACACCCGTCAAGACTCATGGTACAGTAATAATTTATTCATCTGGACTCAAACCGGACTCAAAATGTGCAGGCAATGTTTGCTTCAAGACATTCAAATATTCAAACATAGCAACTATCACTTGTGTGTCATCATGAGCCAATGACCAGCCTTGGCTTATAGATTAGGTCTCTGGGGTTGTTCATGCTTTATGTTTTGTCAGGGGCAGGACAGAGTTGCAGACAGTGTTTAATCAACTTCCTCGATAGTTGGTCCAGAGGATCCTCCGCCGGTAGGAGCACCACCTGCACCGGGAAAGCCACCTGGCATTCCACCTGGCATACCGCCTGGCATGCCACCAGCACTCTGGTACAGCTTGGTGATGATGGGGTTGCACACTTTCTCCAGCTCCTGCTGCTGATGTTCATATTCATCCCTCTCTGCGGTCTAAAAACAGAAATACATTATGTCGTATCTTAGAACATTCTCATAGCTTGAATGGATACCTAAACAGTTTGAATGTTACTTTTATTTTTCCACATCAGGCAGTTGGTCATTGACTATTGTAGAATTGCCCCCACCCCTACTGACCTCCACGCCCCCGAATCTATACCCTAAAACAGGCTTGCTAGAATTTCTACAATTTTCCACAAAATTTCTTTAACACTATTGGTTACATATCTAACCCCCAACCTCTGAACAATTGAAGGAAACATCTCATACTGGACATTCCCTATTCTGAAGGCCTTTCTAATCACACACAGTAGACCAGTGCTTAGCATAGTGTGGTCCTGCTGCTTTATAAGCACCTGAAAAGTCCCAAATCTTCATTCCTCTCCTCTTTCACACAAGGCTGTTGGGCAGCTTTTTTGTTGAGATACATCTAGCTTCTCAGCTTAGTTGTTCCACTAGGTATGGACCACTGAGTTGATTCTATTTCTCTTGCCAAAGGGACATCTGCTCGTTTTGCTTGTTTTGCTTCTCTCTTCCCTGGATTAGCAGACAAGAATGGACTTGCTGACACTACCAGCCTGGTTAGAATCACATTTGTAAGCAGCTAGCTACACATAAAGTAGTAGCAGGGTTGCTGATTTTCTTCAAGTTTATCTACTCATTGACATAGCTTCCCTGCTAAACCATTCGGCTCAATAGGTAGTATCCTGGTAAACTCAACTGGTTCTGTATCATTTGCTAACTAGCTACTATTAGTTAGATATCTTCAACCACAAGTGAGACGTTGCCTGATTTGACTGAAAGAGAGCTAATGGGTGCTGCTACGTCCTAACACAGACCACATTATAAGTGCCTGGTAGAGAGAAAAAATGATATTCATGTCATGGTGTCCCTTAAATGATGTCTTTTTCATAGAATTGATCCCCAAATATTCCATCAGCACCAATTCTTACCTGATTTTTGTCCAGCCAGCTAATGATCTCATTGCATTTGTCCAAGATCTTCTGCTTGTCCTCCTCACTGATCTTGCCAGCAAGCTTCTCATCCTCCACGGTGGACTTCATGTTGAAGGCGTAAGACTCCAGAGAGTTTTTAGAAGACACCTTGTCACGCTGGACGTCATCCTCAGCCTTGTATTTCTCAGCCTCCTGGACCATGCGCTCAATGTCCTCCTTGCTGAGACGACCTATCATAAAACAGATAAGGTTAGCAATCCACAATCCATAGTGGGCATAAACCAGCAGCTTGATTTGGGTCAAGCACCATTTTTTCCCTTTTGTTTACCCTTGTCATTGGTGATGGTGATCTTGTTCTCCTTTCCAGTGCTCTTGTCAACAGCAGAGACGTTGAGTATTCCATTGGCATCAATATCAAATGTGACCTCGATCTGAGGAACACCACGAGGAGCAGGAGGGATGCCAGTCAGCTCAAACTTGCCCAGCAGGTTGTTGTCTTTGGTCATGGCACGCTCACCCTCATAAACCTATGGAATGCATGTAATGTTGGCAACACAGGCAAAGTTATTCCACACCAGGTAGCTACAATTCAGTGAATTGATTCACTCAGACATCCAAGAAAAGTTTGGAACCATGTTTGATCTTGTGACCTCTGGTGGAAACTACGAATGGCATGAAAAATGTCACCAGAGCACCTGGATGAGCACACCAGGCTGGTTGTCAGAGTAGGTGGTGAAGGTCTGAGTCTGCTTGGTGGGGATGGTGGTGTTACGTTTGATCAGGACAGTCATAACACCTCCAGCTGTCTCGATACCCAGGGACAGAGGGGTGACGTCCAGAAGAAGCAGGTCCTGGACATTTTCAGACTTGTCACCAGACAGAATGGCGGCCTGGACAGCTGTAGATAACAAAAAGGGACTGGTTAGACTAGGAGAGGGCCGAGATTGACATTTTTGATGTTTAGACATCCAAGAATGTCTTCTCTTCTGGTGAAAACATCCAAGGGAAGTGATCAGCAGGTCTATAGATACGCTGGGTAGAGAAGCCAGACACTTACCAGCTCCATAGGCCACAGCTTCATCAGGGTTGATGCTTTTGTTCAGCTCCTTGCCATTGAAGAAGTCCTGCAGCAGCTTCTGGATCTTGGGGATACGGGTGGAGCCACCGACCAAGACGATGTCATGGACCTGAGCTTTGTCCATTTTGGCATCGCGGAGTGATTTCTCTACAGGGTCCAAGGTGCCACGGAAGAGGTCAGCGTTGAGCTCCTCAAAGCGAGCCCTGGTGATGGAGGTGTAGAAGTCAACTCCCTCATACAGAGAGTCGATCTCAATGCTGGCCTGGGTGCTGGAAGACAGGGTGCGCTTTGCCCTCTCACAAGCGGTGCGCAGACGACGGACAGCTCTCTTGTTGTCACTGATGTCCTTCTTGTATTTGCGTTTGAACTCTGCGATGAAGTGGTTGACCATGCGGTTGTCGAAATCTTCTCCACCAAGATGGGTGTCTCCGGCAGTGGACTTGACCTCAAAGATACCATCCTCAATGGTCAAGATTGACACATCGAAGGTGCCACCACCAAGATCGAAGATGAGAACGTTCCTCTCAGACCCAACCTGAAACATAGGAGAAGATTGAGCACTGTTGTACAGGTACTAGTGGATACAAAACATGCTACATCAGCTACTGACCTAAATCTCACCTTCTTGTCCAAACCATAAGCAATTGCTGCAGCTGTGGGTTCATTAATGATTCTCAGCACATTTAGACCAGAGATGGTTCCAGCATCTTTGGTTGCTTGACGCTGAGAGTCATTGAAGTATGCAGGGACTGTGATAACAGCATTCGACACAGACTATAAAAATGAAGAGCAATGTTGTTAGTCCATCTTGCAAGTATATAATTGCTCAACAAGTTATTATTTTCTAAACGTACCTTTCCTAGGTAGGCTTCAGCAATCTCCTTCATCTTCACCAGCACCATAGAGGAGATCTCCTCTGGGTAGAAGCTTTTGGTTTCACCTTTGTACTCAACCTCCACTTTGGGGCGTCCACTATCACTGATTACATTGAATGGCCAGTGCTTCATGTCCGACTGCACTACTGGGTCCTCAAATCGTCTGCCAATCAAACGCTTGGCATCTGCAATCCCCAGGGGAAAAAAAAATGAGTATGGGATTGCACTTGTGGTTGCTGCTCTATCTTTGTTCAGATACTTCTATTTAATATACAGTATGTGCATTTGTACGCATGGACACATGAAATTAAATAATGTATTCACTCAGTGATCTGGGAGTGACATCACAAGATCACTGTGTTAAATCTTTCATGACACATATCACATCACCGTGCTGTAACCTTACCAAAGACTGTGTTGGTTGGGTTCATGGCAACCTGATTCTTGGCTGCATCTCCGATGAGCCTCTCGGAGTCAGTGAAGGCCACATAGCTGGGTGTGGTCCTGTTGCCCTGGTCGTTGGCAATAATTTCAACTTTGCCATGCTGGAACACACCCACACAGGAGTAGGTGGTCCCAAGATCGATGCCAACTGCTGTTCCTTTGGACATGATTTGTCTGAAAAGATACAACACTTCATAATTATTATTATTCCAGTAGGGGGCAATAATACCCTCCAGGACACATGAGCTCGTGAGACATAGTGAGGTTTTTGCCCATATCTTAATGAAGTAGTTTTATGTTGAAACTTGCCAACTCATTCTACATCTTCTTCTAAACAACAGCATGAGTCAGAGGTGTACTTTTTTTTCCTGAATTCCAACTACAACTTATAACAAATATTCACATTCTAAGAGGAAACTAATTAAATATCATTGTAAGAATGTAGTAGTGTTTGTTATATACCTTTCATAAGTGTTGTGAAGGCATCTATTGAGCACAAAATATAGCTTAAATATTCCTCAAACTGAAGTGTAATGGCCTTTGTTACCTTCCAGGTAGGCTACAGTGTACTGTAATAAAATAGTGCCTATCTGCCATGGATTATATACCAAGGGAAGGCAGCCATCTTAGGCTGCTGAAAGAAAAACATTCTGCACTGACAAACTGTGGAGATGCTGCAGTTCTGAGGGAAAGAGTGAGACTGGTAATGAGCAACTGTTTAAAAAAAAGCCCATTATAAGGGCCTTAAGATCATGCAATGATCATTGTACAATGCCTATAAAACTGCCCGAGCACAACATATAATACACCATATAAATTAACATGTGTTACTGTGCAATAATACAAAGCAGGATTGTGCAGCCTGCAGCACACCGGCACCAGTGCGCATTTTGCAGCATCACGCAGATCCATGAAAAGCGACTAATCAAAGCTGATCCCTGGCCATCTGGGGGAGACAGGCGCTTACTCCTCCCCCCACCGACTCCTCTGAAGGACAAAGTTGCCCTGCATGCTGCAGTATCCAGCTGGCCCCGCATCTATGCGCAAAGTTGCACCGCATCGGTAATTTGGCACCCTGCGGGCCGGGTATTAATAGAGCGATAGCTTATACGTCCTGACGTTCACAATATACTTTTTTTTTTTTTAATTTTATTTTTATTTTTTTTACAGATTGTCTTTTATAAGAATGGAGCCAGTAGATGAGAGAAAAAATGCGCAAAATGGCCCTAATTAAAACGAACTGTAGTAATACTATAATCAATTGTCAGAGGGAATTTATTATAGGAATGAAGTAATTAATATAAGGATACTATTCATATATGCACAGCAAAGCTATAACTTCCTATAAGGAATATTATAAGAATATAATAGTGATGCCATAGGAGAAAAAACATAGAGTATGATATGATAAGGTCACTATAAAGTCACGATTGAGTACCACAGACACACTTTAAGTCCCTACAGTAGGCTAATATTATAGGGATTTTTCGTTAGGGGTAGGGTTAACATTTGGCAGTGCTGAGCAGCATAACTGGCCATATTCTGGATGATTAAAAACAGCGATGCATACGACTAATTATAGATTGTTATTACCGTCCTACCTGGGTGATGTTGCAGTCTAAAGCTGCTCAGTGTCTCCTCCACCAGATGAATGAGGACAGAAGATGCCGGCCACACAGCTCATGTAGCTCCTTCCTGTTGTCTGTCAGCCAATCAGCATGCAGAACGGCAGTGCGCTTCCAGTACATTCTCTCATCACCAAACCGAGCTGGGGTCAGATTTTAACCAGACTCGCATGTGGCCCTATTATGCAGAAATGACCGTTCCCGTTAAATATCCGCTGTCCCTGGGTCAGTCCTTACGTTTCCTTTAACTCGTCGCCCTCTGATTGGTTAAAAACTGTACAGCTGGTTCTCCTGTAATAAATTCCCTTGGAATAAAGAAAGATTAGAGACAGAAATAGCAGGGCAAACGTTCCAGGGCTTTCCTCGATGTAAGGCGGGGTTTTTAAATAAGAAATAGGAGAAACTCTCCCGCAGAGTGAATTCACCCCAGTTTCACTCAAAACACTCAGAGATTAATATGTTGCCATTTCTTATTGAATTGACTGGATTTAACTGAGGACTGCTTTAGTTACAGTGATGTAGTGGAAGGGCTAAATAACAAGACTGGTAAACTATGACACCCGGATCATAAGGCAAGCAATAGGCTACGCAATTAATCAAAATTTCAGAAAATCAAGTTGACCCTGTCTTCACATAACCTATATCAGTTTGTGATGTATGCTATGAATTAATACCATAATATCAGTCTAAAAAGTATCTAAAAGCAAAAAGGCTGGTGAACTGAGTTTAGGATGGTTTACACTCTACTACATCCCTGATTGTAGCCTAATGCAGTAAAATTCCATTGGAATTGCATTAGACATCAGTATCTTATACCCAGCCCTTAAACCTATTGCAGTAAACTTCATCAACATGGATTGCTGATATTAGGCCATTAGCCTTTTTTTTAACTGTTGTCAGTCATAGGCTATTCTGTTCTTTATGTCACTTTTAATCAGACTGAATCATAGGCATAGACCTGATAACCTGCACCATTACTCAGAAGTAACAAGCCTGGGTGTTATCTTAGATTCTGATCCAAGTTTTAATTCCCATATAAACAAGGTGACCAGAACAGCATTCTTTCATCTTAGAAATATTGCCAAGGTGCGGCCCTTTCTAATCCAGAAAGATGCTGAAAAGCGAACTCACGCATTTGTTACAAGTAGTCTGGACTACTGCAATGCCCTCTTTCCCGGCCTCCCTAAAAAGTCTATTGAGAGGCTTCAGCTTATCCAGAACTCTGCAGCTATAGACTTTATAGACAAAAACAAGGAAGCGAGAGCATGTCACTCTGGTTTTAGCTATTGCACTGGCTCCCAGTGTCCTTTAGAATTGATTTTAAAGTTGTTTTGTATACAAAGCTCTTAACGGCTCAGGACCGGCCTACATGACAGAATCCCTGCTGTTCTATATTCCTTCAAGAGCCCTCAGGTCTTCCACTGCTGGTTTCTTAGAAGTACAAAACCCCACTCAAAAGACGATTGGGGATGCAGCCTTCTTTACGCTCCTAAACTGTGGAACACCCTGCTTGTTTTGTGTTCTTTTATCTTTCTATTTTACTTGATTTGATTCTTTTAATGCAATGCATTTTGCTTGTTCTTTTATATTATTGTTCTTTTATATATGTATTTTCTGTTTTTTATCTGCCTTCTATTGATGCAAAGCACTTTCAGCTGCATGTTGTGTATGAAAGGTGCTATACAAGTCAAGGTTATTCTTTTTATTATTATTATTATTATTAGGCTACTTTCCTCATAAGTGAAATTGTACTGTTCAGTGTAGCCTCTCTAAAACTGAAAATGACAAAACACCTTGCAGTAATAAGTGAGATTCTTGTGTTTCTGTATTTTGGAGACATCTTTGGTGATAAGCGGTCGTTTTGCACTCAGTGTAGGCACTGGCCCAACATACTATAATATATAAATAATAAAGACATTCAATGTAGACTGCAGCGTCTTATATTTCTTCTACCTTCTTTAATTTATTCACACAAACCAATGTTGATGCTGCTATAAATATGAAACGCATCACTTCCTGTGTAGCCAAAGTGTTTTCCCTGGAAAGAGGAACCCCTTCAAGCATTAAGAGCAACAAGTGTAAAAGCTTTCATGACCTGGCTAGAGGTTGAATCACTGTTGTATGGTATCAATCAGCGACAGAGAATAGCAAAACTGACACTTATTTATATGAAGCTGAATGGCCCTATGTCATGGTTTAACAAAACCCCAACCATGAGGATGTCACCATTTAGACAGCTCTATGCAGCCTATAAGGTATTCTACATGCTGCTTTACTGTTATTTAGCCACTTCAAAACTTGTCAAATCTCAGGCCTCATGCAGAGAGGTCAAAGTTGGGTTATGATAGAGCTTTCTGTTATTTCCCATTGAAAATATCCAGTGTCTACGAGTTATATAGGCTACTCATGGTTTCTGTTTTTGATGTCCACAGTTATCAGTTACTATGTGAAATTACTTTGTACCTGGCAGCAATTTTGTCCCTTCCTTTGAGTAAAAGTTATTAGATCTAGAACAGAGTCAACACACAAAACATGACACACAAAACTGATTTTGTGAGGATAGACTTAGATTTCATCACTTGCAATTTCATCATTCCTTTGCTAGCCGGCTACTAATAAACTGAGAGCACTTATTGTGGGGTGTGTGTGTGTGTGTCCATACTAACAAGATCCATACTAACATATATACTATATAAATGTACTGTATATACATGCTGCTATATACGTATATAGCAGCATGTAGTAGATAAAAAAGTGTAAGCTTGCTACATTAAATTTTCAACATAATGCAGGCAAACCGAACTGAGGCTTTAACACTGATGTGTGTCCAGGGTCACATTGTCCTTTTCTGTTATTGGTTAATTGTACTATCACTCATGTTGCACACCATTATGGGTAAATTTAAACTATTCTCATTCCTATTCTGGGTCTCAGTTTTAGTTTTGAGTTTTAGTCTCCCATGATGGTCTAAATGCTGTTTCAGAGGCTGTCTAAACAAGAATAACATTCTTGAGAAAACACAGAATAAGTCTGATTTCTTGGAAAATGTCTGGCATGAAAATGGTCAAATGAAAAGATACTGAATATTAAATATTTTTATTCCATTGAACGTTTTTTTTATATTGAGCAGTGTGCAGTCTCCCTCCTATTGCTCTTCAGCATTAGGAACTTAATTGTTTGATAGGCTAAATCTCACCCTTTACTTTGTATTCTCCTTACAGTGATTGTAGGCTGTATACCTATAAAGATCAGGCTTTGAAGAATTCAGCAGGATAAACCCTTTTTTTTAATTGTCAGAAATTTCAGAAATGAGTCCAATGTGACACAACCCGTATGAATATCACCGAAAAGCAAACCAACACTGGGATAGGGCTTTGCGCTCAGTATCTTCACCTCCTACTTTTTTATTTATCACGTGAATCAAAAAGTCAGTGGAAACCACAGAGCTGTGATGTCACGGAAGGTCCCTCACTGTTGTACAAAAAGACAAAGTGGAGGAAACGCTGCTGAGAGTCTGAGCGCTGTGCGGTTGGTACTGAGTGACAGAGATGGAACTGAAGCTGCAGCTGAGTCTCTTCATGCTCTTCATAGAGGGTGAGTACTTCACTAATACTTGTTGGATTGTATTTTTTTCATGAAAAGTAGATGTGTTTGGACAATAATCTATTTTGATATGTACAATAGAGGTAGAGGTGATGCTGAGATGAGATGATGAACAGAATCAGGTCAGGAAATATGAGAGGCGCACCTATGGAAACAGTGACTTTGTTGATGAACTATTAAATGGCATCAGTAGGTTATGATACTGGTCTAGTCATTTGTATGGGAAGGTGTGTGATAAGTAGAATGACGGTGCTTTGTCTGGCAAATTTGGAAGAAATCAAAAAGCAAGATGTTTGTGACAATATAGTTTTTGCCTGAGCTCATATGTTTCTTCATGCTTAGAATTTGTATTCGGAGTGTGTTGAAGCACTTGATGTGGTCGTGGCTGTTTATCACCTGTGTTGACTGTTTCTGTTCCGATTCTCATCCGCCTTCCTTCCTTTAAAAAACCCCATATATTTTTTAATTTTTTTTCCTTTTGCCACCCTCTATATATGATAGGATAGATATTTGCTCCATTCATAAGAAAGGCAAGGCAAGTTTATTAATATATATCACATTTCATACACGAAGGCAATTCAAAGTGCTTTACACAAGGTATATAAGACATTAGATAAGAAATACAGGATAAGATAAATGAACAAATAAAAAGAGATGATAAACTGTATAAGAGGAGAGAGTAAATAAAGAATTAAAATGCATAAAAGAGAATAAAGATCAAGTTGCATAGGCAGTGCAGAAACAGTATTTTAAAGTCAGTTCTTTGACAAACTGGAAGCCAGTGTCATTCATACTCTGCCAACTGTTTAAATATGCTAAAATATGTTATATCTTACCTCTCAATTCAGACACTGAAAAAAAACTTGGTCACAAAAAAAACCAGAAATGTCCAAAAGCCAAAACCTAAAGATAGATCTAGATCTTCAGCAACGTTGCCGTGATGTTAAACAAAGTGGAATTTCATTTTCACTGATTGTAATACAATTGGCCGGCACTTACGGAAAGTTTCACTACAGTACAATTCAACACAGCGCCCACACGTGTGAAAAACATCAAGTCATGTTAACCTCGGCTTGATCCTGCAAGCCCACCAGAATCAATATGCCCCCTCAAGTATGTTTTCCAAAAGCCTCGTCATTCTTACTTCTTACCCCCATAGGAAAGAAAAAGCACCCAAAGCCCCTGTGACCAAACCCGCAACTCAACTTCCACTTCTACTTACAGTCTCCCCCTCCCTCCCCCCCTGTACTTTCTCTTTCACCATGTAAGGACTGGCCACATGACTTCCTGTCAGAATAACAGAGTAACCATTTTACATAACCATTGTCTAGCTGTAGTGCAGCTAGAAGATGTTTTTTTTTGTTTTTGTGTGTGTCACTGTCACACCACCTCCACACACACCGAGCCCCCGGCCAGTGGCACACACAGGAATACATGAGTCAAACTGAGAAGTGGGTGGCTCGACTTCGGACACCTCTGGGTGCGGGGGAGGGCGAACCGCTCACCTCTTTCCCTGTTTGATTCTTCTCGACTTGACCTTTTTTTTATTCCAATAAATGACCGCTCACGCTGTTGCCCTTACATGGTGCCAGTTCATGAAAGGTACCGCTGAAACGTACGGGGGTGAGAGTGATGTTATGCTCTGAGTGCGACTCACTGTTCCTATTCTTGGTTTAGTCAAATCCAGCGCCATAAAACGCTGCCGTTTGTCTCTGCAGCATCGCTGGCGGTGTGGCAGCATGTGACTGTGCTGGAGGGTGCCACGCTCACCCTAACCTGCCCCATTACAAATGCTCACAGGAGCCATGTGGAGTGGAAGGACCCCAAGGGATACGTTATGTTCTTCAATCACAATAAAGGTGAAGGTAATATTTGGTGTTTCCGTCCGTTCAGTATCACACCCAACACTTCCAATTGAAGAGTCTCTCACACCTTTGAATCAGTTTTTAACAGAATAAGTGAGGCTAACTATCTTTTTCTTTCCCCTATCATTTATTTCCAGCTTTGAAGGACAGGCGCTACAGCATAGACAAGCTGTCCAAGGCAGAATTCACCATCAGTGTGTCTGAGGTCACCTTCAAAGATGGAGGCAACTATACGTGCCGTCAGTACAACCATGGTGTAACAGAGAAGACAGTGGAGGTGACAGTGTTAGGTGAGTGTGAGAGTGATGTATGTGACTGGGTTGAACATCTGTAACCACATGCCAAAACGCCACCTGTTGAGTGGGTTTAGTTCAGTGTGGGCTGTTTTAGTTTAGTTGACAGCCGTCTAGTACATGAATGTTAGTCATCAAGGATATGACACATTAAAGTCCTGTTTTAATTTATGAACCTTCCTACATGATATTATTCCACTAACTCAATGTTACTGACCTCAATAATCATTTGGATGAGCACTTCTATTATATTTTAATAACATGAGCTCTTTTTTCTTTTCAAGGCCATCCAAAAATGGAAGTAGTAAGGCATGGTGGGAAGGTAGTCATCAAATGCACTGCAGTGGGGAACCACTATCCTCCCAAAATCTATTGGCGCCTGGGTCACGGGATTGAAATTGCTGGTAAGTTGTGTAATAACTAAATAATTCATGCTAGCTAGAATAAATGGCAACAACTAGATTCTATTTGAGACGTGCACCAAAGTCAACAGCCACAAAAGATAGGAAATTTGAATAACCACCCATGAACTCGAGCTTCAGCTCTACAACTCCGCACTATGCCGATTTCAAGCAATTTGCAAGCTTTGAAATTCCCCTCCTACAGTCGTTTGGTGAGGGTGGTCGACACCTCAAAAACAACATGTGCTCACCTGGAACATCTTTAGCAGCAGTTGACTCTCTCTGATGTTCTGCTTCAGCCTCGACGAGCGCTGACTCTTCTGTCAGAAGAGGCACTCCCCCAGATATTTGTACTTTTGCATGAAAAATAACTTACACCGATGTCTTTTTGATCTCTAAATTGTGCTCGCCCAGCCTAGAAAGCGTAAGAGACTGTGAAGTTGCATCTATTACATAACATATGCCGTTTTGTGGACGCTTTTATTCAAAGCATTTTGCAGTACCGACTGATCTCAATTCTTCAGATATGTGAATGAGAATACGAACACCTAAACAGATACACGCTGTACTGTATATATTCTCAGGAAGCCAACATATTGTGATTATTGTGAAGTTCAGCAATGCAAAACTAGAGCAAACTAACTGAAAAGCATCAGGGAACAGGCTAGTTGGCAAAGTCTCAATACAAGGCCAGACTGGGGAGTTTGCCAACAATGACACACACTATGTGGTTTCCCATTTCAATCATCAGTCACAGGAATAAGACACAGTATACAGTACCTCACACTTACCAATTTCTATAGAGGCTATAAGCTATTTTGTGTCATTTGTATGCCATAGATTCACTGCCATTTGGTAGTAGTCTAAAATCCCTATGGAATTATGAATGGGCTAAATACCAAAAATAAGGGCTGTGCTGAGGATACATTAGTTTAGCTAGTTCTATTTCAACTATTGTGTTTTCCAGCTGGCTAACAGGCTAACAAATGCTGTAGGCTAGTCCCCTTTCCTAAGCATTTTGTTAGCAACAATCAATATAAAAAGCCTAATTGAAGGTTGAAAATTCACAAAGTTGATGTTAGTTAATGTATTTTATTTCATGGAACAAAACGTAGTATAGCTAGTAAGCCTCTGTAGCACAGACTTTATTTTTTGCATTTCTTGAAAATCCCATATTTTCCATTAGACAACACACCATATGGTGGAAATGCAAATTCGCCTCCCTATAGTCAGTTAGAGATGACCCCCCCCCCCCCCCCCCCCCCTATTCAAGACAGCCAATACAACTGATGGCAGTGGATATTCATGATGCCTTTCCCATTCCACAGCTCAGCCCCACTACCTCCTTGAAGAAGGAATAAGCACGTATGTCTCTGTGGATAAATTACACGTTCAGTCAGTGGGGAAGAAAGTCAAAGTGAAGTGCCTTGTTCGCCACCCGGCTCTGCACACTGAACCTCTCATGGACTTCATCGAAATTGGACGAACTTGTGAGTACAATGTCAAATATTCACCACATAAGACAATGAGTAGAAAAACACTAGTCTCGGCGAAAAACCCTGTTTGTTTTCAGAAAAGTACTTCTGCATAAAGGGCGACATTTGAGGAACAAGGAAAGTGCAGCTGTGTCGTCACAAAGCAGGGATGGCACTGTCCGTTGGAGGGTTTTTTTCACGGGTTTCTGTTGCTCCATGACACACTTGACCATAACGCTTGACCAAACACCATGTGACTTCCTCTTTTCATATGTTGTAAATGGGCTGATTTATTTGTATACTAATTTTAACAACAGGTGTGGTATTGGCAGGTTATTAAGAGGTCAACATCATTTTTGACTTTGAGTTTAATTTAATTATTAAGGGGAAAAGCGATTAATTTCACACTATCCCATTTCAGACCATGATATGATGTGATACCCTATGATAGAATGGCAACCTTTACAGAAAATGTGTGGGACAGAATGTTTCTATGTATAATTTATCTTAAACTCCTCTCTATCACAGCCACAAAGTTCCCCCGGACGACCTTGACGAGTTCACCCACAACTCAGCCTCAAAGGTCAACAGAAATGCCAAGAACAACAAGAGAGCGAACAACAAACACAACAACCACTGACTTGTATGGGCCTTCATCAGAGCGCTCCGTTACCTCCAGTGAGCCTGAGACAGTGACATCATCCACTGGGTCACATCTCAGCAGCACTACTAGTGAGTAAAACTGTTTTCATTCGTTTGCTATTCAAGGCTTTGAGGGGCACAATGCAGTATATCAGATGACATAAGAAGCGATGAGATGAGGAAGAGGAGGAGGGAAGCAGGGAAACAGTAATCTCCCATTAGAGAGAATGAATGTGTTCAGAAACTAAAAGAGTGAAAAACAAACTCTTCACACATTGCATACCCAGTATATAAATTAGCATTGAATTATGTGTTCTCCCCCCATTAAAAGACCCTATCATCGTATAACTCACACCAGTTTGATACTACTTACTATGACGCTTACTATGAATTTGGGTCATATAGATTTAGGTGGGTTTACCCTCTATTACATCCCTGATTAGGGCCCTGCATTAAAACATATAGCCTAAAACAATATATTACCCAAAAAATAAGCCCCTCTAAACCCGAGATAGCAAACTGAGCGATACCTCAGCTTTCACAATGCTTTGTGAGCTCTGCGCTTAACCACCACAATTAGTTCTCATACCACCAGGTCTGTTTCCTGCAACGGAAATGGCAGAGTAGTGTGAACCTCGGGCAGTTTGTCAGGCTCGTTCAGACACTGTATACACTCAGGCTGTGGTTGATGTATTCATAAATAGTGAGCTTGGCTTGGAAGGTTTTATCTGGGTGGAGTGCACTTCTGAGATGCTGAGCATCAAAGATCTGACACACCAGCGGGTACAAACTGTCATGCACTTTCTCTTTTTGAATATTTAACCGCAAAAGGTTCTTTAAAAAAAACAAAGATAACACCACACACGCATGAAGTAACATTCAAAGATTGTGAATATGTGGATTACTTATATATATTACTCACCCCTGTTTCACTTTATAACTGCAAGGCAACATACGCCATAGGAAAATATTGTCATATTGTCGCCCAGTCATAAAGTTTGTGTAGGCAATTTAAAGTGTTACAGTGTTTTTGTATGAACAACATATTTCCTTATGAGGTTCATTAATTGAAATGCCTTTGGTTTTTGTTTTTTTTTTCTAGATGCTTCGGAGAGCTCTGTCTTACCAGGCTCAACCGGGACTAAGAATGACACCATCAGTAATGTCACCAGCACAACAGGTATGGCATCTAGATGCAGAACTACTGTTGACAAATAGATCCTGTCTAGTGACATCTAGAGGCCACTCTCTGCACATACATGCAAGAGTTTATCTGAAGGCTATGCTAATCACTTGATTGCTTCTTCTTCATAATTAAAGGTGGGACACCTGTCTCTGAGGCAACAGAGGAGAACACGTCCTATAATGGGACAGAGGGAAACAGCACCAGAGGTAAATCCACACCACCAGTTTCTGCCTGGTTCAGGGGAAAGCTCTTAGTCCTCTTGTGTGAAAATGTTAATGAGATGACTGTCCCATGCCAATATGTTCTATAACAGTGATTCTCAACCTTTTTCATATCAAGGACCCCTAATTTAGTCCACATTAGGGCCACGGACCCCCATTTGATGAGATTTTGTCTCTCAAACCCAAATCTGAGAATATTTTTATTGTTAGATATGATTTTGTCCAGAATTCCATCACTACCTGTATTGTAGGTAGAGAGATAACAGTGAAACTATGATCAAAACAGTCATTCTTCTACATTCTCTAATTGTGTTAACTTCTTGTAAATGAAATAATGGTGAAGTTTAACAATTCATCAATTTGCTGGGGACCCCCTGGAACCCCCTCAAGGACCCCTGGTGGTCCCCGGACCCCATGTTGAGAACCACTGTTCTATACTACAAAGTAGGCTATGAGACTGATGAAGGTTTCACTGAGGTCACTGACTGTATTCTGTCCATTCCCAGGAGGCTTTGATGAGAAAGACAAGCAGACAGGAAATGAAGGAAGTTCATCATTACTGGTCTTCCTGGTGACGTGCCTGATCTTCGCTCTTCTGGTGGTGGTCATTTTCTTTGCCGTCAAACTCAGGAGAGCGCACATCCTCTGGAAGAGAGGTAAACACAACATCTCCACTTCCTTAGAAGAATCCTTATTGCGGGTTTTCTTCTGGCTTCTGCTCGATATGTGTCCAGAAATAGCTGAAAATGTTGCATTAAATAGAAAGAAACATACACTGCCTTATATATGGGCTAGTGGTTTACATCTGGCGTATTGCTTTTTGGAAATGCATAAAACAAATGATGATAGTTTTCATTGTTACAGAGAATGAAGAGTCCGAGCAGTCGGAGGAGAGCAGTAAATCGAAATCAAGCAATGAAGAGAGGCACAACCAAGGACAGAGACGCAGAGGTACGTGATAAAACTCTTACTATAAACCATCTGAGCATAGGAAAAGTTTCAACTTAAGGAGAGAGATTAGTGCCAGCAGATATTGTATTTGAATTGCATAAATCTATATTTGTCACGGTCAATCTGTGAGTTTAAAACAGTGGATTTGTTGAGTAAATTAATTCAAAAATTGAATTTGTAAGGCACAATTTGAAATGGAATGCAATGGCTTGAAATGGAATGTGATGAAATTGACAGAACATAATTTGAAATTCTAGCTAAATCTCTGCTGCCAGTAATCTCTTTCCATAGAAACAGTGTGTGAACAAAGCATTTCCACATTTAATCATTGGTTGTGAAATCTTCTCTGTTACAGGGCTTTTCAACATGGGCTTCACAAAGTATGTCATTGAGGAGCCAACAGAGATAACCACAGCAACAAATACAACTGTAGTAACGGCAGCTGAAAGTTTAAATAAAGAGCAGACATCTGAACCTCATATCAGCCCGCAAACAGCTGCTTCGGCCAGCAATCACATTAAGGAGACCGAGCTGTAACCTGTAGCCTGTCAAATATAGCATGATTTCTTTTTACTGTGTTTTGTAAAAATGGTGTATGTTGTTTACATAAAAGCAAAAGCATGTGGTGTCACATTGCCTGTAAAGTACTGTATAAATAATATGTTTACACATGTCAATAAATTATATTTTTCCAGAACATAAAGACTTGAGTGATTGATATTTAAGAGGGAAAATGTTATTTTTCTGTATGTTTTGTGGCTTTTTTATACATTGACACTTGAAAAACATCATGTGATGTGACATCTCAAGAAACAATCAATGTCCTAAACCTGTACACTGTTAACTGAGATGATTCAGTAATAATATAATTCAATATCAGTCAGTTTTACATCATGCTCTTATTCTATTTCTTTTCCTTGTACTTGCTCCATGATCGTTTTATGGTCACAGTGTTATAAGCACTAGGGCCCTGACCTTTGCACTCCTTATTTTTGGTTCCTTGTAACTGTTGGTGATCTATTGTTGCGCTAACAGCTTCAGCTAAATGCCTAAAATGTAACGTGTAAATGTACATTTTTCATACAGATAAAATTTCTCTACGAAGAAAACCACATTGCCACAAGTACATGTTATATTCAAGGAGGTTTTTAAGTGTTTCCCGACATACACAACGTCATTTTTATCTGGAGACCATGCGGTCCCACGATGTGATTATGAAATACATACAAAATTAAACAGGAAGTGGGCGGGATCGTCAGCAACGCGATTGGTGGACTGTTGAGGAACAGCTGAAGACTCGACGCCTGATTGGCTGGTTTGCCGGCGATATTACAGGCTCCGCTCTCGTCTGTCCTTCTTTCTCTCACAGGCGAGGACAAGCTAGCTTCGCCGCTGCACTTAACCCCACACCCAAAATCATCCTCGGTTCCAATATTCGGTAAGTTCAATTTATCCTTAGATGAGACAGAGAAATAAGATGTTTCAGTAATTCTCATTAGGACTGTTTATCCAGTTACCATGACGTTAGCTGTCTTGGCCGTTTATAACTGATCTCAACGTCTGCTGAACATTAGAAACGTGTTTTAGATTTCAAATGACCACTGCTTAATTTATGTTATTGTTGGTATACACTATTTTATACTGTTAAATGGAAGAATTGGCTAAAACAACCTGCTCTTCGTGGATGTATTGCCTTGGCGTGTAGCAGGCCAAGGGTGGGGGTGGGGGGTAGCTGGTAGCTGTAGAATGTTCTGGAACAACCAGCGTCAAGCTAGACAGAATAAATTGACTTCCGGTCAGTGTCTTTAAAAATAAAACCTTAATTGAAATGCCATGCATCTAATCACAACATGTTGGTGTTTGACTCTCAACTATAGTTTAACTATATATTTACTGTGATGGTTCTAATACGCATTTTGATATGGTTCTCGCAGGAGTCTGCGCTGTAATAGTTTTAACGGTTTTTATTGTGAAGGCGCATTTACGCAATTTCCGGTTTTGTTGTGGGTGTTTCTGGCTTGCTTGACGCTTCTCCTTGTCACATGGTCAGACCCGGCGCCATTTATAGAAACACTTGTTCTGTACAAATACCCGCAACATTGTTTAATACTGACCCATATGCTTTTACAGCGTCTTGACGTGGAAACGGAAATGTTTTTAGCAATTTCAGTATCTAGTGGGTGTCGGCAAATATTACGTCGCGGGTTTTTCTCTCAAATTAAAGTATTTAATTATCTTTAACAATCAAATTATTCTTCACTATTCGAGGTGGGAGCATAAAGCCTCCGCAATGACTGATTTGATTACCTTTTGTAGGTGGTTAGTTTCCCCCATCCATTTTCAGAGTATTTCCTTGACCAGTGACTTGACAGAAACCAGTCAAAAGCTATGACGACCTGAAGGTCCGCCATCAGTCAAGTGTATTAATTATAAGGATAATCAGACGATACAAAAGGACTTGCAACCTTCCTCCCGTCGCCACCTAGTGTCCTAATGTCGGAAACTCTGAACCTTGTCCTTCTGGGCTTGGCCAGAAAGGAAGGACGTTTCGCAAGTCTGCTTGAATAGTCAGCATAAAATGGTAACGTTACTGTAAAATATTATTCATAGTGTTGTGCCATGTTGGTGATAATATAAAATGAATCGGCCTTCACTGGGTACATGCACAATCCAAATGGCACCTTCCATACTACTGATGTGATTGAATGTGGATACCATTACAGTTTGGTTATGCATAAAGCTGTTAGGTCTACAGATGTACTGCTTGGTAGCTGTCAAAGCAGATGGTGACTTTTAGCCTATAATGGCAAATACTTTATGCTACATTGTGTCACTGTTTTAAAAAGATGAGATTAGGCCATGAAAGTTAACCATCATGTTTTATTTCTTCCACAGGAAACATGTCTAAGGGACCAGCAGTTGGCATTGATCTTGGGACCACCTACTCCTGTGTGGGTGTGTTCCAGCATGGCAAAGTTGAAATCATTGCCAACGACCAGGGCAACAGGACCACACCCAGCTATGTGGCCTTCACTGACTCTGAGAGGCTCATCGGAGATGCAGCCAAGAATCAGGTTGCCATGAACCCAACCAACACAGTCTTTGGTAAGGTTAAAGTGTTTGCTTTCAATAATTAAAGGACAATAGTATTTTGCATGTGGTGTTATGTCATTCCTGTGCACCCTTTCCCATTTGGACCTCAACTACTCTAACGCCTGTTGAACTTAATTAAGCCATGCATTGATATTGTGTAATTACGAGCATGACCAGTGTTTGGTCCTGATGGTTAAGCACCTCAAACCCCAAATGCACTCCAATTGTATGTTAAGTGAATTGCACAATATGGCCAAACAGACAAACATGTGTAACAGTCAGAGGTCTTAACTCCTATCAAGGCAAGAATGACATTAGACCCACATGAAATTAAATGCAGAGTCCTTCAGTGGCCCATTAGAGCTCTGGCTCACTGTGATGACGTTTTTCCTGCCATTCGTAGTTTCCACCAGAGGTCGAAAGACCAAAGATGGCCCAATCCTTCCTTGGATGTCTGAGTGATTTGAATAAACATAAGGCACTCTATAGGGGCAAGTATATTCTGTTGCTTTAACAAACTGTCTTTTTGCAGATGCCAAAAGACTGATTGGCCGCAGGTTTGATGATGGAGTTGTGCAGTCGGACATGAAGCACTGGCCATTTACAGTCGTCAATGACAACACTCGCCCCAAGGTTCAAGTTGAGTACAAGGGCGAGACAAAGTGCTTCTACCCAGAGGAGATCTCCTCCATGGTGCTGGTGAAGATGAAGGAGATTGCTGAAGCCTACCTCGGAAAAGTAAGATCTTACATGACTTTATTTCAAGACTTGCAAATTTATGTTTACTTTTTTGTTTATGTGTGTGTGTATATATATATATATATATATATATATATATATATATATATATATATATATATATATATATATATATATATATATATATATATTGTATATATATATATATATATATATATATATATATATATATATATATATATATATATATATACACATATACATAGCACACATGCATATAGCACACATATATATACATATATAGAGCATATATATATATATATGTGTGTGTGTGTGCTCTATATATGTGTATATATAGAGTGTATGTATATATATATATATATATAGATAGAGCACTTTTTTTTAAAAGTTACAAAGTGCTTTCCAAAGACAGATTAACAACAAAGTAAATAATGGTGTTTATTGATGTTTGAATTTTCTCCCTCCAGACTGTAAACAATGCAGTTATTACCGTGCCCGCCTACTTCAATGACTCCCAGCGCCAGGCCACCAAGGATGCTGGCACCATCTCTGGCCTCAATGTTCTGCGTATCATCAATGAGCCAACCGCTGCTGCCATCGCCTATGGGTTGGACAAGAAGGTAATTTAAGCTTGTAGTAATTGCAGTGTACAGAAAAGATATGTTCACTAGAGGTCAGAAAACAAGTAGGCTCAAATCTTGTGTGTGTAACTAGAAGAAGAAAATAAATCTTTTTTCAGTGGCTTGGAGAAATGCTTTAACTTAAATTTAATTTCAGGTTGGGTCTGAGAGGAACGTTCTCATCTTCGATCTTGGTGGTGGCACCTTCGATGTGTCAATCTTGACCATTGAGGATGGTATCTTTGAGGTCAAGTCCACTGCCGGAGACACCCATCTTGGTGGAGAAGATTTCGACAACCGTATGGTCAACCACTTCATCGCCGAGTTCAAACGCAAATACAAGAAGGACATCAGTGACAACAAGAGAGCTGTCCGTCGTCTGCGCACCGCTTGTGAGAGGGCAAAGCGCACCCTGTCTTCCAGCACCCAGGCCAGCATTGAGATCGACTCTCTGTATGAGGGAGTTGACTTCTACACCTCCATCACCAGGGCTCGCTTTGAGGAGCTCAACGCTGACCTCTTCCGTGGCACCTTGGACCCTGTAGAGAAATCACTCCGCGATGCCAAGATGGACAAAGGACAGGTCCATGACATCGTCTTGGTCGGTGGCTCCACCCGTATCCCCAAGATCCAGAAGCTGCTGCAGGACTTCTTCAATGGCAAGGAGCTGAACAAAAGCATCAACCCTGATGAAGCTGTGGCCTATGGAGCTGGTAAGTGTCTGGCTTCTCTACCCAGCGTATCTATAGACCTGCTGATCACTTCCCTTGGATGTTTTCACCAGAAGAGAAGACATTCTTGGATGTCTAAACATCAAAAATAATGTCAATCTCGGCCCTCTCCTAGTCTAACCAGTCCCTTTTTGTTATCTACAGCTGTCCAGGCCGCCATTCTGTCTGGTGACAAGTCTGAAAATGTCCAGGACCTGCTTCTTCTGGACGTCACCCCTCTGTCCCTGGGTATCGAGACAGCTGGAGGTGTCATGACGGTCCTGATCAAACGTAACACCACCATCCCCACCAAGCAGACCCAGACCTTCACCACCTACTCTGACAACCAGCCTGGTGTGCTCATCCAGGTAAGGACATCAATTAATTGAGGGTTCCTACCAGTATTTCGCTGTGATGATGTTTTTTCCTGCCATTCGTAGTTTCCACCAGAGGTCGTAAGACCAAAGATGGCCCAAACCTTCCTTGGATGTCTGAGCGATTTGAACTTCACACAACTGTAGCCACCTGTGAAATTGACTGTATTGCTAACATTGTATTATGTACATCCCACAGGTTTATGAGGGTGAGCGTGCCATGACCAAGGACAACAACCTGCTGGGCAAGTTTGAGCTGACCGGCATCCCTCCTGCTCCTCGTGGTGTTCCTCAGATCGAGGTCACATTCGATATTGATGCCAACGGTATCATGAATGTGTCTGCTGTCGACAAGAGCACTGGCAAGGAGAACAAGATCACCATCACAAACGACAAGGGTGAGTTTCAGATTCTCTTGGGCTGTAAAATCCATATGCAGATTATGAGTTTTGGAACCATATGAGACGGCCCAATTTGTCCCCAGGTCGTCTCAGCAAGGAGGACATTGAGCGCATGGTCCAGGAGGCTGAGAAATACAAGGCTGAGGATGACGTCCAGCGTGACAAGGTGTCTTCTAAAAACTCTCTGGAGTCTTACGCCTTCAACATGAAGTCCACCGTGGAGGATGAGAAGCTTGCTGGTAAGATCAGTGATGAGGACAAGCAGAAGATCTTGGACAAGTGCAACGAGGTCATCAGCTGGCTGGACAAGAACCAGGTAAGAACTGATGCACTGGTGCAGTTTTTTTGTTTCATGTGAATGACATGAATTTGGCCCTTTTTTTTTTTTTTTTGTTAACATGGATTTTTGTTTTGTTTTCTTTACAGACTGCCGAGAGGGATGAGTATGAGCATCAGCAGAAGGAGCTGGAGAAGGTGTGCAACCCCATCATCACCAAGCTGTACCAGAGTGCTGGTGGCATGCCAGGCGGTATGCCAGAGGGCATGCCCGGCGGCTTCCCTGGAGCAGGCGGTGCCGCTCCCGGTGGCGGTGGATCATCCGGCCCCACCATCGAGGAGGTCGACTAAACATTCCATCGCTTCAGCAGCTACCTCCCCCAAGACATCTGTCCGCAACAGAAGTATCCCTCTCATAGCATGAGTTAAACGCTCAGGCTAGGGAGTGCATTTAAAGTATAAAAACAGGGTTTACGGGATCATATTTGTATTGCATCTTTGTTTGCTACACAACAGGGAACAACTTTCTGTTTGCACAACCGAGCTGTCAATTTCACATGTATGGAAAATATTTTATATACCTGAGATGTTAATTGCCTTTCTCACTGCCTTGACAAAATAAAATCTGGTAACCCTCTGTCCACTTAAATTGTCTTTTTTCTGCAGGGTCTGCATTATCCAAAACTACATGAAATTGCCTGTAATCAATGTAGATCAATATCCTGATTTTTGTGGTAACTTTTGTCAGACATTAATGCAATAGTACCTAATCATGTGCCACTGAGCCCCTGTCTACTAGTGTGCGGGTTTTTATACCCCATTGTTTTCAGACAGCCCTTTACCCTGAATGCACCATCATAATGTCCAAAGGGGAATGCTGATTCAAAATGGAACAAAACCAAATCTGCACAAAATGAGATTTGTAAGACATAGAATTCACTCATTATGAGATCCAATTTTTCAGTGAGATTTCTACAAACAATATGAGCGCCTACTCCAATGCACACTTAAACGATATGACCCGATAAAAGGCGTAATAAGGATTGCATCTGTAACGCACACCGCTTGTTTCCATCATGCGATCTTTGCTGAATCATGGGTAAGTTGCTGCCGTTCCAAGTGGGATTTAACTAGCTGCACAATAAAGGAGACGTGCCGCAGAATATTGCCGATAGCACCTCGACTCGCCCAATTGTACAATGGTTTTATATATGTAAAAAAAATAAATAAATAACGCAATTAACTTAAAATGTTATTACTTCCCCGACAAGTAATTTTGACGTGTTGCCAGGTTGTCTGTAATTGACAACGTTGTATGACACGTGTAAACAACGCTGTCTGGTATTTTCTCATAGGTGTGCCACTGTCGCGAGATTTTGTCGGTCTACTCATTTGCTCTATCTAAGCTTATATATGGATTAATATTAGATGAAATACGCTTCTGCAATGCAAGCAATTATGGCGGCCGTAGTGGTGTGCTATGGCTTCTTGCTATTCCTATACCTTCATTTTATTATTGTTCATTCTTGAAATTAGAATTTTCTTGAGTGTAGAATATCCACGCTTTTTCTAATGGCCACAAAGCCAAGTAAGAAGTGACACTCATGACTGGATATGCTATAAAATCCTTGTTCAGATGAAACTCGTTTCTGAGTTGAAAAAATGCACAAATAAGCTGATATGATTTTTGACAACATATTGAAGTCAGAGATAACATTCATTTTAGACAAGTGTTAGCTATGTCATGCAGCTCTTGTTTTGGACGAGGAGAAAGTATTAAACAATCCCAGCTGATAGGAAAATAGATTTTACTTTCACAGATATTACTGAGGTGCCCCTTGTGCAGTTCCTATGCAGCAAGTGTGAAACATTGATAAGTTGTATGCACAGATGGCGACATCTTCTGGCCAATGCCACTTACTGTAGCCTGCCTCAACTCAAGTTAAATTAATAAGTCCTATAGTTTTCACATTCACAGGCAAATTGAACGGTTTATAATCAAATGACTTGCGAAACTGTAACTCTCGTGAGAGCATGGCCTATGTGTTGAGATACAGGTTATCCATCAGTACGTATGGCTTGACTGTTTCCATACTGCGAATGCAACATTCTATGCGGCGTTTTGCTGCCTTTATGTGCTGTCGGAAATATCTATATTACACTTTGAGCTGCACAACCGGAAAAATAATTGTTTTTCATTACATCACATTATGTTTAATGTTTAGTTGTCACACATTTTTAATAAATGAATTAAAACATCAATCATACAGGCCTAATGATGCGTATGTTCCGCTCTTCATTTGGCCACTGCAGGACAAAGCATCTGTGGACCGGTTTCTAAAATAAAACAGATGGGCCTACCAAAAATACAACCAAAACCACATGAATGCACCGACAAGCATATTTATGACTTCTGCACTCGAAAGTAGGAGCTTTTACGAGGAGTACATGAAGGCAGCACGTGTGCGTCCGCGTTTCCATGGTTGCAGTCTGACTGTTGAGTACTGACAGGAATGAGATGGGTGAGTAGCCGAGGAGCAGCTTACTAACTTAACTATTCATGAATTAGGACGCTGTTTATGCTGTTTTCATCACTGCCGTAAATACAATCGATGCCATATATTTTTTTTAAATATTTTTTCCATGGGTTGGTTTTGAACGTGTTTGTTGCTTTGTTTTACTACGACTCGCCTCGTTTGGTTGAATAGGCGACATGATACTTGTAGCTAGTTAGTTATTATCGTTAGATGGAGGGTAGCCCATTAACTGTGTAACCGAAAATAACCTCTCTTTGTTTTATATTGAAGGATAGTAAAAGACATTGGACCTAACTATTCCCTACTGTCTATTTCTTAAACTGGGTAAATACTGAACACAACTGCGTTACTAGCCCTCTCTTGTTTCACAGATAAGATATTTCCTGGAAAAAAAAGTTGTTTTTTTTCTATACCTATATTGAGCTGCCAGGTCAGCTCAGTGGGGACCAAAGTGGGCCCCAGGGGTCACCGAGAGGGCGCCATGGGTCCCCAGACAAAGGATGACTGTTGTAATCATAGGTTTCACTCACCACTATTATCTTCCCACTTGCAATTTAGACTGTTATACAATTCAATACTAAATCAGCAACAACAAAAAATATCCTATATTACATTATTTTTGAAAATACTGTTTTCATGAACCTTGATCTATAACTCAGTTATTCTGAAGATAACTTGAAAATCCATTTGTTCAAGCTATAGCCTATGCCAGTCTTAAAGAGTAACTGCATGTTGCAACAACTTTTTCAGCTGAAAGTGGATAACCTGCTAAGCAAAGTGTTGAAGTATACTTGAATTAAACAACTTCCTTATCAAAGAGAAAGAAGAAGAAGAACGACTATTAAAAATTTGTCCACATGCTTTTTCAAACTAATTTTTGTTTCTATCCATTAATCACTCCAGTGCTTCTGAGTTTCACCTGGCCATGGCTTCCTATGAGGAGGTAGTTGGATCGTACAAGCACTGGGCACAAACTGAGGCTGGACTGCAGTCAGCTAGTATTTCATTTGTAATTTGAGTAATTTATGTGTGTCCAGCTAATTTGGTGATTCTATGCCAGTTAATGATATTTAGAAAGCTGGGCATGTAAATATGGTGATATTACGAAGGACATTAGTATTGCATATCTGCAGGCAATACTTCTCAGCTTTGGCTTGGATGCAGTTGGATAAATAAGTTCAGTCTACCTGGACATTATAAGTATATAAGTGTATAAAATAAGACACTATCACTGCTAGTATTACTATCTCTACTACTACTACTACTAATACTGCTACTACTACTATTACTATCTCAACTGCTACTACTACTACTACTGCTATTAGTATCTCTACTACTATTACTACTACTGCTACTACTACTACTAATAATAATAATGATGAGGGAAATCCTAAACTTCCATTGAGTTTACATGTCACTGACATGACCATGTACAATTGATGCGCTTTTATTACTACAAACGACAGCCAGACCTACAGGTAACTGCTAAAATAAAGCAAATTCTTGAGTAAATGAGGGATACAAAGTATATTGAAAGCAGGTGCTTCCACACAGGTGTGGTCCCTAAGAAAATGAGGCACTTAACATCCCACTAAATGATAGAATGTCTTTTGGAAGAGTGGTATCATATCCCTCTAACTGAGTTCAAGACCCTTGTAGAATCTATGCCAAGGTGCACTGTAGCTGTTCTGGTAGTCCTATTACGACTCTCCATGCTGGTGTTTGTTTTGGCACTTAGCTGCAGAAATGCTCCTTAAGCTCATTATAGCTGTCAACTCTCTTGTAACATCTATTCTTTGGTTCTGGAAAAGGGGCAGTGACAGAACACCCATAGTGCAAAGTTTAAATCCACTCTATGGGTCCTCATAAGTAAAGCTATTGATTTATCTTCATACAGCGATGTGTAATGATGCACTGCAACATGTGGTTGAAAATGCTTAATGTCAGCCCACAGGTTTCAGACTACTCTTCACACTATGTTTTAGAATGGTGATAGCATACACATGGGCACACTGGTCAAACTGGTGAGCCTCACTGGGGAAATGCAGCTCCCAGTAGGATATGAACCAGACATGCTGACAATGCTTACACATGTTAAGTTCAGGTATTTTAACACTGCAGTTACTGATCCACTGTAGATTAGCACGATTTGAAGTAATGTAAAATATCTTTCACTTATTATTGGTTCTCATTACTGCACTCAGTAGCATGCTGGTTTGTATAGTGATACACAGCTGTGTGTGTACCTGCATGACCTGCATACCTGCACTCAACATATTTCAGCCCCTTTTGCAACTTGCTGTTCTTCTATAAAGTTATTTTTTGTTTGTTTATCGGTTGCAGTGTTGGCAAGTCACCGCCCTGCCGCGAGCGTCCCCTCTTTGCATTTGACAACCATATAGATGAACGCAGCACCGTCCAGCCGCAACGTAAACATGGATAAAGGACATGGAAAGATGTATATAAGGCTGAAGAATGAGCAAGAGAAACCTCCTTCACCGACACGAGCAGTTGGGGTCAACCTGTGGGACTCTGCTGAGTCCGACACTGAGAGCCTGGCCCAGGAGAGGGCCTACCAGCACGAGCTGCAGAGGAGGATCGGCTGCCAGGGTCAAACCAACGGCATACAATCCCAAGAGGAGAATGCTGACAGCTTACAGCGGGGGGACAGGGAAGAGGAAGACGTGAATGATGATGAAAAAGAAGATCTTCAGGTGTACGATAGCCTAGAAGTGGCAGCGCACCCGCTTTTCAAGAGGAACTGCACACCGTTCCCCATTGAAGCTCAGGATGCACATCAGCAAATGAATGAAAGAGAAGCATCAAGGTAATGTATTCATATTCATATTCATAACACATGTGTCATTTTGACAGACAAATAGAACAGCAAAGGCCCAAAACTCCCTGTGTCTGAGTATGGAAACAGTGTTGAACAATGAAGCTAGTGTTGTGTTGAATGTCTTCAACAGCACACATTATAAAGGATTTAATCTAGAGATCACTGTGTGCAATAGAAAACTGCCAGTAATAGGGTTCCAGCAAATTAATTTGCCTGAGATGTGGCGCTGAAAAAACTAAAACTCACCAAAGGAAAATGTACCAGGGAAACGTTTGTCTTCATTCTTGCAATTGGGAATAGACAATAGACAAACACCAAGACTTATTTTAGTCTGTTTATAAGCACCAGGGGCTGATAACAAACCAAGTAAAAATCCTCATACATCCCTTACACAACTACAGTACATACAGGTTGAATAGGCTAAATATGATTGATTCTGACTGCAGTTATAGAGTTTGGCCACTAGATGGCAGTAATTGATGGTATTGATTTTAGTGGCACTGCAATGAAAAGCATTAATACTGCTTTTGGCAGTCAAAACATTACATACAGGCTTTATTTCTTTGTGAAAATAGCATGAAAATGGTCATCGCTTCCATATCTTTTGTGAGAAGTTGAGCTGAATTTCACATTGTGTCTAAATAAAAACTATGCTCCAAATTGTGAGAGTAGGGAAGAGATATTGTTGTTGTTGTTCTGTCTAATTAGGCTTTTAGTTGAGTAGCCTTGCACATCATTTTTCAGTCCCCTCAGTATCACTATAGTTCAATTAAAATATGGCATTATGTAAGCTATTTACCACGGTGAGATTTGTGCCTCATCTTATTCAATTTGCCTGTAGCATTGAAATGTCACTATTTTCCCGTGACAAATTAATTAAAATTAAGCAGATAATAGCGCGGCTTGGGTGGAGTACAACAGGGAGAACCGCAGCCACAATCAAACCTTTTACTTTTAAACAGCGCACGGAAGAGAAAAGATAAATAGCCTGCATTCATCCCTCAACAATGAAACAGTGTCAGTCATTTAATGAGATGCGGGCATTGAGTTTATTGTGGCAGAGAATGGCCTAATTCAGGTGCTTTCAGAATAACTGCTTTCATTTAAGGGAAATTAGATTTTTGTTTTGTTTGGGAGGATCACAATAAGCGGTCACTCTGTGGTCCATTAACAAGGATCATCGTCGGTAGAAAGGAGATCTGGGTTTCTGTCATTTGGAGGGGGGGCAGATGCAGGAATCTACGGCGAGGAGGACGACACCACATCTGTTCTCCCCACTCTCGTCGACTCCGACTGTTGTCTCCTCTCCTGTTCTTTCCCCCAGACGCCGCCTGATGAGTAATTTCCCTCCAAAATAGAGAGGGGGCATTCTCCCTTTCTCCCCGTCATTAACCTGCGCGGATTGATGCCCGCCAAGTGTGGGTCCACTTCCAGCGCACATTGTTTCAGGGGAAAATGACCGTGACATATTCCCACAAAAGGCTCCATTTCATAGAGCCGCCGCAGTGGACACAGTCCCTTTCCCATCATCATATTCTGATAGTCCTCTTGGCTGATAGCCTCCTCAAAGCGGGTAAGCCCTTTCGCACAATAGTTCCCATTGCTTAGTTTACAAAGCCAATGGGTATTCCTCATTCAAGCAAAAGATTCCTATTTAAGCAACTCCATTCATCCCCCCTGTACCATATCTTCTGCCCATTTCCCTCGAAATATTGCTAAAAGATGTTCGAGTATACTTCTCATAACCAGTTTTCTTTTTTTTTTACATTTGCCCATTCAGAGTTTGTTACGATATTTCGCTGGCTTTTGTATGTGGGTGTCTGCATCTTGGGCATGGAATAATAGCTTGTGGTGTTTCGCCAGTGTTGGAGGCATCGTCGCCCAGCTGCATGTCGTCCATAATGCATTCTCCAACTTGTTTGAGTCTGAGTCATTAGTGAGCCATCCCTTACCCTTTTGGCCTCATAGAAGTGAAGGGCCCTACACCTAGGCAACCCCCACCCGCACCCCCCACCCCGGCACACACCCTGCGCCCCGCCGCACGACATCGCGGCGGGAGAAGTAGGCTCCCCTCGTCCTCCCAGTAAGCACAACAAAGAGGCTCTCTGCTATTTATTTTAATGAGATCTTTTCATCACCATCAGAAAGAGCATTTTAGCCTGCAATTTTCGAGCCATTTCATAAGCTGAAAATTGCCGTTTGTGAACCATTCCCCCACTAGTAGTCCTCAAACACACTCTCATTAGTGAGCCTGGAGGTGAAAATACGAAAATTATCTGTAAATACAGGCTCATAATCCCCCTCATCTGTTTCAATTTCAGAAGACGGCTTTTAGTCTCTGAATAAGGCCTAGAGCTCTTTGTTTGAGGACATCATCATTCTAATAATGGTGTAATGCCTCTTGTTCTTTTGACCTCTCGGTACAGGCCTGTGTTGCATTCAAGTTTCTTAAAAGCTTCCTTTGGATATGGAAATCTCATTAATGATGTTGTTTACCAGGACAACAGAATCAAATTTAGCAAATGATATTCTTAAGGACAAATACATTTATGGCTCCTGGATAATTTTATTTAGTGACTTATTTCTCACTTTTTGCTCAGTTAATTGAGCTGGGCAATATAGCTTTGACTTAGTGATGCCGATATTAATATCAGGCTTACTTTACTGATCTTTTTTGCCATTGTCTTTCTTCTACGTTGCAGACAGCTACCCTGTGATGACGCCTATTCAGACCTGCGCTATGATCCCAACTGGAGGAGGAACCTGAAGGGAGCTGGCCGCTTTAATGAGAGTCCACAACTCTCCGTTGAGGAAGATCCCCAACTCTCTGAAGAGAAATCTCAGCAGAGACATGAAGGACAGGAGCTGTCCATCAAAGGAGGGTACAGATACATCGTCGCCAGAGGTCCAGCTGTTGTGGAGACCCCACACATGACTGGCGATGAGCCTGCACAGCCGTACCACCTGCACCCACATGACGGCCAAGCTGGCCACGCTGCCTCACTAACGTCTCCCCCCCACCCGCGTGCACACCACCACCGTGCTTCACAAGCCAGATCGCCAGAACCCAGCCATCCAAGTCCCAGCACTTCCTCTGAAAAAGACAACGGCAGCACTTCACAGAGAGGACTCAAAGTAAAACATGAGAGGGGCCTCGACTGTGCCAGTGAAATCTCCAGCAGCTCTCCTGAGCCGGCGGAGCACTTTGAGGAAATACACGCCAGATACAAGCAAGAGTTTCAGACGTACTTTGAGCAAGAGCTGAGTCATACACAAGGAAGAGCGATCACAAAACAGCAAAAGAGCATGTCTAAATTGAAGAGTCCTAAGCTTTTATCTAACAGAAAGCTAGAAAAACTGAGAGAGGACATCGTGGAGCGCAACAAACTCACCCTGGGGCGCAACACAGCCAAATGTGGCTCCTACCTGAAGGCACATGCACCGAAGCGGGAAACACCTGATACTGTGAATGAGGTGTGTGTGTGTGGAAGATTGAATTTTCTCTGGCAAAATTTTGTGCACTTGGTGAATTTCTGCCTCTGAGTTCAAATCATCCATTGAAATGTGACAACAAGCTCTCAGACAGTTCCATAATGTCCACTATTACGCTCTCCCTCTTCCCGAAACAGGTTGCAGTTACAGAAGCAGACACCAGGAGCTGCACTAACACAGATTATGACTCTTAGGCTGCTGGGCTGCTGTTATGCTCTTTGCCCCACTTTGGCAGCATTTGGCAAGGCTTGGCATTACAACAAGGCAAGATTAGGTCTTTCTGTGCACTCTATGAGGTTTTGAGGGAGGACGGACCAGTGGGGATGTTAGGTTTTCATTCCTGTTTATTGCTTGGCGAGGAAACAGAGAGTTTATTGTTGAGTTTCATGTGATTCGTTTGGTGATGCCCCGTGACCTACTGGGTCCACAGGTGGCAATCAATAAAAATGTTTCACATTTTTAAAAGCCTATAATTGTTGGGTGATGGACAGATTTGTCTATGGACTCCATTAGCCTCTCTTGGTGATCTGCTAAACATTCACAGCATAAGTTGTTAATTTAGGCAATGAGCAAAGTAGATTCTGCTCACATTGTGGGATGATCGAGTGCTTTTATTCAGCCCAAACAGCTATTGGCACTTGTGTGTGGTATCTTCTGTATTTGAGGAGTTAAAAAGAGCATATTCTCGAGTATAAAGCTGAGTGATAGTGCTGTGATATGTTTTGCAATGACTTAATATTGGTGGTGAATGCAGCCAGGTTTCCCTAGAGTGAGACGTTTTAAATGCGGAGGTCAATCCTTGGGCTTGTTAGTGCTCTAAACACGTGCCGCTGTTGTGTCTTAGCTTTATATTGTTCACAGATTGGTACTTACCATGCAACCAGGGGATAGGAAAAATAGCCAAATCTCTGTGTATTTGCTCTTGAAAGCTTAGTTATAATCTTGGAGACAGGCTATCAATGGGCAGTTGCTTGAATGCAGCTTTTTTTCATGAAAAGAATATAGGCCTTTTCCTGCGTCAGCCAAGCTTATGCTCATTTAGTCATATTGTCAGAATATCTATGTCTTTTCTTGTCGACTCGAACAAGAACCGGGAGAATATCCTATCATGTTTGCTCTGACCCAGTCTGGAAAATTAATTTGGCAGAGGAGCATTGCTGTTTTCAACTGCCCTCCCCTTCACAATGTGAAAGGGGCCGTGTCTGGCTATGCAGTGCCTATTATGAGTTGATGTGTACAACAAGAACATCAGAGAAGCATGGTTACCAATAGGCTCTTAGATATCCCTGCACCTGGCACAGTGACATAATTGGTCGGGATGGCCCGCATTCCCCATTTGTCGGGCCATATGACTGTTTGCTGGCTATAATACCCCCAACCTTGTTCACCCATCTGAGCCCCAGCCCGCTACAATGTCTCATATCATCGCCATTTACATAGTCAAGAGCCGTTAGCTTTGTGCAATGGTAAACAGAGCCAGAGCCTTTCCCTCTCCTAAACCCTCATGTTTTGTCATTTTCCCCCTGAATTCGCTTATTAGTTTTCCATTGCCACGTCTCCCCCAAGACGTGTCCCACTTAATGGGGTACATGGGGCATAAAAGAAGGGGGCACCAATTTGCATGTAGTCTATTTCCTGTTTCATCATAGGATTCATTTAAGAATTGGGTGTGTTACCACAACATTATAACCTATCACAAAAGCTATTCAGAAATAGGCTAATGCTAAAGCAAAGTAATTTTTGAGACCGTGTTTTGGAAATAGGCTCATTGAAATAAGATCTTCTAGAGAAGCTGCATTGTAATTAATCATGCTTAAAGGGAAAATCCACCCTAAAACAGAATTCACATGTGAAATTTGTATGAGCTGGGACAGCAAAAGACCCCAAACTGTCTTGATGCTATCATCAAGAGACAACTCTGACCTGCTCCATTGGGATCGAATGAGGGACTGAATTTATGGACACAGTGACAGTATAAGTGAATTTTCTGGCATTTGTACACATTTAATGAAATGAAATGAAAGAATTGTTAGATCTCCAATGAAATAAAGGTTATTTGGATGGAAGAGCTCAAAAAACATTCTATGGTTCTACAAACCCAGTTTCCAATCAATTGTCAAGAGAGCATCTGTACGTTTTCTCTCCTGATGAGATTGCAGATGTGGTTCTCTGGTCTCTAGCTTTGGAACAGAGCTGTTTATGTTCACAAAATATTCAAGATCAAAGGAGTAACATATAAGAATTCGGTTTTAGGGTGGATTTTTGCTTTAATGTTGAAGGTCACTGAGAGAGGTTGTGTGATCTTAAAGCATCTGAAAACACCAAAGCAAATTTTCATAATTGCGATAACCACATATCTTCCATCACATAGCTTGCCCCCCCCCCCCCCCCCCCCCCCCCCCCCCCATGTCCATATCTCCTTTTAAAAGACAGCAAATCCACATCCAAATCACATCAGTTTCACCAATCATTATTCGAGTCCAGGCAAGCAAGACGCTACGAGGCTCTTTTAAAATACCCCATTTGGTCTTTTGAAGAGAAAGGACTTCTGAAAGCAACTTGTGATAATTAGCGGTGTTATTAAATGTACACAATTTCCTAATGCAGCAAATGCTTAGCCGGGGCGAGTGGCAGAGTGGCGGTAGCGATGATTGGCTTCAGCGGGGCTGGGGCCTCCTTTGATAAAGACAGAAGTAGCAGATCAATCTTCTGCTATTGCACTCAGCCCTCAGAGTCCCTTCTCGTCTTGCAGGCCCTCACTTCAAAGCCAAGGGAACATAATGTACAATCTTTTAATAGCTTTAGACCAAAGCTCCAGGGAGCTCTCTGCCACTGTATACCCTGCCTCAGTCTAAACACCTAATCAAGATTACCTGGGCTGGCCACAATAGCAGCTAAATGCAATTCAAGATCCGCAGCCCCTTTGAAGTCTTCATTGCGAAAAGCAGATGTTTCCCGGGTACAGGGGGTAATACAGCTAGCTGCAATTGCCGGACTTTGTTGTGACATCGTCTCGCTGAGAAGCAATTACGGGCCTCCCAATTTAGCAGAAAAGATATTACACAGCTTACCATGCTCAAAATGCAATACAGGCTTGATCATTTGCTCCAACTGATTGGGATTTTTGTAATGGGTGACAAAAGGCAATGGCAGGGGGAATGGGCAAAGGTGAGAGGCGCAAAGTGTTTGTGTGTGTGTGTGTGTGTGTGTGTGTGTGTGTGTGTGTGTGCTGCCGGACATAGTCACCTGTTACTGATCTTCAAACAGCTGCTCTGGCAACACCAGCCTTTGGCGAAAGCTCATAACAGCACCTGAACTCCTGAAATGTGTAACAGTCTCTCCATCAATTTCAGAAAGATTCCCTCATTTGGTCGGGGAATACATGTAGGTGTAAGTTCACTTAACTACCCAAAGTGTTAAGATTTTGCTTGAAGGCTAGTAGCTTAGACACACAAATATTATAAAGCCTAGTTACTTTTTCCAACAATGGCCCTACTTTTTGGCAACATATCATCATCCAGGTCAGGCAGAGACTTCTGTTTTTTCTCCTGTGTACTCTCAGCATACCGCTCGCCTCTCAGCCTATTAGATACAATAACATGGCAAACAACCCTATTGATGGATATATTACAACTGCATCCACTCCCTCTTCGTGACCTTCACCTATTCAAGCTCACAGAATTAGTGGCATTCAGTGAGAAAGTCTTCAGCCTGTCAATACCATCGATCCACTCAGATTGTCCTCCGCAGCTGAGGGGAGTCCCAAAGTTAACTAAATGATTTTCATTACAGCATTAACAGAACATATTTCCCTGCCACAAACGGGTGCATTAGGAACAACTGAAACAGTAAATTGATGTAATATGATGTGGTTGAAGAAGATGGGAATTGACAGTAGTGAACGAGCGTGATGCAGTATTGGCCCACATGAGTCTGTGTAAGTTGTCTTGGGTTTTAGCAAAGGCATCAGTTCCGGTGTATAGGACTTGGTCTAAAATTATTTTTTACTTCCAAGCCACAAATCTTTCTAGCAATGGCATTGGCCGGCTAGAATGTAAACAACAATTTAAAAATGTCATTACAAAATGCAAATAATATAATTTGGATGGAGAGGTTGTGAAATTGTGATGGGCAAACTACCCCATTTGTGATTACTGCAGCAGAATACAATGTAGCTAATATCGCGATTCATTTTTCTGCCCCACGATACGCATTGTCACATTTCTGTATTGCGATATATTGATTTCCAATATATTGTCCCATCTCTAATTATTTAGTTTATTTCTACTTTGCACCTTGCTGGACTGAAATATACAATAAATTATCATCATAATACTCATGACTTGTGATGTATAAGCCCATCATCATTATCAGCAGTACTGAACAAGTCAGCTAACTTAATCATCAAGTTGCCTTAAAAATCCCTTGAAAAACCTTTGTCTCCCAATTCTTCTCTATCAACATGGTTCTTTTCTTCTCCTTTTCTGCTCTGTCTAAAGGTGTGTGAAGCTCCAGAGGAGACGGCCATGGCAGAGAGTCTGGAGGAGACTTCAGACCCGGAGCTGAGGTGGCTCCAGAAAACACAACAACTGAGGGTAGGAACCCTCAACCCTCCTATCCTTCTCAATTGGTTCACCTCATTCACCACCCAGATTGTTTTGTGGTATTGTATATATATGGCAGCCAGCGAGGGCTTCCCACTCCCGATGGGGCACTATCACCCGGGCTTTTAATTTCCTCCCAGAATGTACACACAATCGCTGATAGGTTTGTCGCAGTGGGGCTTGCCGAAGACGTCTTTGAGAAGGAGTCAGAGAGAGAAGGGGAAGGGGAGGGGAGGGGGGTTTTGGCAATGGAGAAGCATTATTATTTTGAGCACTTGAGCGGCCACCTTAACGCTGCCAAGCAGAGGCGTATAAATATTTTCCCACTGGAATGGGCAAAGCTGGTGTTTGCTAAATCAGCGCCATTAGATGCATGAGGTGCAGGCCCGAAGACCACGGTGAAATAATTTGGTCAGATCATGCAAAGAAGAGTGCCGGCCCTACTTGGGAAAGAATCGTGCCTGTCGACCAGAGCTCATGTTTGTCTGGGTTTTTTTGTTTTTTGTGGTAAAAATGGGTAGATCTAGATTTGATGCTCCGTTCTCCGCAGCACCTTCAGAGATAGTGTAGGCCGATCTGCACTTAGGTAATTAGCAGATCGCACCTTTAAAAACAAAATCTGAATCTTTGAATACGAAGATAGCAAAAGATATTTAAAAAGATGACTGTTGTAGAATAATTGTTGGCATTAAAGTAAAAAGGTCTGCTTCTGACCAGGTCATATACACTTACCTACATCTAATACGTTATCACATTGACCAAATAATATCTTGTCAGTCATCAGTCATTGCTCCACTTTGTCCCCATAAATTTAGTCTATTTAGATAAGCAGGTATGGAAGTTATGGTGGCAAATGATTTTATATGCTGGGACTTTTGCCAGGGGTTAGTTAACCACGTTATGGGTTAGGGTTAGGACAAAGTAAATCTTTAAAGTCAAACGTGTCTAAATCGCTACTCTATTGTTCCTCTGACATCATTATTCAACACAGACAAATGTTATCCTCATTACTAATCCTGCTCCGATCCCAGGTCACCCAGATCTCCAAAGAGAAGAAAGCCCGGCGGAAAGGAAACCCCAAGTGGCGACCTCCTGCCCCGGGGGTCAAAGCCGAGCGGGGAGACGGCCTGAGCTCCCCCGCCGCAGGACCAAACCCCCGGAAGACGCCTTCATCGCAGCCTCCGCCTCCCACCATCCACCTCAACATCAACCTCAACACGTCCACCGACCTCCTTCCCTTCCTGCAGCAGACGGGCAGAGACGCTGTCATCAGCTTAGCGTCCCTTCACGGCCCTCGTCGCCGGAGCCCCGGATCCGACGTCCGTTACGTCAACCGAGTTCCACAGCTTTCTCCCCATGACGGTCGGTTACAGGGGGCGGCGGTGCCACAACTCGCCTTGTCCCCGAGGTATCGACAACCCGGGCCAGGGAAGTCCACCCAGGGGTGCAGGGAAGAGCTAAATGCAGAACTTCACCACTGGCACCTGGAGAATAGCCCTGGAAGATGGCAAAGGTGAAGCATTTATATGTTTATTGACCATGTGAAAGATATTACATTAGATTAGAGGACACTTTAAGGATGCCCATGGGAAATTGGGTCGCTGCAGCAGCAAATAATCAGTCAGAAAAGAAAAAACAGAGCAAATCGGGGTATTAAAAACATATTAAGCCATTTTCTGAATGAAAAAATATGACAAATATACTGTATGTATTGACAGCACATATGCAGGGTATACAAAATAACAGGAGTAGTAAATGAGAAAATATGAGAATATAAAAAATGTGAATTTACAGCATATGTTCAGCATATTGAAAATGTGTGTCATTCATTAGCTCTCTACAATGTCAGATCAGAAATATGTACAAATGTGCAAATGCACATAGACCATAATAATACTTTCTTATTCTCCATTAGCAAATGTAATTAGTCTAGTAATTTATTACTAACGTGACACCCCTCACTGTGGATCCACCAATGATTTGGTCTCTCAGGCCAACTGCACCAAAATGGCCGTTACCCTGCGAGGCGGAGGACCAGAACCAGAGTCCAAACGAGCTTCACGCTAACCAGTTTCCTGAAGACAGCCCCAGGCCGCCCTCCACCACCCAGTCCCAGCGCTCAGGCTCCTACGCAGTGCTGCCCCCTATAGGCAAGCCTCAGACAGGAGCAGAGCCTCAGCTGAGTGTGAAGACCACCCTCCCCATCCAGAGAAGCAGCTCCGACGGCTACCTGGCACACATGGAGAAACAGAAGCAGCAGAGGGAGAGACTCACTTATAAGGTTGGTGTGTGTGTGTGTGTGTGTGTGATCTTTACATCTTTAATGGGGGAATACTGACAATGAGTGTTCAAACATTTTTTCCTCTGCCATAGGACAGTTCAGTTAGTGTTACTGATCAGTCTGTGTCCAAAACAAAAGAAAAGAGTTTATCCTGCCCTCTAATCTGAGATCTCACTCTGCAGATATATAACTCCATTGAGAATGAATGTGAAATGACGGCGAAGGTGAGAGCACTCAGGGTCATTCAAAATAGTTAGCATTGCTATAAAATAAAGGTTGTGTGTGTAAAGGCTCAAACAAACATCGTATCACTCAACAAAGTCAGCCTCCCCATACAAGGTTTCTGGTTTTGGAAATAAAGTTAAACTATCTCACAATTCACTGAACTGAGGCTGCAGAACAACATCTTGTTGCATGTATCTACAAAATGTTTTCCAAAAGCGAATACAAGAGTACTTCTTTTCTTATCGACGCTTATGTATTTTTGAAATTATGCAATTGACTTTGAACAGGTTTCAAAGGCTCAAGGGCCACGAAACTCACTCAGCACATAAATGACCGCGTAAACTTTCAAGTAAGGAAAATAGAAACACATTACGTGGCTTCACCTAACAAAAGTGATACATGAATTCTTAAATTGAGTGGCATTCCCCTTTAATCCCCATGTACACGAGAGGTTACACAAATAAATGTCCCTTTGAAGTCCCAAATAATCCCCTCAGCTGCCTCCATGCGGGGCCGGTTTAATCCGAAAGGAGGGCTCTGGTGACTAAGGGCACAAAACATCAGGTTAATTGTCTAGCCCCGCTAAGATACACTTAATTGCTATGAGATGATGACGATATAAACCGCAGAGCTGCAGGCCCTGAAAAGCCATTTGAAGATGTGTTAGAGGATAAGGTGATTAGGAGGGAGAGAATAGGGCCGTCTGTGAGGCGCGGGGCCACTAAACATGCTCATTTGCATGTAATGATTTGTCCGTTGTTGTTTTTTTCCCCCCTCTCCTTTGGTTTGTCAGGCTGAGCCCTGCAGGTGGGTGCTGCTGAGGAGTAGAGAGAGTGACTCAGCCGCCGCCACCCCCCCACTCCCCTCCTGCAAGGTAGTCACACAGACAGCCAGTTTAGACATATTTGGATTTTATTAAAGCTTTTTGCCTTGAGGTAGCAAGGTGTATTGCAAGTCCCGCCCTCCTCCAGCCTCAGCTGGGCAAGTTCCCGCCCCAACACTTGTCACTCATCTTGATGAGCTGTGTGATGAACTCTGTGAAGTAAAGTAGCGCCGCTAGCTCACTACACAGAAAACCTAGCTAACCTAGCTAACATCCTAGCATCCTACCTGTCTAGCAGTATGCAAACCAGCTCTGCGTCACTTCTGAGCCCTTTTGTCTCCTTCACGTTGACGTTCACCGTGTTTTTGTCTGCGGTACATTTAGCTTCTCTGTACTTTCTTTTCTTACTGCTTTCCTTCATTGTTGTTATGTTTTCTCTGTTATGTGGCTACTAGCCTCACCTTGATAGCCACAACCCAGCTCACCACGGGCCACGCCCATATAACCCGCCCACACTAAATATTCAGGGTGATGTAGGCACACGACAGATACAGACCAATAATATACAATATATCCTATTTATTTATTGTTATTTTAATATGAAAAAAGTTGCATATTGCCAATGATTTGTTTGCTATAACTTCATGCAAATTATACCGTTGATGGGGTCAACAATGGAGTTCGGTGAACCCCAGGAAGACTGGAAAGTATGACTGTGTGCTTAGGGGTTGCATTCATACAGGAGCCTTCACATTGTCCTCCTGCGGTGTCCAACCCCCCGACCTCCCCTCTCCCCCCGACCTCCCCTTTCCCCCCACCATGTTAGCCGTCATGTCTGACGAGATTACAGGCTCAATTTGTAAAGCAGTCCAGCCCGCAGTGCCCGGGCATGAAAGCAGACGAGCGTGACTTAAGGGCTGAAAAGAAAGCTGCCCTGTTGTGTCCATGACCAATGTGGCTAATTCTGAAGCAAACTGAAATCCCCCTTCCAAAAAGCAGCCAGTACAATCTGGAATGATTAGTCTCCTTTTGTCTGGGGCAGCTTGTGGATCGCATACACACACACGCACACACACACACACACACACACTTCATCACCACTTTTGAAGGAGCGGGTGTACATCTCTTTCTGTCTTTGCCCCTATCACTTGGAATCCATTCATCAGGGTTCAACTCCAGCTCACCATCAGTGGCCCTGAAAAAGGCACTTCAACATCATACTAGGGCCTAATGAGGAAATATGTTCCTATATATGGTACTGAGGCAAAATCCTTTCCAAGCATCCATGAGGATTTTTAATCCACCTGGTTTATACTCTGTATATATTGCATGCGTGTCATTGTTTGATTAATCACTTATAATGTAATAACCTGCAACATTTTCACATGAATAAATATCCGTTTTGCTACTCTATATTGCCGAATGATATAACACAATTGTGATTCAATCTATATCCAGTTCATAAAAAGCTTTCACATTGTCTGTTCTAAACACCCGCTGCCTGGTAGCTCTTTCCTGGTAAAAATCCTCTGCCACACAGGAAGTGATGTGTTTTATGTTTCCAGTTTGTTTGGCATAAACAGAAGAGCTGTGTAGTTAGCATGAGCAGTGATAGCCACCATGGCTGAACAGTCAAAGAAAAGAGCGCCACCTACAGAAACTTAAACTGCATCAACAGAAAATCCAAGGAAAAAGACAAAGTCACAGTACTGGACACACTGTCTGATTGACAGGTGATCTCTGGGAAGTGCTGGGTTCAAATTGTTTGTTTCTCTGTTTAAGAGAATGTTTGTATGTGTATGTGTGTGTTTCTGGGAGAGAACAAACAAGTGAGATAGCCAAAGGAGAAGGAAAGAGTGCATGAGAAAAGGGTTTTCTGTTAGAGAGAATGTCACTCAAAAGCGAGCCCATCTCTCCATTTAGTCTGCCCGTCATCCGTCTGTCATCTCTCCTCTCCTTTGGTCTACTTTTAGCGAATGTTCTTACAAATGGGCTATTTACTATGCAGCACTTTAATTTGAACCCAGTCTAAGGCTAAAAAGACATCAAAATTGATCAAAATTGCAGTTGGGAATTTACTGTTTGTGCCGTGTTGCCGTTTCCACAGCCATCAAAACAAATAGAGTTTAATTCAACAATAGTCTGCCTCCAATCAAGTAATCAAAAATGTCACTTGATGTTTCATAGCACAAATAAGGTCCTGCCATTGTCCTCTGTCAAAACTTCAAAAACTCTCTCTCTCTCTCTCTCTCTCTCTCTCTCTCTCTCTCTCTCTCTCTCTCTCTCTCTCTCTCTCAGGCCTACACTCTGAAAGACTACAAGCAGCTGAAGCAGGATGTGAACCTGCGAGGCCTGGGCCCTGACTACACAGCCAGTGAGAAGACAGTGAGTACCGACCTGCAGCTTCAGCAGCCCTCCAGTGTCATATGAGCAGGACTTTTCACTGACCATTAGATCTGTAACCACAGTACGCGTTAGGGGGTTTTCAAACAAACTGACTGTGAATTATGAAAGTCTTTTAGGCTATTGGTGAATGCAGTTTGGTTTGACGGATCTGGGTTTTTGAAGGATAATTCCAATGCTGATATTTTTGGATTGAAGCCGCTATAGCTGATATTTTGTGCCAATATGCAATATCATTAAATTTGACCATTTTCATGCCAAAAAAGTTCCAAAAACGTAGAAGTAAAGTAAAACTCTCCATTGAAACCCAGGATGATAATGATAATAGTAATCATCATCATCATAATCATTACGATCATCATCATCATCATCATCATCATCATCATTGTCATCATGCATACTTGTGTGGAGTTTGATCAAAATATCTCATTAGAATCAATTCAGGTTAAGGTCTTCCCATACACAACCTGTGTAGTATTGATCAATTCTACAATAAACATGTAATCAATCAAACTGCATCATATCCATCCTGAAGGAGGATGACACTGACTGGCCGATATATGAATTTTAATAAAAGGCCAATATTGGACAATATATTGGCAAACTGATACATTAGTGTAACCCTGTGAACAACAAGATGAAACATTTCCCAAAGATAAAGTAGACTTGAAATTCACCAAAGGGTAAATTGGTAAAACAAAGATGTACACACACACACACACACACACACACACACTCACTCACTCACTCACACACACACACACACACACACACACAGCCAGTCCCGCAGTGGCAGAGAAAGGTATTTGTGCGCTTTGCAGCCCTAAAGCTCCATATTATTCTCTCTCAAGTTTCTCTCAACCGCTTATTCCCACCTCACTTAGAATTGTGTCGTTTAATTTTCCTCTCAGAAATGCGATTTCTCTTGCCAAACCGCAGGCAAGCTCAAAAGACCGAGCGAAAAAACAAACTGTAGTATTGATTGCGGGGGAGTACAAAGTACTAGAAGCTAACAAGCAGAGAGATGTGCATCTGCCCCTGTAGCTATCTGTCAGCTGTTTTTTATTTGTTCATCTCATGTTGAATTATAGGGCTTTTTTTCTAGTTTTTGAACATTTTTAACGCCTAAAAAAAACAGTAAATGCAAACACAACACAAACGCTGACCCACATACCAGGGTGTTACATCACTCAGCATCTTTTTTGTGATTTGCTGATGGGCAGAATCACTTATTAAAACGTATTCATACAGAGAAAATTAGATTATTAGCTGTTTTGACAGCAATGATTAGCTGCCTTTCAGTCGGTTTCCAGCGTCCCAATCGTGATGTCCGCCAGTGTCATTGTGTGTCCGCTGACCCTTTCCCTCATTTAAAGGCTCCCGTCCCTCTCCGGCAGATAAAACTAGATTTACAAAGCAAATGAGAGCATCCCTAAGAAGTTAAGTGCTCTTTGTGCTTTGATGTATCTTTTGTTAAACACCCAGTTGTAAAAAGTGAGCATGTTTGGCCAATTTGCACTAGATTGAGCCCTGTGCGCCTCCAGGGCCGAGCCTATTAGTGAATGATATGTGTAAATGTTGATAGGCCCGCTGAATGGTCGGCTGTATTTGGTTTTGTCGGGCTGCGTGGAGAGGCTCTGGCGAGGGGATATACAAAGAGAAGGGCCTTAAGGGAGAAATGGCTCAGTTAATTAAACCCTCTTTTGTAATCTGCCCCTTTCTCTCTCTTTATCTCTCTCTCTCTCTCTCTGTGTCTCTCCCTCTCTCTGTTTCGCCATCATCATGCTGAGAAAATGAGACGGCAGAAGCTGTATTCAAATGTGATCCGCGAGCAGAACAAAAAGATGAGTAGGATTCCCTTTCTACCGGCCAAGGACCCGGAAGGCAGTGACAAGAAGGTTCCCAGGACGAAGGTGTGTGTGTGTTTCTCTGTTTGTGTGTGTGTGTGTGTGTGCTTGTGTGTGAACGCTAGCACATGACTGTTTGAGAAAGAGCGTGGGCGCACATTGTGTTTGTGTGAGAGAGACAAATTGTGACGAAGCAAAATGGAAAAGAAGAAAAGAAAGTATGTATGGGATTAGGGAGAATGTCACTAGCTATGTTTCCATTCAACTGTCTAGTGAATTTTACACAAACTTGTGAAATGTGGCAAAAATTTTGACTTAGGTGTGTTAGTTTTTCCATCAGCTAGGTTGAATAGAGAGAATTCCTGAACGTCAAAAACAACAAACAATTGTGTTATTGCTCATTAGTGTCAGCTATTGTCAGGCATTTCATCCTTTCATCTAAAAATAAAGAAATGCACCTGGCAATATTCTAATCCACCAACTAATGGTCACACAACCACAATGGAGACTTATACATGTTAGACATAACATGTACGATATTCTGACGTACCAACTAAGGATCACACAACCATGATGGGTAACTTTATACATGGGAGAAACAGTGAGATTGAACCATTACTTCAAAAACTCTCTCTCTCTGTCTCTTTTTCTCTCTCTCTCTCTCTCTCTCTCTCCGTCTCTCTCTCTCTCAGGCCTTGGAATATGCCAAGACTATAGTGAGGCCCCCGGTTCAGCCCCAGCCTAAGCCAAAGCCGAGTCAGAAACACGGGTCCGAAGGCTCCGCGGAGCACGCTCCCTACCTGGACGGCTTGGACCTGTCCCAGCTGGCCACGCTGGAGCTCCTGAGGAAACGCCACGAAGAAGAAAAACAGGCCGTGGCCTGCTTCAGAAAGGTGCACGCTGTCTGAGGCAAGGTGCAGCTCACTTAAACAGTCGGGCAATCAGAGTCAATGGATCTCGTGCTCTGCTAGATTTTTGCACTGCAGGATGCGAGACGCTACATGTAGGACAATCTTGCTTCATTAAAGGTGCTGTGTTTAGCATCAATAAATCATTACCACATTAGTTTTGAGACATTAGTATAATTACTGTAAACAAATGAGACCATCACCAAGAAGATTGGCAGCCTCTACCAGCTTCTGCATTTTACATTGTGTGCTACTGGGTCGGATTTGAGAAATCTCGGAAATCTGCTGGATCGCTTTATGGCACAAAACAGGAAGAGGGCGCTGTTCTTCCAGAGCAAACGGAGCTAAAGCTTTCAGAGTTTCTGGCAACAGCAGATGGTGGAAGGAGTGAAAGGTCGATGGAAAAAGCACTTCCAACATGTTGATCCTCTTCAGTAAAGCAAAACTTTTCACTAAAGAAACAAAGATCTTCTTTGTGACAGGAAGCAACACAGTTTATAGGAAATGTGTTCTTAATTTTGAGAAACTCTAACACTAACAATACCTCTGGCGTGAGGTAGAGGCTGCCAGTCATCTTGAACATAGTCTCATTTGTTTACAGTAATTATACCATGGTATAACAATTAATTTGACAATGATATATTGATGTTTAAAAATGAAACACATGCCACCTTTAAAAACAGTGCAAAGTATAAACATTCATTGTCAGCACTATTCCCATTTATTGATGTCCTCTTCAATAGGTTTGTCTAACAATGTAGCCTATATGTCATGATGACATTATTTGTGTCATATCTTGTAGAGAAATTAGTTTTGTGAATGCTTTTGCCAAGTAAAGCAAGCAGTTTTGATTACCTCTTGTATGATATTCAATGTGCTTTGTATAACTAAACATGACCATATTGGATAATTGAGATTGCACTTGATTTATATGTCGATGTTGGAAACATTTGACCATTCTTAGGTCAATGAACCTATTTTATACAAATCAGGTTTAGCCGTTGGACAGTGATTCCTCATTTGGCTGAATATTTGTTGGAATGGACCAGACCCGCATCAAAAGTATTTGCAGATTCTTGCTATGTTTGTTTTAATGTGCTTGGAGTACCAGATGGGTGGTGTTTACCGCATTGGGACATATCAGTTAGCGTCATATAATTTGGCAATTACAGAAAAGTACAGTATACTGACTCCCAGATGATTTCCTACTAAACTTCCGGACACTTGTATTGTCCGATATGGCAAACCCCACCCATGTGGCACCTAAGTTGGGAAAAAAATGCAAATACTGTTTAGCACAGTCCTGGGATGGAACAGGTGCATAAAGATGCCGGCCTCATGGACTGATGTCATTCTGGATTTTAAGTCTTCCTACAGAGAAAGTGTTTCCAAACTGGCAAGAGTGAATGTTGACACTGAATAGTCCTAAATCTATTGGATCCAACTTGTTTTAGCGCTGCTTTTTGTCTTGGCAATGTGCTAAGCTGAATGATAGATGTGATGGTAGAGGAAGCTGCATATTGTAAGTGAAGCCTACCTGCTGTAATAACATGTTTTGCACTCAGTGCCTTATCCTGACCATGGGAAATAAAGGGACACTTTGTATGGCAGCGCAGGTTTGGCTGCATTCAATTTCATCAGTTGCACTCATTTGAGGCGATTACAGATAAGCCCTGTTGTTTATATGCCTGATCAATATATAGATATTCTGTTAAGACTTTGTGCTGCTGGCAAGGAGTCCAGCATCACTGAGAACCTACTGGTCTTAATAAAACTAATTGGTCTTAATATGTCAACAATGATATGGGCCAATCATGGCATCACCAACAGCACTGAGCCTTTTTCATTTTCATTACACAATCTATACACAATCATCCCCTGGGCTCGGCCAGTGCTTACGCTCACGCTGCTGTATTTTTATGTAAGAGACAGGTAATTCGCACATTGTTATTTTAGCCACATTTTCAATTTGTCTCCTCTCACCCCGTTACACACCTGGTTATACTGTTAACCCGGAATAATCCGCACGCTCTTTGTTGTGGGACTGATTGTTTCCTTCCTCCATTTCTCTAGTTTACAGATTCGAAAAAAAGCTGGCCGAATGAAGATGACACTTTGAAGCTCACCTGATTGGGTCCCGCTCCTACTTTATGTAGCCATGTTCTAAAGTGGTAACTCCTCCCCGACACAAAACACTCTCAAGCAGCTCATTTCACTAATAGAACCCTCAGATCATTATCAAAGCACTATTTACCTCTGTGCAATATTTTAATTAGATTATAGTCTCTATTTAACCCATCATGGGCTCTTTGAAGCTCTGTGTTTTTAGTGTTAAGTCCTCAGATGCGCGGAGGGAAATAAATAACGGAGCCCTTTTTGATTTAATGAGAAACGCTGTCTATCCAGACTGAGTCTCTTTGCATCTTTTTTTTTTTTTTTTTTGGTCCCACCTACTCGTTTTTTTGCCATTGAAATCCAGTTAATTGAAGGAGTCTTTCACCGCTACACATGAAGGGGGCCAAATTAGCATCCCTTTCTGCCCATTGGAAAGCTAAGGCAGACATGGATGCTTTGATGTGAGAAGCACGCTTTCAGTAGGCGGCAGGCTTCCTGAAAATGAGCTGATGGCCCTGCTATTAGGCCCAAATGCAGATGCGTCCATGTGTTGCAAAACGCTTAATCTTTTAATTGATCACCTTCTGCATGGCCTATTCTCCACGCAGTTTTTTTCCCCCCCTGCTCCCTGTTAATCAGAATCACATTTTGAAAATGACATGAATTGCTTTTCAAAGGGCAGGAAAGCACAGCAAATCCTGTGCTGGAGGAGAAAAGAGGCTGGCACGTTAATGTACAAACGCATACTGAGAGATGTAGCTCCGGGTACATTAGGATGCATAAAACGATTTCATAAATGTAATGATGGCTTACATGTGTTTCAAAGGGCCTTGTCATCACATTAATAGTTGGATAATAAATAGTTTGCTCTGCATACTACAAGCCTCTCAGCAAGATGTCACAGCACAGAGGGACAAATTTTACTCATGGGACTGACAAAGTTTAATGATGATTTTATGTTAATAGATATCTGTGGGTCATGATAATTATTTGGCATGAAATTAGGAGGAAAGAAGATAGTACTTTTGAATCAATTAATTAATTAAATTACATATAAATAGCACAAAAATTGTAGTTTAACACATATTTGATGCTATGCTGCTGTACTCAAATACTCTTGAAGTAAGACATTGATGGCTTTAACTTAATATTGTGTTGTACAATTTCACATGAAATGGCTGGAATGTGAATGACAACTAAGTGCCTATTATAGGGGTGTGAACGGTCACTGAGCAGAGCGTTTTCAGATAAACTGAGCCATACAGAGGACTATGGGTAAATGCCATGAAATTTAAATAGCTCTCCAAATGATTAACACTAAGCTACAAAAACATTTGGGACAAACCCTTAAGAAAATGAAATAACGGCCAAAATGCAATAGAAAGCTCACAAAAAAATGATATGATAATGCAAAAATATGCCTAAAAATGATTTTTTGAAATGTATTTATTTTCCTGTTTTCAATGATTTACATTAACAACGCTCAGAAAGTTGCCTCAAAAGAATAGCTGAAGCATAATGAATGAATTGTCTTAAACCTCTCTGGTATGCCAGCTCCATTTTCTGTAAAATGAATCCTTGTGAGACAAGCAAACCAATTCTTCACACATTTCTTCACGATGAAACCGGTGAAGTTTTACATAGATGTTTGGAAATGTACACAGTTGCTCTGATGTTGCTCTGTAATGCTTCTCAGATATGATCATTCCTGCAGGACTCAGTTTGCTGTTTTCCTTTGAAATGCCCAATCTTCCCATGTCCATATACTGCACTTTACACACACAGTTGTTGTAATGAAAAGGATTATAGTAGCACAAACAACACATTTAATTTTAGTTTTAAATTCTCATGCATCTCAGAAAAGCAATGTGTTATGGCTCAATGAATAGATTAATTCAGATGAATTGGTCAGCAATGGTGTGTTTACTCTAAATAAATGACAACGTGAATCTATGATAACCCGCAGTTCTTATATGCACTAGCATGATGTTTGCTATATCAGGACAAGATAAAATGTCAGAGTCATAATTATAAATTCTGCAGCCTACTTGTGAGACCAAAATGTTTCCTATAGTTTGAGTCATTCTCTTTTCAAAGAGTCAGCTGAGGCAATTTACTGGCAAAAAAACCCATTACCCAGAGAATTTCAAAAGCATTGTGTGGTTGATGTTCTGTTTTCGGACATTTTATTCTAAAATACCTATAGCAAGAGCTTTAAAAGAACATGTAGATGCTCCCATTTTGATTCTGCTGTCGTCACTCATTTTCTTGAGGACAACAAAGTACGTCCATCAAACCTTTGCCATCCTGAAAGTCCTGTGCATTTAGCCTGCATGGCCCATACAGTTTCCAGTCAACAGACTTGAGCTATCTGATGTATGAATATAATATAAACATTACATTTGTTCTGAATTGACCTTTATTTCCCTCATTGTTGCGCAATATACAGTCAAATTCAGTAGCCCCACAGAAAATGTATTTTCTATTAAAAGTTATTAACATCTGTTGAAAAAGAATAAACAAAACATCCTGCTATTTTGTATTCCATTTAATTCTTAACAGAACAAACATTTAACCAGAAATGTCCTTAAAGAGACTTGGAGCTCAATGTGGCAATGAACATGCACATCAATGGATTTGGATGATTTAAACATCTGTGATTTAAAAAAACATGAGCAATGCATAGCCTATTCAAAAATAATAATCACCTTATTTACACCAGGAGGAATTGTGGGCTTCACTGAGCTTTTGCATGGAACTCAGAATCTTTGTAGTTAGTGTTTTTTCTTCGTGCAAGTCTTTTGCTTTTCTCCTGAATGTGGTTGGCTTAAAGCACAGCAGGGTCCAGGCCACCACGCAGGAAGCCCAGTGGTTAACAGGCAGCCTCCCATTCAGGACTCAGCTCCATGCTGTGGAGACTGCCACCTAATGCAGGTGCTCACAACAGTAGGAAAACGGCCATTTGAACCGGAGTTGAAAACCTGACAGTGATCAGAGGATCTCGCACACGCACGTTTTCTTCCAGTGTAGATAATACGATTTTAATGGTGAAAGTACAAGTGTGTATTGGCTTTTCTCTGACACGTTCCGGTTGATGGATGAAAATGTGTCAGATATAAGTGAGAAAATGGGAAATAAAGAAAAAAGGGGCTTTCTAGTGATAACATGTATAAAAGATGTAGACATATATGAAAGAGCAATAGACTGAGCCGTGTGCCGATCCATTATTTATATATACAGTACGTATATATATATATATGTACATATAAACCTGATAAAAAAAAAAAAGTAAAATGCCAATGAAGAAAGCTGTCTGCTACGAAAAACCTCCAACAAGATAAGAACCGAACTGTAAATAAAATACCAGAAGTAGATAAGAACTTATAAGATAAGAAGACAGAAACCGGGCGCTGCAAATGGCAAATGCAATATTTCGATTGAGATACAAGTGCAAAAGGAAGGGGTCGGACGATACAATTATGTTACAAAGCAAAGAGCTATTCGATTGGATCGTTTAAAATACTAATTTAGAGGTGAATTTGTACAGATTGTCTGTCAAAATAAAGATTTTCACATTTTGTTTGACATTTAAAAATAAACTAAGGAATATGCAAAGGTTATTAAAGCGAAAATAATAATAGTAGTAATAATAATAATAATAATAATAATAATAATAATAATAACGTCGCTTGACATATTCTCTATTTCGTCAGACATGACAACACGACAGGTCCCATAGGCTACTATAGAGGAAAAAGGGAAATAAAAAAAAAATAGCCTATTTTGCATGCTTTAATAAATATCGACATTGTGTTGTAGGCTATTTCCCCCCCCCTTATTTTAATACAATATATAATTTCTCATGGAAAAAAAAACAAAACGAAAGTCAGTATTATCTACATGTACAGTGACGGCTGCTTATAAAACAGTTCCTATAGTAGATGGTCCGGGGAGCAAATGTCATCCTCGATATCCACATCGTCGTCGTTTTCCTCCAGCAGGTAGGAGTCCGGATCCAGTCCGCTTTTCAGCTCGTCCGCGCTCTTCTCGTTCATCTCGCTCTCGCTGGAGTTCTCCGCGGATCTGTCCAGGTCCCCCGGGGCTTTCCGGTCGTCCTGCGCTTTCCTCAGCTGCTTTTTATGCTTCATCCGCCGGTTCTGGAACCACGTTTTCACCTGGGCGGGAGTGGAGGGGGGGGGGAAGGTAAGAAGGTTTGATAAAGTCAAATAAAAAAAATTGCAATTAAAGGATGTATAAAATCCCAAACTATGAACCAGATTATAATATAAAATATATAAATAGACTCCATTTCTGGGGACAAACTGGAGCAATGACTGGTGTCTGACAACATATTATTTATCATAATCAATTATTAGAACCTAAAGGTCACCAAACGCACAGAGATGAACATGGGTCCTGAATTAATAAGCATGCATTTTATCATTCATATACAGCCTGTACTGAAACCACATGTAGCCTAAATGTATCTTTTTACCCCGTAAATAACGCATAGGCTATGTCAAAATGTAATGTACTGTATGTATCTTCCAAAATGGTCACTTTTATATAGCCTATGTTCTGCACGCATTTAAATATTTAAATAGCCTACATGGTACAGAAATGCAGTTGACATGGAATATATTTAAATATAGGCCCATTTTTCACAGCAAAAATATCAAAGAATACTGTATATTTTGAAATAGCCCATGAGCTTGGATAAATTAGACAGGAGGATAAATTAGACATTTTTTTATATAGCCTATGTGCTCAAACCAGGCAATAGGCCTATTACACAATAAATGATTTTACTTTTATTTTAATATTTATTGTGAAATTATTCCTAAACGTAGGCTATATATTTACTTATATTTTTAAATATACCTCATTCTCTGTGGTGTTATATTTTTATATTAAAACATCAATTTTCCTTTCAATTTCTTGCGTTTTTTTGTTGTTGTTGTTTTTTTGCTTGATCGTTACTCTCCACTGTATAAGACACCGCGTCCTTCAGATGGATAACCCGGGTTCAAACCCCCGTTGTCGGCAAACACTCCACTCTACCGAGGTGCCCTTGAGCCGGACACAGACTCCCTATACTATAATAGTGTGTGGGTTTGTTTACCTGCGTCTCGGACAGGCTGAGCGCCGTGGCCAGCTCCACTCTCTCCGGTGTGGACAGGTACCGCTGGATCTCAAACCTCTTCTCCAGTCCGGACAGCTGCGAGTCGGAGAAGACCGTGCGCGCCTTCCTGCGCCTGCAGTGCTTCCCCGGTAACTCCGCGTGGTGCTGGAACAGCGCTGGCATCTGCATCCCTGCAGGTCACATGAAATATGAAAATCATCTTAAACCCATGGTTTTGTTTTTTTCCACTGCAATTAACTTCACTATAATGGGATTAACAGGTGTTTAGTGATGATGGTAATTTTGTGATCAGGGATGTGGAGGGTAAAAACACACCAGAACCAGTTTACTCTCCTTTTTATTTACAGAATAGAGTTTAGATAAATGTGTTGTGTACATCATAGTAAGTAGCCTAACATTAAACTCACGTAGTCTATATTATAGCCTATATAGTCAGTTTTTTAAAGCGTTTTTTTTAAAGGAAATAAAGTAAAATTAGGCTAATACTTTTCTGAAAAAAATATAATAGATTTTGTTGTTATTGCCTATGATGATCAACAACGGGATGTCATAGTTTACCCACCTTTATGCACTGCATCTGCATAACGCTATGTAATGGGATTCATTTCAAACCACTTGTTAGTGCAAATGACGTTATAATATTCCTAAACTCACGAATATAGTAGAAAAATTCATAGTAGCCTAACAGTGATAAACTAATAAGGATATGGTCTTCTAAGAAAAAATGATGCGTAAATTAGTGCTTTTTAAAAAATATATATAGCCTATAATTGATTTTTGTTCATATCGGTGGCCGTGATGCTCAAGCGGCTGGCATCACCGGTTAGGATGAATTCTTTCCCGCCCCATAAACAGCCTTGACATAACTTTTTGCGTTACTGCAGGCCTCTGCCTCTGCCTCTCACGGGCTTACCAGATGTGAAGAAGTACTGGTGATGCTCCGGCTTGTGGAGCGGATGGTGCGGATGCGGCGCCAGTATTGGAGTGGGCATCAGAGGGTATCCATACTCCAGGATGGGCATGCGGGACGCCAGGGAGCTGCTGAAGGGCGAGGGGAAGACCTCTCTCAGCGGCTTGGGCTTGTGCAATAAGATGTCCTCAATGAAAAACGACGTTGACCTCTGCGTTGGCGCCGGAGACGCGTAGTTTAGACTCATGTTTCTTTTTTTAGTTTGTTTTTGTGGTTGTTGTTGTTTTTTCTCAGCTTCAAAACTGCATCCGTATAGGCTATCTGTCTCTTTCCCCCCCACGTCTCAAAGGCTTAAAAACGCAGCCCCTGTGTGTGTGTGACCAGTGAGTGACACTACATCGAGCAGCCTATTACATAGATATCAGTGGGAGGGCAGACTTCTAACTACTATTTATTCAAACACAGTAGCGGATTGGGGATACTGATTTGCGCATCAGCCAATTAGAGCGCTGGAGGGGCGGGGGGAAAGGCTTATTTAGGGCCGGTTCTCGGCTCTTACTGGCTGAGGCGCGTTGTAAAAGAAAAAAAGAAAGAAGAAACAACAACAGATAAACAGCACACCTGTGACCGCATCACGGTTAATTTGAATATTAACTGAAAATCCAACAACTGAAAATCACCACTCATAGAGGTACTTATGTGGTCGCCGAGCAACCACGTTGTTTAGCTCGCTGTTCAAGGACTATATTGCTTGGCGGAAGAATTAGCCTAAATAGAATGATTATTTTTTATTGAAATAGGCTATTATTGATTCAAAATAAGAGATTTATTGAATGTCCGTGTTCTTTCTTTTTTAATACAATGGCGTGTCACCTCTAAATACAGTATATCGTTCAAGCTATAATGGCTGTTTATGTGCAATACAGCCGGGTCGCTGGCCATGGTGCTGAAAAAATAAGGTTCATTCAAACTTGCTTTGGCAGCTTCTCTTGTTCAAATTCTGGGAGAAAAAGAAAGCAAAGAGCCATTTCAAGCTATATTTTTGAGTAGCCTATAGGCCTATGCCTATAATTAGCTCTTTGGACTTGTATAGAAAGCCATGGAAACTGGGTCTTACAGGCTACTTTTCACGTTTTTAACATCCCGAAAACACTTTAATATTCATATAGGAGCTTAGGCTATAGCCTAGTGTGTGTATCACAAGTGACTTAATAGTGACTTTATTGTGCTTTATGGTATTTTTGTATGAATCGTTAGAAATGCCTATAATAGTCTATTCAAAGGGAGATAGTGGACAGTGTGGTACTCAATAGATGGGTTTATAATGTCCTTATCGTATAGGCTGCTTTGTGATAGGCTATATTTTAGGTTATTTCCTATTGTGCCACTATAGGGTTTCTTATAACTTTTTGACCTATAGCCTGTTTATCTCCCATATAGCCTATCACTATAATATTCTATATTCCTACAGGACCATATCCTACTATAATATCACTATAATAGGCCTATATAGGTTAATATTCTCGTATATAGGGACATTTGCTTTTGTGATATTTGAGTCCTGACTATCCATACAGATATTGAACTTGCAACCCAAAAGTTTACTTCGCTGTGGCTTGGAAATGCGACCACTTATAACATCTTAATTGTCGGAGAAATTCTCCTGCACAAGTTCTCCAGTTTTTGTTCATGTTGGAGATTTTTGAATCAAGCGACGTCGCCCGTGTCACAGGAGGATTAGGCTACAGGTCTGTCTAGTAATTCCGCCCAAATTGGCTGTAATTGTCGGTATTAAAATCTGGGAGAGTACAAGTGCCGCTCCTGTGCCCATTTGCGACAGAAAGCTGTGCGCTATAATTTGTTGATATGGTGTTGTCATCACATTTCCAATCAGGCCGGTTAATGTGAAAGTGTCTTAATGTAGGCAGAATTCATGCTGCAATGCTATTAGGCAATTAAGGGAGATGTTAGAGCGGAAGTTGTAATCCTTGGGCTGGAGGACAGGATTTCCATTTGATCAGATGGGGGGAGAACAAATTAATTACTGGGAATCAATTACGCAGGAAAAGAGTTGTCCTATTGCGTTAGTTTGCATAGGCCATGTGTTAAATGGATGCGCGCGTATCAGTGACTCAAAATGTAATTTAGCACGGTTGGAAAATGTTGGAAATTAAACAGCTTTTGGCATTGTGGAGGTATGGCTGTATATTATCTGATGTCCAAGGCGACAATATCAATAATAAGCCCTATATTGCCACATAACCGTCACAGAACTGCTGCAAAGTTTCGTTTCAGCCTTATTTGTCTTACAATAAATTAAAAATGCTGCCAATGGAGAGGTTCCCAATCTATTTCAAATGCAGCATCACTTGTGTCAGATGTATTTTTCTACAAATAAGCGCCAGCGTGGCTATCTGCAAGGCACAATAATGCAGGTCATTCCACTAAGTATCAAGAAAATGACGCTTGATCCACGAAAATTCTTGAAACAAGTGAAATTACCTCTTTCCAACTGGCAGATTTTTTTCACTTGCTTTATGAAAAATAAGATTTCAAGAGTCAATAGCTGCTAAGATGGATACTGTTTGCTGAGCCCGACCTTTACGCACGGTGAAGGTAAAGAACAGCAGTGGGAAAGACCTTCTTTAAGACATGGCCAAAGCAGATGGAGGTGACCCTGGCTGCACCTGGCGGCGCGTCAATCCCTCTTACAGAGCGCGCCAGGATAACAAGTTGCTTTTAGAGGAAAATTAGAAAGTAAATGAAACAAATGGTGTTGAAATCGTCTTTAAGGCGGGCAGTCAATAGGATCCGTTCTTGAGGCGCGGTTAAGCGGCTTTTAGCAGCCATTTCATCAAGTAAAATTGGGAGCCGGCGAGGCAGTGCGTCACTCCATTAAGTGGCACGTTTGGATAAGAGGCTTGCAGCACTGCCTGCTTGGCTTATATGGGTTCAATACTGGATCTTAGAGCAAAGGAACACATTGGATGTATATAGTAGAGGGTAAACCTACCTGAACTCAGTTTTACCACCTTTTTTATTTGCGGAATACAGTTTAACCACCTTTTAAGGCTGAGATAAATCCTTATAATGATAGCCTATGTACAACATATCATAAGTACTGTTGAGTTTACTGACCTTATCGTGCTTTATGGTATTTTCTACCCCCTATAGCCTAGTATCACTGTAATATATAGGGACTTCCAGTGTGTCTGTGGTACTCAACGGTGAGTTTATAGTGACTTTATCGTTCTTTAAGGTATTTTCTATCTCCCATGGTATCACTATAATATTCCTTTAATAATATTCCTAGAGGCACTTATATTTGTATCTTCTTTTTCGACTGCTGGCTATTATATTAGCTCACTTTACATGTGTGCAATAATTATTAACCTTGACTCTGATTCTAACTCGACCAACAGTCTCGTTTCCATGCAGTCTTCCATAGGCCTGCTATAATTATGGATCGAAGCGGCAATGGGAATCCTGCAAGCAACAGTCTGTCTCCTGCTGTCACAAGCTGAAGTTATGTCGCTCCCTTGCTATTGCTTTTACTCCCATCCAACTTTCTCGTTATAAGTTTTCAAATTCAAACTTCGATGGACAGGCATCTTTTGATTTTATAGTGTGTACTGTGTTAATATAGTGTTATAGTGTTTATTGGTGAGAAGTGATGTGAAAAGTTCTGCTGTGGGCCAAAGATAGCGTCATCACTATAATATTTCCCAGCAGAGACTAGGCAGATGCACGCTTTAATAGCATCAGTAGGCCTATTTCTACAAATAATACATCTTGAGTCACATTTGAAAATATCTAAATCTAAAACGGACAGAGCAGGAGAATGATTCCCTTAAAGTCGCCTTAAATAAAAATCCCTATAATATTCCCATAGGCTGATATACAGTATAGGCTATTATGCTGTATATGTGGTGCTCAATAGTGTGTTTATAGTGACCTTATCGTTCTTAATGGTATTTAATCTCCTAGTATAATGTTCCTATAGGGACTTGTAGTGTAGCCTATCTGTGGTACTCTGTAGTGAGTTTATAGTGACCTTAACGAATTTTATGGTATTTTTATTTGTTTATCTCCTCTATGGCATTACTAAATATTTAAGTTTTTCGCTTATTGTAGTTGCATGATAGTTTAAAGTTTTTCTGTGATATTTGTGTAATATGTAGCCTAGTAGGCCTACAAGTATGTAGTATGTATGTAGTAAGGGCGACACCATGAGTGTGACAATCAAGGTTTATAAAGGCGCAGGATAGACTTATGATGAAGCATCTATGTGTTCAGGGCAGAATAGTATGCATTTAAAAACAAATATCAATAAAGCCTTTTATAATTACACAGTGACAATGTGGTCTAGATGAGCATTGCTGTGATAGGCAACGTTTTGTGCATTGTGTCTTTCCATTGCATTTAAATGATAGGTCCAAAATCGCCGAACTTATCCTTTAAGTGATGAGAACACAAGCATCATCAGTCATGTGCACCTGGTAGGTCATTGGCTCTAGTGCTCCATGCTAACACTTTAGCATACATTATGTTGAGTGATAGTAGGCAACTGGCATTATCCCAAGTAAGAAGACATTCAGTATAACAATTCAGTATGGCCTGTAGATTCATAAATTGTAAAAAATCGAAGATCATTAACTCAATACAGCTGATGTAACCACGTTTATTTTTGGAACTATTTCAAATGGGCAACCACATTAATCTGCTGAGCAGTGATATTTAGCTGCACACAGTCTCCCATCACGCACCACCTTCACTTCCTATGGAAACAGGGAAAGTAGTCCCTGCTAGTTCACAACAGTAGACGTTATTCTTGTATCAGATTTTGTGTAAATTTGACTAATCTCCTCCACAAAACTGCCAGACTTGGTCACAAATTATTTAACATTACTTACCATTTAGCTTTAGAGCTGCTACAAGTTCTCATTTTCTCACTTCTGAGATGATGCTAGTTTTCTACTATCACTCAACATAGTGCTAAAGTGTTAGCATGGAGCACCAGGATGAATGATCTAGCCTACATGTCACATGAATGATTTTGGTGTCTAGGTTCTCATCACTAAGTTGACCAACGGGACACTCTGTCAACAGCTTGGTGTATTTCTTTAACAGACAACTCAAAACATGACCAGGCACATGGGTACAACAGTAGTTTAATTAACAAATCGTGCAGCTTTAAAGAAATGTAGAGGTGAATAAAAATTGTATTGTGATTATGGACTATGTCATGTAATGAAAATGAAGAGACGTGTTTTCCCCAATCTTTTTATTGAAATCACTTAAACTTTGATCATTCATGTTCCGGGGGTAAACCTTGGGTCAGTGTTGATGGTGAGATTCAGCAAACAACCTTGATGCAGCCGCCATGATCATAACCCATGGCTTACTTCTTGATGATGCTGTAAGTCTTCTAATGAGAGCTGGAGTTTCTGGGGCATTCGTGCATTCGATAGGCACACATATAGAATATACCTACAAAAGAAAGAGAGGTTGTGTTTTTCCTATCCATATATATAAGCTTACATCTTAAATTACATGACTTTATTTTGCATTAGGTAAAAGGAGACTGTATGTTGCATTGTGCTTGATTCCTGTGGGAGCTTATATTCGGGTTTAAACTGACTTAAGTAAACATTTTCAGTTTTATATTTGTTTTGCATATTGCACATTTATTGCATGACTTGGTATGGTTTTTGTCATTTGGTATTTTACTTAATTAAACAGCATTAACTGAAAATAGTGGTAAATTGTACTCATTTTTGTGCTTTGTCATACTCTATGGGACTGACTGAGTGGTCATTGACTACTAATTAACTGGTTTTCATTCATAAGAAAGAAAAACAATGGCAAAATAATCATAATAATAATAATGATAAAATCAAGTTAAGATATTATCTTTTTCTTGCAATCAAAAAAAATGTTTAATTGATGTTTTATTTTTTGAATGAAGTTCATTGCATTCATTACATGGCAGTTCCAATAATGGAGCACTCAGGAGTATTTTCTGGTTTTCCCAGCCCAGTCTCATTTTCATTTTCAAGATGGCCCTGACCCAACTGAACAGGACATGTAGTAACATCTGCTGTGTCTGAAACCTTTTCAGTACATACACAATTCAAACTGTAGGTACTTCCCATAATAACTGCGCTGTATATTGGGCATCAAGTGTATAAAAAAGTGCTGATTATGAAAAATATGACAGTGCTACATGGCAGTTTCACCATATTTCAAACCATCGTGTTGCTGTTGTTCTCCATGATTGACTGACTTTTACCATAGTTATAATAGTTCTTTACTGTACTATTTTCCAGTTTGTATTTTGCTGATATCAAACATGGTAAACAGTATAACATCCTGGCATTTTCATTTTCATATTCAGTATGAAAGTAGGTGGAGAATTCAGAGACCAGCACTTACTATAGGGGTCACTTACTGATAATGTCACAACTTTGATTCAGCTGCTTGACTAACCCATGTATGGTTCGACCGTTTTCTGCTAAGGAAGTGAGTCATCTTATTGCGCAGTCATACACATTCGCTGTAGCTTTTCCTTGCTTCATTATATATATGAATATCATTCTCAAGTGATTACACACAAGTCCATTTTTAGATACGTAACAGTAAATATAACCAGGCACGTGGGTGCTGGTTGAACCCTTGAAGACATGTGAAGGTGAATACAGATTTTACACTAAGAGCTTTGCCTCATCGAACTGATCAGCAGGTTCTACATTATGTAGTGCAGAGTTTACACATTAATGATGAATATGAATAGGATTGTAAGCCTGTAGCCAGCCATGGCATCATAAAATATATTGGCCAACAAAGAAGCTAATGCTTTGCAGAAAATGATGACAGCTTAATTTCATTGAATTTCAAGCCAAACATACTATGAGTGCAATTTGATAAGGCAATTTCTTGGAAGTGAGGAAACCAACAGCAGTTTGGTTCGTTATGTCGTGTGTTTACCTGAAAAGAAGGTGAGCACCATTGACACCCAGCCGATGATATAGGACCAGGAGAACCTCCAGTTTCCATAACGTTTCCCATAGTAGTTAATCGTCACACCAGTGTACACAGCCATTGCTAGAAACACGAAGAAGCCTGGGGAGAGAGAAAAGGAAATGCAGGATCATCAGTGGCAGTGTATTCTAGGATAATAGGGACATTCCCTGTTTATTGACCTGCTAAAGTCTTCTCTATTTACAGCCATATTTCACTTTGGTAGAACTTTTTTAGTGCATACACCTCTATAGGAGTTCATTATGGGTTCTAATATTGTCCGCTCTTGGAACCTGTAGTCACCGCCACTCACTTTCAATTCATGCCTTTAAAACATAGGTTTCCAGGCAATTTCATTTGTGTTTTATACTTTTCATGGAGTAACTGGTTACAGTAGCTAATGCAGGAGGTTTACTGCTCCTCTCATTCTTATACGCTAAAAAGTGAATATGTTCTACCAAAGTAATCACTTTTTTTTAAATTAAACTTTTTTTTAGTTTAGCAGGAACCATCTAGTCAGCCTATATGTATCAAACAGTGGCTTTGTTGATCGTTAGTGATAGAAAAACACAACATTTTCTAGTTCATACAGATCAGATACAGTAATAAAGGCTACTACAAATTATGTAAATCAGAGCATTTAAAACAAGAGCATATAATGAAACCATTCTTCTCTCATGAATTAAGTCCTTTGTGAAAGTACCAGGCAGCCGTGCTTTGTTGTGAAATCACATTGATAATAGAATTATTCTGGAGTCATTAGTTTGTATGAATGGCACACCAATTTCCTTAAAGTGCCTGACTTAAAAAAATGAGTTTTCAATGGTTTTAATCAGCTAAGTTCATATGAAATGCAACTTTACAGCTCAAACCACACCAATCAAGGACAAAAACAATAGAGGCCAACTTACATGAGATGAAAAACAATATGCCTGCAGCAAAGGTTTTGTCAAACCGGTCGAAGGAGGAGTAATGGATGAAGGCCATAATGCCAATGATGATGCCAAAGAAGCAGGCCAAAAGAGACAGGATCATGAGGGCGCGGGTGGCGTCTAAGTGGGCTGTGGACAGAGTCAAAGGTCAGTAGGAGTCACCGGGGGGGTCAGTACAAGTCAACAGAGGAGAATGATCGGAGACATGGCCCTGTTCAGGCCATGTTAACAAACCATTTGGAGGAAGAACAGAAAATGTCTGAGAGAAAACAGATCTATCACTATAGAATTTGTGATGTAAAGCTTGCCTGCACAGTTTTCATTATGCTAAACAAAAGAGACAGAGTTAATTAATAAGTGTACACTACTTGCAAATTAGCAAAAGGTTTAGTGAAAATATTGTCCTGATGGAAATCCTAAATCTAACAACCAGATCTTTGACAGAAGCAATGACAAAATGGTAAACACATAACACAACTTAATGCAGATTGAAGTATAATTTATGCAAACATTTCTATAATCTCATTGGTTGAGTTAAACCTTAGTGGGCGGAGCCAAAGAACCACAGTTTTTCTGGCTAAGTAACATTAGACTGAAGTGAAAAAGACAATAACCATAATAACCTTTATTTGTATAGACAAGAGGTAAGAGAGGAGGAAGCTAATATTATGAAGCCTAGCGCTTTTGCTACTAACTGAAAAAAATATCTAGGTTAGCTAGTTAGCCTAGCTGACCTTCCAAGTTCAAACTACCCATAGCTATCTAGGTAAGCTAGTTAGCTAGCCTGCTGACCTTCCAAGAAATTGAATGCCATGGTCATGAATGAATGAAAAAAGTCATTGCAATTTATATTTTTTATTTATATTTTCCCTCTTTGCTATTCAAGTTTGCCAGTTAGCTAACTTACGCTCAGAAAAACTGTGGTTCTTTGGCTCCGCCCACTGAGGTTTAACTCAACCAATGAGATTATTTCTGCCTCCAGAGCAGCTCTGCCTCTGAGAAATGATTGTATCACTAAAACTCCAATCGGCCACATTGGCACTCCACTGCAGTCTTTACCAAAGCTGTCATTGTGCGTGAAGCATTTCCCCGGCATACAGTAGCGCCACAGGCCCTGGTGCATGTAGTTGTTGGACTGCCGATACTGCATCCAATAATCGGTTGCTGTGGAAACGATCAAGAGGATGTTCCCCATGCCCGCACAGAACAGCCCTCCGCCCATAAAGCTGTACATCCTGCACCTGCAGACACACACACACACACAGGAACATAAGGTCACTTAGCATCAGGGGTCAGCAGCCGCACCTCCCCCCCCCCCCATCTCACACACACACACACTTCAGGGAGAGAGGGTCTAAGTGTCAGTAATTGCGTTGTAATGAACATATTATTTCCACTGGATTGAGCGGCGGGGTCGCGTGTGTGCGTACGGCCCACTTTGTTCTCTAGGAGATCAGTCAGTGAGGATGGGCTTTACCCCCCTCCCCCCTCTCACCTCCCCAGCCTCTATCGGGGGCCCGAGTCCAGCGCTGCTTTGATACTTGATACATCTATTGCTCATTGTTCCACCTGGATGCAATATCCTTTCCGACCTGTCCCCTCTTTCTCGTGGAGAGTTTTCATATATTTTTGCAAAAGGATGATAGATGGATAGATCTTGTTATGGTCAGAGACCTGAGCAGGATACTCGTTGAAGGGCTCTGCGCGTTTGCTGAAGAGCTCTGTATTTTTGGTGGATCACATTTCTGCCTTAGCATCCTCTCTGACAACTTACCCCAGCTGTCTCAGTCTAAACCAATCTACACCAAGGCTCTTTTAAACCCATTTAACCCCAACATGTAAAACAAATGAAAATTGTGTGACTCCAACAGCGCCAAGTTGTGGCTTTTCCACTGCCAAATAATAACCAGATTTTTTTTTTTTTTTTATAGCCATTTGGACTTGATTAATAATTTTTCCAGGCACTCTATTTCTTCCAAATTGGGGGAAGAAATCTAATCCTAACCCTGAAATGAGCATAGCAGAATGGGGACTATCTTCCTTTTTTTTTTTTTTTTTTTTTTTACTCCAAAGGTTCGAATGGAAGACAAGGTTGAGGCTGGAACTGACCTGACAGCTATCAGTTTTGTCTCAATCACATCAGTGAACGTTTTCCAGGAATTACTCAATTCACGTTGAAAGAGATAAACTTTGAAATTTGTCAGGTTACTGTAAAACTCTGTATCATTTCCCGGTGAGAAAATGGACCCGCCGTGTCAAGGAGAAATATATATTTGCACTACAAATCATTCCACTTCTGATATGAGTCCTTTTCCCCTGTCCTTCCTTAACTGTGTAGTAATTAGTTTAGAATTAGGTTTAAATTTCTCCATCTGTTTCTTTTATTAATTTTTGTCCAGGAGGAGGAAGCCTCTAGAGGAGCAGGCTCTGGGTTTTAATGTCTTTTCAACGCACCGCACTGCATTAACTTTGGCACATATTAATTTCTGTCAATTTCTATGTAATTGGCCGCACACTGAAAATGTATGCCTTCCCTGGAACTGAAGCAGTTATGGAAAAGACATTTTGTTCTCATCATTGGATAATAATATCCATATGTACATTATCTATATATACATGAGATGTATAAAGCCTTCCTCTCATAGTAAATTCTGATGATGATATTAAAAAAGATAAAACTGAGGCATACATTTTCTGATAAAGCAACGGTTAACAGTATCAACTTTTCCCACGGAGCTCTAAGAGTTAGGGCCATGACTCCATGCAATAAATAATAAATAATAAACCAACTGAAAAAGAAAAATCCACAAATAAATAAATAGCAACACTCACACTTACACTTATTTCACACTGTTGCGCAAAATTCAATATTACCTTACCTCAATCAACCCCTTTTTAAGAAGACGTTTATGAAGACAGGGTTGCCTGACAAAATAGAACAAGATCCTATAATGCCAAGACAGGCAGATTTCCAGCAAGCTAATAGCACTAGCGTTTGAGAGGGTGAATAGGGGGAAACTGGGGCTCCAGCAAACACAGCGGCGGGACAAAAGGCCAGGCCGACCGCTGGCCAATCAGCGCCGGCCAGTTTTGTCGTTTGGGAATCTGCTGAAAAAACAGAAATGGCCAAAGCTTGGCAAGCTGAAGCAATACTGATGACTGCATGGTTTTGATTGAAAGTAGAGGGCTGAACTGGCTTTTAGTGGAGGGCAAGCCAGGCATTAAATGAGAGTCTTTAGCTCCACCGCTACTGATTTTTGTCTCATTTTCAAAACAAACACTGTCAAAAGGTATCGCTTAAAAGTCTTATATACGTATTAAGTTTGAATATTTTTCAGTTGATGATTATATTGAACAAATTAAGGGCTTTTGTTGATGCGGTCTAATGGATTTTTGATACTTTGGCACTAAATGTGAATTAATGCTACCATATACACTGAATGTACAAAATATTATAGGGACACTTGCTGTTTTCATGAAGTACACTGATGAGCTGAATCCTGGTAAAAGCCATTATCCCAAGGTCTAACCCTAACCATCCCCTTTTAATTTCCCTTATTAAATCTATAATAAAGATATAGAGAAGCAGACAAGTTAACACAAGAGACAATTAAGATGTTAAAGGGGCTGCAACTCAATATCAGGAAGATGTCCCTAATATTTTGTACATTTAGTATAAATTCAAATGCTGTGAGTATGGTAAATACTGGATGAGGTGTATACTGTGCAATTTGTGATTTATTATTTAACACAGACACATGCACGATTGCTGCCTTTTATTTTACGAGACATTGTACGTGTTTCACTGTTATTTTTGTGTTATTTATGGGCAACATCGCCGAGTTGCAGTATAAGCCCCTTTTGTCTTCACAACAGCTGAATAGCGCGGATTCAATATTAAATGTGAAATGCTTTACCATTGAAAAGACAGAATGTTTTGACATTTCTTGCTTACTGCTCCTGGTTTTAATTTAATCACTAAAGCGGAAAGAAGGCTAACCCAAATTCCAATCAACACTGTTAACATGGGAAATGGGAAATGGGAAATTTTAAAGATGCAACACACCACATTATTGTAAAATTAGTTGTAAATACATTCCAGAATTGGACTTGCATCACACACAAATTACAATTTTGACAACTTGACACTTGATTTAACAATGAGAAAAATGACTTGCAGCTTGGACTTGCCTGCCCAAAACATGAGACTTGACTTAAAACATGTGACATGAACAAATTTTAATAGTATATAGCTGTTTCTTTAACCTTCAAGCCATGTCGAAATTCAAAAGGATCACGTCTCAATCCAGTCTAAGTCTGTATTTGTCAGGCCAGGGGAAGTGGAGTTACAAGTAGAAAGGAGTCAAATCAAGTTAAATCTCATTAGAATCATCTCATTAAAAGTCACACAATCATACTCATGAATGCCCTCTTAGAAATAAGTTTGTTTAAACACACTTGTCTAAAATATTTCTCTTAAACGTCCCTCTGGTACCCTGCAGAATTTTTGAGGAAGATTTTTGTACCTGCCCCTTGTGAAAATGTACATGCCACTGCTCAGACCCCAAGTCCAGAACCTGCCACTGAATAAACTGGGATCAAAAATGGAATATGGGTCACATCATCTTCCTGTTCAGACCACTAGTGTGGGGTATTCTCACCTGGAAAGACATTGATCCCCTCCACATGTGGCATTAACATGCATCCTGAGTGATCGGACTGTAATGGGACAGAGGGAAAATACATTAAATTCAGCTGTAAATGCACCCAAGATGCACTGACCATCCAATCACCCAAAACCACCTCTAGAGATGCATTTGTAAATTCAAGTGTGAAAAAAAAATTGTTTCCATCCCACATGTGGCAATGGAAATAAACATTAGTGTGTGGATCCAACCAGGAAGTGTATTCAAATCAAAAGCTCTGATTCACATTCATTTCAACCGATTCAAAGCGTAAACATAAAATTGCAATTTATTTGCCGGCGCCAGCGCATCTATTCTCATTCATTTGTTAATATGTTGGATATAACAACCTTCTCACGCTGAAATATCTGAATTTTTAAGAAAATCCCCTTCCTGAATCGAGGAAGCGGAGGGTGAATGGAGCCCGGTGATGCTGGAAGACGCGACACACGCCAACACACATCCCTTCGCTGCGGTCAGACTCGGTGTTTCCTTTATTCTGACCATCATCTGGCTGTATCTCCTCCTGTTGTGCCTCTTCTCCCCATCTCCAGCCGGGCCTGCCTTTGCTTTGACACACACAAACCCCGAAGATGAAAGGAGAAGAGTAGCTCCATTACCTGCATTACAGCAAGTTGCTCAGACCAATTGACAACAACAAAATGCCCCAGAAAAAGGATTTTTTTCTCCCTGAAATTTGAGTGCTGTACTTACATCTAACTTCATTTTTATAGACCACAGCCTATTTTCTTCCATTTGGAGTGTGGCAGCCAGGAGGGCATTTGATATCCTCCCATGCACCATCAAAGTGGACAATATGCCTCTGTGATGGAAGAGCAAATCCATGTTTCCTTGAATCCATCTGGCTTTTGAGAGATTAATTTTGTTATGGAAAGTCCACGTTTATGTAGTGTCGTGGGTGGGTAAGGAGCTCATGCAGCACTGGGCAAGATGGCAAACTGGGGTGAATAATAACACGACAAGAGTAATTACAAATAGTGTGCGGTTGCGTGCCTGCGTAGTTGCGGTGATGTTGGTAAAGTTAGACTCCGAGGCGGGTCTGAAGTCCTCCTGCACGCGCGCATGTTCACCTGCCTGCACCTGAACTTGCTGTTTGAGCCGGCTGATTGATGATCAACACATTCCCATGCCAATTTTAAAGCCTTTCATTTGTGACGTCCTCACATGGTAAGGGTTTGGCATTCAAAACACCTTGGATGAACTCAAAAATGCATGGTGGTCAAGCTAAAAACAGGGAAAAACTGACATCAGATTAATATTTTTTCCCCACAATGGTTATGTAGCATTTTGGAAGGAAACCATTTATTGACTGTACATGAACCAATGTGGATGTACGTTATGTCTAAGAAGAATTAAGTCTAAAAAGGTTCAACCATAGTGAAATGTCTCTATATATGCTGCTGTATTCTATGTCCTCATTCTTGAAGTCCAATCCTGGAATCCTTGAATTTTATTTATTATTATTTTATTTATCTAATTTCTGTCTTTCTTTTTTCCATTACGGATCCCTCTATCTATCCAGCTGTCATTTTTCAGAACATAGTGTATGTCGCTACATATATAATTCAAAGCCACGCTACTTTCCACTTTTTTCCACTGTTTGAAAACATGAAACATATCCCACCAACAGATGTCCTGTCAATCTGAAGCTATGATCCATCAGTGCAAATGGAACAAGTGACTGAGCATCACATGACCTTTCATTACAACCAAAATTCACAAATCATAACAACAAAGCCTCACAATAGGAAACGGCCTATGGATAATGCAAGAATAGAGGTGCAAAGATGAAGGAAATGAGCCAAAAACGTGAAAAAAATAAAAATAAAATCCCCACTATTTTCCAGCTGTGCAGTGCACAAGGCACAAGGCCACAAAAACCTATAATGGCCTCTGAAAGTTATTGACATCAGCGGGCAAAATGCTTCTAAATCTTTACGTTCCAGCCACGCTTTGCCTAAATGCTTAAATCAACTCCTTGGAATTGAATTTTGAAGCCTTCAAATGGCTAATTTGTGCAGCAAGTGCTTTCAGCGTTTTTCTCAGCAAATAAACGGCAGCTCTAATCATAAGAGCATGTGGATGGCGCTGCCTCTCCACACCCACCCATGAGACGGCGGCGTGGACGGGGAGAGAAACCCTTCCACTTAACCACTTAAATGAATATATCAAGAAACTAATTTGCCATTTTAATTGCGTGATTTAGGAAGACGCTACTTCACTTGCCCCTCTTCCATCTTGGTTGATTTCCAATGTGAGCGCACATTAGATTGATCTATGAAAGACTGCAGAAATCACAACACTTAAGTCTTTTCATTTTCCCTCCCTAATTAAATAATTGAAATTCCTGTCAGTCTCTGCACTTAAGCCACGCACAAACACCGCACGCATGCTGCATGGGTGAATGAATTGTGAAAGGCTTGTGTTTATCTTTTCTTGTTTTTAGCCTGTTCTTTTCTTCGGCTTCTACCTTTTTCCTTTTTTCCCCCCGCACTAGAGCCACAGGTTCATTCCATCTGTCAAGCCCAGAAATAGATCAGTACATCCATTTTGTTGAGATTTGCCCGTCCCATTAAGTGATTGCTTGTAGAAATGGCAGGGGACATTTCTTCTGATACGTTCCCTGAAACAGCGCTGGCAGACATTAAGGACACATTATTGAGTCCCATTTTCTCCCAGCCACAAGGATATCCATTAGAGTGGCACACAGCCCTAAATTTTTCCATTTTCTCCCTCACCAAACTTGACTTTACACATTATTCCTGCCTCTGTTTTGTAATTTGCAGCCACAAATTATATCAGGGAAAAGCCATCTCGTACCATGTGGCTCCTCTTCCCAGGGCTATTTGCCAAGACTTGATTCTGAAGTGTCAAAATGGGCCCATCGTTACGGCTAATAATGACTGACAGCAAGGTGCTTTAAAGTCCATACAAGTTGGCCCACAGTGGAAACTTTCTTTGTGTGCCTGTCAAACCTGTGGATTTGTCTTACTCCTGCAGACAAAGACTGACATATACTGCTGTCACATCACTGAACACAGTGCTGCTATTTAACACTGATGCTTAAAAAAAACACATTTCTTGGTCTTTGTATTTTCTGCCGTCTATCAAAATGCGGATCCAACAATAACAAATAATAATATAAAAATGTAGATCCATTTTTTCCAAACGCAAACAAGCATTTGCATTCTCAAAAATACCAAAAAAAGAGAAAAATAACATTCCCTGCGTCGATTCCTGGTGTCAAGACCTCAGTCGATGAGTTTGTGAATGAAAAATGTCGTCTAATCCGGCGAAATAAACAATAGCAAAGGCAGTAATGAGGCGATATTGGTGCCACGAGAGATGCTGTGCTCCAATCACCTGCAAGACCCCAATCTGTTTCTTCCACCATCTGAATTTTGGTAATCTCATAGTTTGAACTATGGATGGAAAATAAGATTCGTGAAAGTTTCCCAGCTCATCCCATCCCATTACTCGTAATACTGGTTTAATTGACATCCTACTAGTCCTTGTAACAGTTTGATCGTATAAAAATCTCCAATCCATTGCTTTGGTCTTATGGGGTGAGGCTTTTGTTTACATTTAGATTACAGATCCGTTAGCGCCAAAACATACAATCACCGAATGATTCAAGATCTGTTTATTACATTACTGTTACTTTATGCACCATCTCATCCAGTTCCTCCAACCCCTTCAAAAACTTGATTTGTTTATGAATATGGATAAATATTGATGCATGATGTATGGAATTTTCATCCAAAGGAAAATCCACTCTAACAGAGAATTCACATTTTTCTGATTGTCTGGATTTTAATTGTATGTACAGATATTTGGATGTAGCACCATTATATGCAGCGCTCTTGGCTCTGATAGACTAAAGGCAACAGCATACTAGATTTGATTTTATAGATTTGTATGGACAAAAGGGCACGTTTGTGGAAAAACATCACACACCAGCCTCCACTGTGTGACTGTCTGTGATTGGCCTAAAATATCATGTGATTGGTTGTGTTGCCTTGTGGAAAAGCTTCTCCTTTTCCTTTTCTGGCTAACATCTCATAGTCAACTCCTCAGACTAAACGGTTCGGAGGCTCGGCATACTGAGCTTGTTCGAGACTCTCTCAGACACCTTTGTCGCTCTTTCACTGTAGCCGTTGTTTTTGTCACCGTTACTTCCGGTTTCCTTCAGTTGCCGTTTCCTCTTTAATCTCTTTGCGCCCAAACTGGTATGGAATGTATACAAATTTGTATGCAGCCCCGCATGCGACGTGTCAACGAAGTTCGACTATGCTGTTACTACACCGCCTCCTCAACAATTAAACTATCTGCTCCGCTCGAGAGCCTGTTTCCACAGCCTTGTCTCGCAAAATATGTCATCATCTCACCACCGCATACTGACGTATTAGTGAAATTACGGCCACTTGAACATGACCTCATTGCGTTGCTCGCTCATTCAGTGACAACTCCAGGGTATTGCGCTATGATAAGCACAATAGCTTGTAAAAAAAAAAATGCATTCAAGACCAGATCCACCAACAAACAGGTCAAGCCTTTTCAGAGTGTTGTGGAGAGCACAATCACAGAGGCGTCAGAAGGCAGCTCAAAGGCCACAGCAGCCCCCCGCTGAGCTGACATTCTCATCGTGCCTTGCCCATTAATTCTGTCATTGTTGCTGCCCTGGCCTCCTGGAGTCCTATCAAAGACTCAATAACCACTGCTTAACCAAAGTCCATTGGCAATTCCCCCCCCATCCCTCTCTCCTCTCTCGCTCTGTCTCTCTTGCTCAGCTATAAACCATCTGACAGCATGCGGGTGCGCGGAGCAACTGCCTTTCACTTCGACGAGGCCGGGTTAAAAAGGCCATTATTACCCTGTAATTGTGGGAGTCAAACCCAATTAAGCAAATCTGTATGGGGGCAGATGCCGCCTTCCTCGCCACCGCCCCCCCCACCCCCACCCTCGCTTTGCCTTTTCTCTCGCTCGCTGTCACTTTGCATAGGCCGGCTTGATCTCCGATGCGGGCCGAGCGAGCGGCGGCTCGGACCCCCGGCCGAGGGGGACGCGCCGATAATTGAGTTCTTGCTGGTCATTTGCTCCTTCTAAGTGAGCAAGAAGAAAAACAGGAAACTGCTGCCTCATCTGCTGAGGCCATGGGAAGAAGGAGTAAAAAGCCTTTCCCGGTGGCAGCAAGCGAGGGAAAAAGAGGCCACAGGGAAGGGAGCGAGGGAAGAGGGGCTTAGGCCTGCTCTGCTGCTCCAGCGGGGATCCACGCAGCAGCGAGGGACTCCAACACCAAGACCCAACGCTCCCATTCAGCAGCACGCCGCCCCCCCCCCGACCGGACACTTCCTGTCTCTTGTAGGCTTTGCCATCAAATGAAGAGAGTAGAAATAAAGTAGAAATAGTGAATAGTGGATTTTTTCTGATCATGTGAAGCAAAGTCAGGAAATTCAGTGATTTAGGTAACCTATGCATTAACCAACAATGAAATATTGTAATATCTTCAGGCTAGCCATTCAATTAGCAATTTTTTTCTTCCACATAGTATAGAACCAAATGCAAACCAGTTATGAGTGAAGCACTATGTTCATTTAGGATTTTAACGTGAGGTTTGGGGAAAATTGCTAGTCAGATAAAAAGCCGTGATGACCTGCTGGTTGTCAAGTGCCTTTTATGTTTTATTTTGTTTTCAAAGGATGTGAACAGTTTTCTATAGTGAAAGGGTAGATGTAGGTCATTACAATATTAAGGTAGAATGGATTGTTTACTGGAAACAAACGTTTATGACTACAAAATTGCAAATTTCTGACTGACTTTCTGACTAATTCACTTGTAGAAATGATAAAACGATACAATTGCTGTCACTTAAAATGTATAGAAAAAATATAGGCTACTAAATATTCTCTCACTCAATACTGATAGCACATGGGTGGACACTAACCCTAACCCTAACCCAAAGAAAAAAAGAAGTTGTCATTTTTGTAATTAATCTAAATCTTGTAATTATTGAATTTGATAATTGATGACAATAAAAAGTATAAAAAACAGGATCCCTGCATCCAATACATGACATGTTTAACAACCCCAAGCCTGAACAAAAGCGATACTTCCCAACAGAAATATCTACTGTTTATAATACAGGACCCTTAAATTTTACACATATGTTTTCTGAAATAAACAGTAAGGAATATCAGACATAAAATGATATTGTTACAGTGTTACAATTTGAAAAACTGCACAGTTTGAAGACCGGGACGACATTCACCCAGTCAATCAATCAGCGCTTCCTTTTGAGCTGATCTTAGCCTCAACCACAACAAGTATTGAACTTATTACACAGTATGAATGCGCACATTGTAAAAACAATAATTTATTCTAATCACCGCGGTGGCAGTTACCGCAGCCACTTCAGCGTATATTGGACTAATATGGAGGCGGCGAACAAGCAGGACATTGTCACTGTTCACCCGGGTGGGTATCGGATGAATAAGAGCACTCACCCAGTTGATTTAAATGTGTGTGATCTCACGCCTCTTTCACTCCCACCTTTGTTGCCTTCAGAAAGGACGGGTCATAATGGGTCAGTGGACACACACCCATTGACAGGGTGTGTATGCATGTGTGTGTGTGTGTGTTTCGGTGGTAGCGTTCGGGGGGGTGGGGGGGTGGGGTGTTAGCTGTTTTTTGAGTTCCACCCCTGTTGAGCGCCAACACGGTCCTTTGCTTTTTCCCCAGGATGTACGAGCCCAGGCCTGCTTGTTCAGCCCTCCCACCCTTCACAACCAGGACTCAGGAGGTACAAGGACTTCATGTGGTTCTGAATTACCCCCCTCGCCCCCCCCATCCCAAACACACACACACACACACACACACACACACACACACACACACACACACACACTACTCTCAAACCTGGGAGTGGTTCTCCTCCCTGACTCCCACTTGCTTTAACCCCCTTTAACCCCTCCGATAAGTCCTGCTACTCCCTCTCTGTCCTTCCTGGGTATTAAGCAGATGATCAAACAAGGGGACAAAATTGGGGGGGAGTAGTGCTGACACAGTGGCTGTTTTATTGCCAATTGTAATGAATTGACCTTCAGTGTGTGTGTGTGTGTGTGTGTGTGTGTGTGTATGGAGCTTGTTCCGCCCGGGGGCCTCTGATTTTTCACTTTTCATTTTAAGCCTCTAATTGTTCTCCTCCGATGGTGCGAACAGAGGAGAGGAAACCAATTTGTGTATTTTTTATTAGACATATTATATCTCTGAGTCGACCTAGGTGCTCCTGTTTTGAAAAAACGTGTTTGAACTTTATCTATATTCATGAGAAGCTTGTTTTAACGTAGCAGACAATAACAGAAAAAAAACAAAAAACAAAAACAGTACCGTCTGTAACGTGTATTATCTGCTGATTGTAGTTCAATTAACAATAGCAGATGCATAAATACGGCGACGTCTTCTAAAACATCAACTCCTGCTTTCAGATGAATGTTATGCAAATAATCATTTGTGAGGACAGAATATCTTATCCAGCACAATAGCAGTAGCATTTAATGGCTCGCTATTTGGCAGGGAATGAAATGTTGACAATGCTTGTTGCCTTCGGTCTGACTTCCCCTCGTCAAAGGTCTTAATCACTGGTCACATTAATTACCGGCTTGTTTTCCATTTTTAAATACCTGGTTAGTATAAAATAGGACGTCTTGATTCTCTCTCCCTCCCATGTTTTCCATCTCTGTCAATCAGAGTGTAATGGCAACTAAGGAACAAATGCAGCACTTGGGGGACAATTGAGGGGGCCAACAGTCAGTAATTAACCAGTTCATAAGGCAATCTCATTAATTATCCTCTTCACTGGTTGCTACATTCTCTGGACGTCCTGATTACATGCTTATTGACTCTGAATCCTATGACGAAATGTTCCTTGCTCCACTTCCTAATGGATTCTGAAAGAGGAGTCATTTACAAATGGCTTTATTAGGCAGAGTGCCCACATGGACCTTTAAAATGTTACTGGAAAATGCAATTTAACCTGTCGTTTGCAGGAGGCTTTCATGCACTTAAGCAGAGGTCATACAAACAGCAATGTAATTAGCGGTCTCCCTTTTACAGACTCCGGTTGATTTGAAAAGCGTTACACACCTTTTCTCCTCCATTCAGCATTAATCATTATTTTTCAGGGCGAAATTGCCAGGCTTATGAAAGACAAAATGTCATTCTGGCTGGTGTAGCATTGTGTTGGGCCGCTGCGTGAGGCTCCTTCTTGGAGCGGGTTTGTTTGACATACAGTACGTGGGGTTGGGTTGAAAAGCTTTGTGGTTTGTCTTAACCTGGGAGAAGGCATTCTTTTCATTTTCTGTACTGGGGAGAATTTTGTTTTTGGGGGGAGCGGGGACAAAGCAACACTTTATATGTCACAGTTGTCATTCATCTTTTTCAGGGTGAAAGAAGCAACTCGGTTTATGCAGAGAAGTGCTCTTCTATAGACTGTTCTGAGGGAAAAGGAACGATCTTTACAACCGATGTAAAAGCTACAGGTGCGTTTTGTTGCTAAAATGTGGCAGACAATCAGATGTGTTGAGCCGAGGCCAGTAACGGTGTATCAAATGGTTGTTTCTTCTTCTTCGTTCAGGTCCTGTCATTCAAAAATGTGCTTGAGAGATCACTTTCTCCACAGATGTATGAAAACCATTATCGTTAAACACCGAAAGCAAATAAAGGACAAGTCCAACAACCGAGTACCGCAACAGTACATCCTTCACCCATACCACACCCCAAAGCAACAAAAGCAAACAGGATCTATTTGCAATTTTCTAGTTCACTGTAAGAAGCCGGAGAACACAAATACTGAAATGTGACAACCCCCCCCTTCGCCCCCCGGCCCATCCCATCCCACGTCGAGCCACTCAGCGTGACTCTAAATGCAGATAACGAAGAAATGGAAAATGGAGGCCAAATTGACCCTTTCACAGCGTGTTAAGTCAGTTTGTATGGGTACCTGGAGTGGCCGTCCCCCTCCCATCAATAAAATAATTTAAGAACACATTATACTCCTTTAAAAGGGCCCATTTGTCCGACCAGGTGACTCTTAAAAGACTCTGCGGATTAGAGACGCCCTGCATCAGGTACTTTTAATTCAGCCACAATCGATATGACTTAGGCTGCCGTTGTGTCGGGAGTGAATATTAAAAAAAAGATATTTCAGTTAAAATGTCTGTTGTGCGCAGAGTCAATAAAAAAATGAATGGGGGGTAGGGAGAGGTGGAAACCGTTCGCTCTGTGCTTCAGTTATACATTTCATTTGCAGAATCTGCATGGGTTTTCTAGGAAATAGGCATAATAATCCAGTAAAAGGATAATGTCAGTCATCAATAGTCAGTTGGTCTATTTAACAATGCAATTATGATATACAATTACCTGAACACACCACAATTTGAGTTTTCATGAGTTACAACACACCTATGCGTTTCCTTTAAGACACCCTATCCTCATATAACATCAGTTTGATACTGCTTACTACGATGTGTACTTCTGCAAATAAAAAGGTGGGTAAAGTGAGTTTTTTTATTTGTTTTATTTATGTACAGATTACAAAAATACAATTACACTCAAAGATAAAAGAAAGGTATCTGGAAAACGGTCTCCTTTTGTTGATTCAGCAAATGACAATGTTTTAAGTCCCTTTCCAAATACGCTTCCAATTATATTCCAAACGTATCTCGCTTCCGCATGTTCCAGACATTTAGTCTATAACAAAACAACTTGACTTGATTTTGCTCTCTGCATTTGAGTAAACACATTTGCCATCCACACCGCTGCCCATCTGCTTTCAAGTCGGCGCTCTCGCCGTCTGTTTGCCGGCGAGTGGAGGCTCGCGGCAGCCACACGAAGCAGTGATTTGGCATGTTAGTGAGTGTGTTGGGGCTAATAAGACAGAGGGGCCACTGTAATGGACAGAATCTGGGCAGAATCACAGCTAGACCTGCCGCGGTAGGGAGCGGGTAATACAACTAATTTCTCCACTGTCTCAGCAACCGCACAGACGGAAATGGGGTCAACAAAGGTGCAGGCAGCATCAAATGAACAGCTGTTGCCTCTCTCGGTGCTGAGGAGCCAAAGACGAGAAACATACCAACAGCCCAAACCGCAGACCCCCCCCCCCCCCCCACACCTCCTTTTTGTATAAATGTGGAAGTATGTACGTACAAATTAAGGGCAGGACCTGTGCATATTACTTTCATTCTTCATCTCTGAAGCCTGCCTATCAGTGGTGGCATACTGTGGAAGCACTCAATGCAGCGGCATGATGAAATGTGCATAGGGTTAGTCATAGATTCCTTCCTTGGCCGAGGTTTGGGCGTTTGTTGTGATGGAGAAACAATTGGCTATTATAAAGACGGCTCTCGTAGGGAAATAAGGCACAAGTGTGTACATTGGAAACGCCCGAGATGGCCGCACCAAGCGCGGGCCTCCGTGATAAGAAGCCGTGTATGTATTAATGCAGATATTAAAGTCCAATCGCCGGATTCTCCGAGAATTTGTCGTCCCGTTTCTCCGTGATTGGACGTCTCGAGTTCAATCTCAAAGAACAGATGTATAATATTTCATTTCATCAGGACGGTGGCAGCTTCATACCGTACAGTACTTTGAACAGTGTGAGCTGAGACATATGGAACTCATTCAGATACTATGGTACAATACACCACCCATTCTGTGAACGCCTCTACATTCATGTAATTTCTACAATGACGCAACCAATTCAGCGGTCTTAATTGCCATGAAGCTGTTCTTTATGCTTACATCATCATGTAAGCATAAAGACTGTAACAGATCTGAAACTGCCTCGTAGCTGCATTTTTATTACAAAGTATTACAATAACTATGAGATTTCATAGCAGCATCTAGGTGGCTATGGTTTTGGGACAGTTCACATTAATACATGCTACATGTGTTGGATCAACATGCCTTCGTAAAATTACTCAAGTCTCCTACACATGAGTTTCCTCCTGCTTTCTTTTATTCCAATTTATGAATACCTTTGCTTGATTCTTCACAAAATGATTTGCATTACATGTATCAAAAGCAGCCAGAACAGAAAATAATGAAAATTGTGATAGAAACTAGCTCCTAGGGGCTATAGAATATGATGCCAATGATTGTTTTGAATATCACCAGTGGGTTACCTTTAGGAATCAATAACTGTTCATATTTCTGTTAAAATGAAGATTGAAGAACTTCTTAAAGCTGTATGTATTTCCACTGTTAGTAAGTCTTCAAGAAAAAAAGCTTCAGTGAGGATGGCAAAGAAAGAAGCTGATCAGTACAATATGAAAAGCAGATATGCTAGTTATCTAGTCTACTTAATACATAGCATTTGTTATCTTAATTTAAATTCTAGTAAACCAGTTTATTTACTATTTAATTTCATCATATTTGCTACTTGTTAGCTTGTATTCCCTGGGTGTTTACGGTGTGGAGTGATTATAGACTCTAGAGGATAGATGCCCCAAACCTCTTAATATTTCTGATGGCAACTGAGGACAAACAAGGTCAGTGTTTGCTGCACAGGAGGAGAGACATCTAAAACCTGACAGCAGTGTAATGTGAGATGCAAAGATCCAGACCATGCTGGTATGAGGGAGGCATTTCAGTAAGGGGCGGGGAGGTTGACATACTGTCATATTCAAATAGATAAGAGGTTATTAGTAATCAGTAATTAAGTCAATTTCTGAAGTTCGGGCTTCAGCATCCTCTGGCTGGTGTAGCAACTAATAATGTAATAACTTGTCAAAATATAATAAAATGTCCATCAAAATGGGTCGAAAGTGTAAGAAAACCTGTTAACGTAATAAATTCTCAGATAATAATATAACATCACATTATTAACTGGTGATTATTACTTCATAAAGGGTGTAATAACTTGAGTTATGACATTATTAGTCAATATTATGATTACAATTCAATTAAAAATGTGAAATAATAAGTAATAATCACCAGTTGATGTTGCATTATCCAGTAATTTTTTATATAAATGGGTTTTATGACATTTTCAACCTAGTGACAAAAAGCTGTCATTGTGCATCATTACATGTGAACATATTGCAAACTGATTTCAGTATTGCCACTAGTTATATTTCATAGTTCTTAATAGAGCTCAAGGGATGAAACATCTAAACAAAAGTATAGTGCTGCTTGCGTTAGCATTACTGTATTACTGTATTGTGACTGTATTAAATCAAATACCATTTGAAATACATGTAGCTCATATGACAGACAGTATTTATAAAATAACAGGCACGGCATTGAATAAATCATCCTCTAATTCAACGTCATCACTTTACATTATCAGAAAATGAGTACATTTACAGTAGGAGGATAGGTTAGGTGCATTGTACGGCCCACATTTTTCATAATCCTACCATATATCACCACATCCCACACTCAAATCCCCTTCAAAATGTGTGCATGCATGTGATTCAATCTCAGACACAGCCAATTGGATTTTGATGCAACTTGGGGGGAATGATGCATCTCACCTCACCACTGCACTCCAGGATTTTCAAAACACTGACCGGCCCAAAGGGGGAGCTATGTCGTTCATTCATTTGTTCGTTTGTTCATTTGTTTGTGCATTTGTTTATTCATTCGTTCATTCGTGTTTGTCCTTGTCACACGCAATCTCTCAGACATAACTTAAGAGAACGATGCATCTCACCACAGCAATCCAGCATTTTCAAAACTTAATTGATTGGCCAGAGGGGGCGCTGCATCATTCATGTTTTTCACTCACGATATCTCCAATGGCCCACCTTTTCCATGAAGATGCTCTTATGCTTGCATAAAATTCTGACAATTATGTTTACATTTGCTACTTTCGCATAAAATGACATTTCAGAACAACAAAATTGGGTGGGCACAGTTTTCTTTTTGTATTTCATTAGGTATAAATATAAAAGTAAATATTTCCACTATGGCTAGCATTTCCATTACTCCGAAGACTGATAAATCTCAGGGCTGTTCTTGCTTACACTGTGTGTAAAGGCTGTCTTTATATCCACCTCTCCTGAGGCTGTAGCTAATTTCTATTTCTTCTAAGGTTCAGTTAATTCCATTGTTCTTTAAGTTGCTTGCACCTTTGAATTGTCAATCAATTAATCCCTGTGTCCTGAAGTTAATGTAATGCTGTTTTATCTACCGGTTTATCTAATCTAATAAAATGCTTTCTCAAAACCAGTTTTATCTCACTGATTAAGAACAACTTACCGTGAAGTGTTTTCCAATACGCACATCATCAACATGCTTATTCTGTCCTGTTATAGATTTCCAAACTTATCCACTTAGTACAAGAAAAGCAAGTGAACAGGACAAGAATGAATTAAGAGCATTCAGTCAGGATCCCACACATCATGCCATTCAAATCTCACAGTAACAGCTAGCTCAGTCAGAGAGAGAGAGAGAGTGAGAGGAAAGAGAGAGAGAGGGACTGAAATGCACATGCCATCTACGGCTGAGATGCATTAAACCTTCCCCATCAGGAGGAGTAATGGATTAAAGGCCGCTGTGGCTCCGCAGTTTGCCAGTCAATGTTCTTTCGCTTTCCTCCAACCCAAGCCCCCTCCCTCCACTGTTCCCTTCCCGCTGGAAGAAGTTGATTTGCCGTCAATTGCCATCTTGGCTGGCGCCATTAATGCACGCCCACAAAAGGATGACACATCGCATTATCACCTCACTCCCTTTCAAATTAGAGCTGAGCGACACCTCGGCGCAGCTTGTGACTGGTTAACACTATCAGCTATTTGTAGGGATTGTTCCCTAATACGCAGCGTCTAAAGATTTCATCAGGCATTTGATGACGGAAATAAACCACTGCCCACAGGGAAATTGGACTGATTAATGGAATTATGCGTTGGTGGGGAGTCGATACAGGCAGCAGACACATGGGGATGAGCGGAGCTGTCTGTCACGGACCAGACTGGAGTGGCTGGCCAAGGAGCCTCGGCCGGCCCGGCATCAGCCTCTCAGGCAAGCACACCACTCGCCTCGAACAGGGCCCGGGTTATGTGTGTCCCCTAAAAAAGCCAGGGATTAAAGCTCGGGCTGCTGACTGTGGCCGCATGCAGTCCGCCTCCCTTCTAAATGCCCGGGACCATATGGGTCCTGTTGGATACGGATCATTTTAATACAATGCCATCCATCTTGGAGAAAGAGCATAATAAAGCTTGCCAGGTAGGGGACGAACAGCATTAAAACACGCCGCCCTATTTGTTCTGCTTTTGTGCTGCAAGACATTTTTGGGCCCCCACTCCAGACGGCTCCTCTCAGCATTCTAAGTCAGTTAAGTGCTCTCATAGAGGAGTCCTCCCTAATGCACTTCTAGCCCCCGACACCAAAGCTGCAGACAACCCCCTTCCACCGCCCGACCCCCATGACCCAGTCTACCTTTGTTTCCCATCATAGCCTCTTTTTGCTTTAACTGCTGATAGCTATCAAGTGGGATATAGATGGGTTGGTATGGTCCTTGGACCATCATCCATATAATTCCACCATTATGGAGTTATAAGCCGTGGGCCCATTGATGCTATGCGCTCTCACCCTTGCCTAGAATATATAAACACTACTGGTGTATTTTGCCTCAAATATTATGAGCTTATGTCATCACCTCCTGAACTTGGAATTGTAAGGTTCTATATTTTTTTTAATCAAGATTGAGTTATCATATGATGTTTGAATGTTACTTTATGCTTGTGAGGTGTTTTTTAAAGAACCTTCTGGGGTTAAATATTTAAAAATATAGAAAGTACATCACAGTTTTTCTCAGTATCTCAGAACTGCACTCCACCCAAGCTCCCGAACTGTTATGCTGTGAGCATATTGAACACATTTAACGTAAACACTACTCATATTTCATATTTCTGAGCTGATTAGCAAATCATAGTTTAGTGTACAGGCTTAAAGTTTGCCCTGTGATATGTGTGACCAAGCCTTATTTCCATAATATATAGATAACTAGTAAATGAAAGTCCCATTAGTGTGTACAAAACGGTCTGAGACAAAAGCTATGTTAATTTTTACTTATCAATTAGTCGTTCCATTTGCTCTCATGTTTGCTTCATTTCCATCTGTCTTCTCTGCCAAACCCCCTGACAAAAATGCAAATGAGTTAAATTAGACTGAAGGGGTTATTTTGTAAACAGGAACAATGGAAAGTTCCAGACAGTCTGTTGGGGATGAATCTCTCTATTGTAAAATTATTAGACATTATTTGATTTTTAAAAAAATATACAATGAATGGATTGAGCCTGATTGATTGGCGGCTTCAGTATCCTCAGATCAATCACTTTTGAGTAGAAAAAAGACCTGGAGAAGATTTATTTCTTTTTTTATTTCTTTTTTTGGACTATGTTTTCAAATATTTGGACTAGTTCCTTCAAGGTGATTTATCTTGAAAACAATTTCACAGACAGACAGTGGCTGCACACCTCAAAAGCTACCAAATGTTTTTTTTCTCCTAATGCTCAGTAGGTCTGATGGCATATGTAGGCTATGATTTTTACTGAAGTTAATACTGCAGCATAACTGATATATTCACAACACCAGTAACACTTGGAACAGTCATGGTCATCCTCTTGAGCCACACCAGACAGATACTGCGTGCAGTATATTAGAAACTTGAGATAATTGGATTTGTTGCTGATCAATGATGGTCAAATTAGTGGCTTTCTTTCCATACTCCTCCTCACGATCCTTAAATCTGGCCTGTGGATGAATTTCTTACCAAACTATGAGCTTTGAAGTATAAGGTGCTCTCTGGGTGTGTGAGTGCAGGTCTCAGATATCGATCATTCAAAGATCATGAATAAGCGGATAACTCAATACTGATTTAAGAAAAAATGTCAGATTCAACCTTATAATTCCAAGCTCACGAAATGCAAATGCAGAAATAGGAATTTGTGACGTAAGAGTTTTTAAGCATGATTTTGTGACCATTATGCACCTCCAGTATACAAGTACAGTATGTGGTATGGTTGGAAAAATAGACTTCTTATCTTTCATTGAAACTTACTCGATCACATCACTACTAAGCTCCCTAAGGATTTCGGAAGTAACTACCCTGTTACACAGCCTACCTTCTTATTCCTTACCATATGTTCTTGAGCCCTTACTTACAAGGATGTATAAACAGACAAGGCAGTAAGTCTCAGATGGCTTCACTCAATTTCACCACAGTGAATTCATTACCATTGTCCAAGGCCTTTTGAAAAGATGATTTAAAATAAATAAGGATAATTTTAAGCACTAACTCGTTACTTCATTTTCTGCTCACCCAAATGTGTAAAATACAGTGTTAGAGTGTTTTACTGTATCCGTCCAGCCCTTCCCTATATATTTTATCCTTAAGAAGTCTTGAGCATCAATTAGAATGATTTGGTATTGTAGGTGACAGATATAATGTACCACAGAAAATGTCATCTCTCAAAAGTCATATCTTGTGAATCCTTTGGAATAAATTGTATGCATGTGGGTACAAGACCATAGAAGTTACCTTCATATGTTGGTTGCATAGTAGTGTATGCTCTTACACACACACAAACACACCTTCCAGCCCAAATGTAGTGACTACAGATTTTCAGCACCATCACAGTCTCTTATCTCTCTTTGATGTGCTGGAACAAAAAATGATGTTTCGTCATATAGTTTCCAAAGTGTTTGCCCAGACCCATCCTGGATTCATCCATCATTTTTGTCAAGGAACTTGCTTCTGTCATGGTAATATTCAGGGAATCTGCATTATATAATTTAGTTCAAACTTTAGTGTATTTTAGAGAGAACACAGTATCTCAAAATGATAACATCTGACTCCACATTAAAAAACCATGGTAAAGTTAAGTGGCCCTTCGTGTGTTTGCCTCTTTACAACTTGGCCGAGCTGTCTTCAAAGCTTTAGCGGGAGTGCCCTCTGGTGCATGATCAGTGCACTAGCAGGTTTCTATGTAAAACTTCTTCATGTATGGCTACAATGTAATGACAGATGGTGTCATTACACTGTAGGATGTGTTAGGGTTACCAAAGCATTACAGTGTTTCAGTCATAAAGCTTACAGTAGCATGCGTGATATAGAGGATTCAGTATATCGCTCACCTAGGATTGATTATGAATAATAATTGGAAATTGTGCGAATAGTAACACTTTACAGATAACACATTTGCAGACAGAAGCATTGCAGTTATGAAATGATTCCTGTATTTATTTTTTTTTCAACAGATATGGCAAAGTCTGGTTTTATAGGATTTTTGAGAGTTGACTTGTCTGGTAGACTTCAGGATTACAAACACCCCTATACCAAATGAGCATATGGTCTTCAAATACTTACTTTTGAGCCATCAGGGAGGGTCTTGGGTGTTTCCCCACAGTTGGAGTTTTCGTTTATAGGAATTGCATGAAGCCCAGAGAGAGCACAAATAGCAGTATAGGTGAGGTAACACAGGTAGTCCTTCCTGGGAGCAGGAAAACAAGAGTTAGACCCCATTGGTGCACACTGTAGGGGCTTTGCATGTGTGATGAAGGGGAATTGATGCACAGTTTGGTTTCAAGTTAATTATTTATTAATTTTTTGCCTTTTTTGGCTTGACCACCTGTTCTAGAAAGTGTCCCAGAAAAGGTTGAGGATCAAAACTACAGCACATTTCTAGGGTAACTAGAATACATCCTATAGATTCTGAGGAAATGTACCAAGGATATTTTCTAATAATGGGGGACCTCCCCCAGAATATATATATATATTTTTAAATATGCCATTCCTGCAATTTTACATATATATTTTTATACATTTGGTTTGTATACTGTGATGCTTGATTCTCAATGCTACATTAAAGAACCCAATTTATTTAAAGTGATGCTATAAACATAGGAGGTGTCTGAAAAGGCTTCATTTATTTTTTTGGAATTCATAATTCATAGGCTATATGGCCAGTTACATGAAAACATTATTAATACATTTTGAAAATCCGTTTTTTTTCTCTAACAAATCCTTTTTCTTTGGCATCCTACCTGTTGCTGTTGCTCTGCTGTGCTGACACTGCTAACAGTAGGCTATCATCTTCAATAATCTGTTGAAAACATCTCACTTTAGCTGTGCTAGATAGCTTGCCAAATGTTTAAACAGTTTCAGAGAGAAAGAGAGAGACCAACACGACATGGAACGTTAGCCAGTCTAAACCTACTCTCAAAAAAACAACAGTTGTTAGCTAGCTAGATAAATGTAGGTCACACAACTTTTTGCCTTTCACCTCTGGTGGTTACACAGTGAAGGTCTTCAGAGAAACACACCTGTGCTGTTTTTTTTTTGTTCTTTTTTCTTAACTTTTCTTTGCCCAGAAATTGTGCAAAGTTATGCTGCTGTCACCCCACTCAGGATCGCATCGTCCCATCGTGGTACGTACTGCAGACTATTTTTAGCCAGGTTGGAATATACCACTTGGGTTGGAAAGGGGGTGCAGCAATCCAAATGCAACTATGCTATCTAAATGCAGACAGAGCACATAATATTACGTAGTCTTTAATTAAATATTAGATTGGAAAGATTGAGAGATTGAAGATTAAATATTAGATTTTTACTAAATTTTGACTTTTAAAAGGGGTGAAAAGTGGAGGAGCAAAAATACAATTTTGCCCAAGTGGAGGGGCATCTTCCTAACTTGCCAATGGTGTAGGCGCCAGTGGTGGCTGGTAGGTTAGGCTATGTAGAATAGGTAGGCTTGCTATGTCTTGCTAAAATTTGCTATTGTGTGTCTTGTGCTTTGTTCTGCTCCCTTGCATTTGCCTTACATCATTCTGTTCTATTGAACAGTTGCATGTTGATCAGTTAGATCTAGTTAGGCTCATTCTCTGTGAGGTCCTTTGAGACATGCTTGTGATAAAGGGCTATATAAATAAACAAACTTGAACTTGATAAAAAATCAGTGTATAATTGCAAATCTGTAACTATGCTTTCGACTTCAGTTGACACTCTGTTCTGTCAGATGATGAGCTGGCAAGCCTCCAGCTTGTACACACAGTAGAGCTGTAAAGCCTAAATCATGCAGGGAATGGTTGAACCATGCACACTTCAGTTTCAATCACTGGAAATGGCTTTCCAATATTATATGAAATCCAGTTTCAGTCAAACCACCTTATTATTAATTCACTTCAGGAAGCAAAGTGTAATGGCTGCCTAGTGGGGAACTGTCATTTTACACTCTAATAGTGAGGGTTTGAGGCCCTCTTGTGGAATACAGCGCGTGGACATAAGCAAGCATAAATACTACAGCATCTTAATAATACTCTAAAGGAGCTAAATTAACCATAATTGAATTGCATCCATAGACTACTAACTATGCGGTCATTGCTGTGATGTTTTTGCACTGCACTTCCCAGAGATCATGACTCACCACCCCCTACGCCCTCACCCTATCCACTGTGGACAGTGATACTGACTTGCAATAAACCACTACACCTATGACGATGGCAGTGCACTTTGAAAAAGCATGGAGGAAACATCTTATAAATTTCAGTTCCCTGTCGACTGATTTTGACAAGTATAGTAGTTTTTGTGCGTCCTGCTTGCAGTGGATGGTGTGGAGGGCGTCCCACAGTTACCAGTTCATTTATAGCCTATCCCTTAGTGAGGAGGGCCCTTCACAGCTGCGGGTGTGACTTCATTTGGAGTGACACTTGCTGGTGAAGTGGTAGTGGGTCGGGAAGTGATTGGGAAAGCACCCACCTGTCAATCAAACTGTGTTCAGTGCTGTGACATCCAGTGTTGTGCAAGTTCACACTTCACAAGAGCTAGCTCAAAGTTCAGTTCACACAGATTAAAATGAACTAGTTCACGTTCATACTTCACAATTTTGAATTTTGAACTAAGTTCACAGTCCCAAAAAATGAACTAGTTCACGTTCATTTCTTCCGTTTTTTTTAAATGAGCTGCTCCGAGCTATTCTTTTTCAATAGAACCTCCTCCTACCCATCCATCCCCAGCCCCCAATCATTGCCACTGCCCACTTCCCAAACTAAATGAATTACTGTATACTACTATAGAATCACAGACAGAGATTACATTTAAAAGCCAAGAAAAACCAATGTGAGTATATGTTTTACCACTTAAACAATGTGTCATATTATGCAGAAAGTGAAAAAAAAGAGGTGCAGTAAAGGTATACTGTAGATGCAATGGAAATTTTATTTAGCCTGCATGAACCAAATTATGCAGCAGTTCAAAAACATAAAATAGATTCATATGCTTCCAAGCGAGCTGGTACAGGCTCCACCACTGGCTTCATTACAGTCGCTAGCTGAAAGATGTGCTATGATTTCAGTTCTGCAGAGCACACAATTTAGAGTATTTAGAGTACTTCAGCAGTACCGGTAGCTGCGTCTGAATTGCCAGTTGCACTAGCCCAAGGAGGTTAGCCATGCCGGGTGCCGTAAATCCTCGGGTGTCGTAAATTACAGTGCGTGAGCGTCGTTAACTCTCGTGGGAGTTAACAACGCTCACGTTCACGTTCATTAGTTGCAAACAGATTCGTTCAGTTCACCGTTCACCAAAAACATGAGCACGTTCAATGAACGGGCTCTTTTAGCGCGCTCATGCACAACACTGGTGACATCTTTTTCCTTGGATTTTCTGTTGATGCAGTTTGAGTTTCTCTTTTCTTTGTCTGTTCAGCCATCACTGTTCATGCTAACTACCCAGTTCTTCTTCTGTTTATTCCAAATAAACTGGACACATAAAATGCATCACTTCCTGTGCACCAGAGGCTTTTTCCCAGGAAAGACACCGGATGTTTAGAACAGCAAATGTAAAAGCTTTCATGAACTGGCTATAGGTTGAATCGTGTTATATCAATCGGTGATAACAAGTAGTAAAACAGAAATGTATTTATATGAAAAATCTTCCTGATTATTACTTTAAAGCAAAAAATTTACCTATCAACCAACTGTAACAACACGGTGAATCCACAAATGCACAAATTGAAAGCACAGTCGGGCCAATTAGGCGTCTAGTTTAAAAGCAGAGGGATAAAATATCCATGAAGTGCCCCTGCCGCCAATCCCCTTTGTCAAGGCTTCTCTACAGTGATCTGCTTTGCTGCAGATCCGGCTGAGACAGGAGTCTACCGCTCATGTCTGAAAACAACCAGACCTTTCACCCATTAACCCTTAACCATCAGCACACACACACACACACACACACACACACACACACACACACACACACACACTCTAATTTTAACCTCATTTCATCTTGTACCCACACCGGTCCAGTGGGATAGAAAATAGGACCTGGGTTGGGCGGTTGGACAGCACAGCCATTTCTCTAATCTGGAATTAATGGTGAAAATCTTCAGGGAGAAGAGAGATTGGCATTGTGGGAGTCGTCGCCAGGTGCTCTGCAATGACTGAAGGGGAACAAAGTGACTACGAGTTAATCACCTCATATTTGTTCCTCCAGGTTTCATCCCTCCCCCCTATGAAGATTAGACCCGTTTGCTCTACTGGCAACATATGCCGCAAAGGTATCAGATATACTGATGGGAGTGAAATAGACTTTTGGCTTGAAGTGGTTTAATAAAACAATGAAAAAAAAAAAGACATCATCCTGAACCCCCGGGGACAGTGTTTTTAAGCCTCTGGTGGTTTGTTCCTCAAATACATTAAATAAATCTCTTTTCCACTGGCAAGTCGATAATGAGATTACAGTCAGAGGCTCTGTGAAAAGTGGGCCGAGGAAAACAGCCCAGTTTAGTCGGGCTGGAGTTATGAGTGATGGAGGAGAGTAGAAGTCCAGAGACTGTAGGTAGTGGGAAGATGAGGAAATGAACTGAAAATGTTTACATAATACTTAAAGCAATATTCCACTTAGTTTTAACATGGGGGTTATTTGGCACTTGACCACCATGAAAACCAGAATATAAACTAATCACCAAGATCAGATGCAGCTGGACGAGTTTGTAGCGTTCAGATTTTTACTTCCCATTCATTTGAATGAAAAATAGCCTGAAAACTTACATTTAACACGTTGGTGAACAGATTCAACAACAGATCCTGCTTTTAAGACAATAAAGCAATCTTGGGTCCTTCGTCATTTTGCATTTCTATTCTTGGTTTACACTAAAATTAGTGTTTAAAAATAAAAGTAGATCCGGTCTCCCAAACAGGAACTATCTCTCCGAAATGGTACCCCTCCGCTATGTTCTCCTCTATCAATAAAAATGCTATTTGGCGAAATTATGTTCTAAAATGTTGGACCCACAGTCAGTTGAAAATCACAGCAGCAGGATCTGTTGTTGAATCTGATCACGAATGTGTTAAATGTCAGTTTTAAAGTGACGATGAAACTGCATTTTAAGAGCATCTTGCTTACTTAATGTGATGTATTTCCTGTTGAATCAGGATGTTGTTGGGGAGGGATTTTTCAAAATAAACCAATGGGATATCAGTCAGCAGTTTTATTTGATGGAAAGGGCAGAGGGGCGGGATTATTAAAACATCTGTGATGGTTTTATTGGTTGAAAGTTGCATGTACGCCTCCTGGTACATGATGAAGTCACCACTTAAAATGGAAGGAAGTAAAGGTTCTCAAAGATTTGTCATTTTTTTGGTAGAAATTGTCATATACTGTACATGTATGGTATGATAGTTAGAATTTCAGTGTGACTTTAAAGCTGCACCAGGCAACTTGACCAGGCACTGGACATTGGCAGCCCGAAATGACAGTGAGAGGGAATTGTTTGAAAAATGTGAACTTCAATACGCAGAGATCCTGTAAGGTGACATTAGTAAACTGCACACACCACGCTCATGTTTGTACTTTGGTCTTCATTTTTAATTTGTCACTTGCTGTGTGTGGAGAAGATTTCCCAGCAGTGTCCATACTCAACACAGAATTTAATTTGGACAAATAGATTCTCCAGCATCTAAAGTAGAGGGAAGGGGACGTTCCTCTCTGTGGCTCTGTCCTTTCCTTTTCTTGTGTAACCTTGTTTCTGTATCTTTTGTTTGCCTTGATTGTGAAGCACTTTGTTTTGGAAATTAAAGTACTAAACAAATACATTTATTAAAGTTATAATAGTTGTAAATTATTAAAAGATTAAACTGTGCGTTATGACTGTTCTCTGGCAACTTTGTCATTATGAAAGTACTTCTGGAGCAGTATGACAGCAGTGTAGTTCAGAGGGGGGCAGGGGGCAGTACAGACTAGGCCAGGTATAGTAACTCCCTCCTCTGTAACATATTACAAGCACTTTTCATTCCCAAATGTTAATATTTTTATTCCATGAAGATATAAGGATCCACTAACCTGCAAAATCTGCAGTCTGTATAAGAGAGAGACTGGGGGTTATACAACCTGCCAATTTCATGTTGTATAATCACTTCATCATCTATTGTTGGTGGTTTGTTATTGTTTTTACATCCTATCTTTCGACTGCTATAAGCTGAGGGGAATTCACATCTTGAATTGTTTTGAACAACAATGTTTTCCACTCCAGTTCATATTACTGATGGTACAGTGGATTGACAACATTATGTTTAAAGTGTTCTCAAGAATAAACTAAGTCATAGAGAGAAAAATAGGCAGAAGAGGAGAGTAAATACAACAATATATCTTCCTTGGGGAAATTAAAGGGGCGTTAAGTAATCTGAATTTATTGACCTCTATTGATGGCCAGCAGCAATCGCAACATCCACAGGTCTCTGGCACAGCTTATGGTAGCCTGTAATTGACTTAAAGGCAGATTGGCAGATTTCACCTTGATCTAGCCTAGAATCTTCTCATTAGGTCAAAAGATATGGTGGAGGAATGAACCTCTAATTGGTTCACTCCCCATTTGGTTTGTTGTTTTCCTGTATTCAGCTCAATGTATTTCTTATGGGCCGCCAGCTCCTCCTCTACAGCTGAACCTGAGACAGACCAAAGGAATGAAAACTGATTTTCTTCCAGATAGGCACGCGCAATTTTCAGTATCTAATGTTTGTTATCTGGATTATTACTATCTAGTTCAGCTCTGTTACCTACATCTAACACCCCGTTTCATTACTCAGAACCAGGTTGTGCAGAGCTGTGCAGGGCTGAGCCTGATAAAGGCAAAGCCCAGTTGGTTTGTTATGTGTTTCCATTACATACAGAGCTAACCAGGCTGAGGATACTACAAACAATACTGAATTTAGGGGACCGATTCGCTGAGAAATTACAGATGGAGGCTATAGATTTGGTGTGGTTTTATGTTGTCTTCTGTATTCTGTTCCCTAAATATGTACAGAGGGCATAGTTACATATAGGGGAAAGATAACATTAGTCACAATCAATACTTGGTCATCAATAATTGGTCAATGTGATCTGTTTTGATGTGTCATAGCAAAATTATCAGCCTTTATGATAATCTATGTGTGTAACCTAACCTACACAATTCTCAGCCATTACTGTGTTTCACATGTTGCACCATGTTTTTAACATTATGATAGAGGTCATGCCCCGAGGCCATGAGTCATTTCTGCAGGTCCTATCATAAATATACTGCTCCTAACTGACTTGTGTTATCTGTGATGAACTGTCTGATTTGTTTTGATCGGTGAGAGTGTATGAATGCAGGTTTTGTCCTTGTTTTGACGCAGGTTTTGTCTTTGTTTTGATTTAGATCCGTCATCCATCATTGCGCTTGCAGCCGGTGCTATTTTACATAAATCTTACATAGCATGACATTTCACTACAGAGAGGAGTAAGTTAGCTAATTAGAGAGAGAGCAGAGATCCAACTGAAACACCTAGTGAAGAGGTGATATATCACCATGCTGAATACTGGAATAATAATACTGCTTTGTCGTTTGATTTCTTGGCTCGAGAACGAAAAGCACCTGGCAAAGTAATGGTTGAGTCATTGGTATTGATCAGCAACCCTATCGATCCCCTACAGATATATTACGGTCATTTCGCCCTGTGGGAAAAAATCTCACTTATTACACCCTTTAATGTCATATTTCAGCATATTTTTCTGACATTGACAGAAAGTTCTGGTTACCTTTCATGAGACCTCTCAGCAATTCCACTCAGGCATTGAAATGTCACTCCACTGTGTGAAGAGACAGACACAGCAGGGCATCATAAGAAAAAACCTCTAAGCACCCTGAAAATCGCTGTCTTTGAATCAACTGATTCCATTTTCTAGACTTGCTTGACCAGAATACAAAATTGTCCACTCTACACAGCGAGTTCACATATTAGCGTCCTTCAGATTTTTTCTTTTTGAGAGGCCAGTTGCCAACTCTGGCTGCACTTTATGCTTACATTAATTTTGCACTGAAAGGATTTTTCACCAACAGTTGAGTTAAATTCATAGGCCTAACGAGCTTTACTCTCTACTGCAAACTAGACGTCTTGCACTGGACAAATCCTAAAATGCTTCTTTGCACTTGTGCATTGTGTAAAATGAATTTGTTTGTTGTTCTCTTACTTTGATTCTGCACTTGCTTGCATTCCTCCTCTATGCCATAACAAAATCCAATGGATGTACTTTTGTATTTTTATTGCAATTGGCAAATAAACTGATATGGCCCCTTCATCTTTGACTGTAATATTAAATGGTACCACCAAGACATTTGCAATGATAAAAAAAACACACAATACTGGGGATAACATAGGTAATAACTCCTAGTTTCAGAATCATCTATGTTATATAGCCTACACATAGCTTATTTTATTAACAACCAAACAGTTGACTGAATTGAGACATACATACATTATACAACTCATTCTCTGTCATCATAAAGCACAAATCAAGATAGATGGCAGCGGTCATATGCCACTCTAAATCATCTTTCCTCATGGAAATAAACACATTCTTTAGAGTTGACTGAGGGCAAAATGTGTCTGTGCTACATGACAAAACACCTCATAGTGAGGTACTGTAAAATGTCCAATGAAGACCAAGTCTCAAATAGTATAGTAGTTTCTTTCTTTATTTATTTATGTGCTTAAAATCCTCAATATGTTTGGTTGCCGTAGGCTAAATATTTGTTTTTATCAGTCTCAGTAGTCTCAGGTTGTCTTATTCTTACCAATATCCCTTTCTCTGCTGCTGCCGTGACCCAATTTCCCCACGGAGATCATTAAAGTTTCATCTAATCATCTAATCTAGTCTAGTAAGTTTTTCCAAGTAAATTTCCCAACACTGGCTAAAGGTTAAGAAAAGAAAAAGAAAAAAACATCAGAAGGTTCAGAAATAACATTTAAAAATAGACTAAAAAAACTGCGAGCGGTGGATTGGTTTGGAGTTGGTGATTAGCCCGGAGAAATCTTTGAATAACTTTGTGAGTGAAGAATTTCGCTGGGAGAATAACAGGATTGCATATGAGGTGAAACTGCATGTGGGTTTAGAAGCCTTGAAATGAATCCACAGAGGAGGGGAAACTAAATGACAGATATTCTTGATGTCTGACTACAAAACTACCTGCAAATCATACAAACACACACATAATAATAATAATAAAGATAGTAAATGCAACCTCATCTTGGTAGACGGTATGCACAGGATCAGTGTCAGTTCCGAAATCTGACACGTTCCTACTCATGGGACGGCATCAGCGAGCATCATGCCGTTGTTACAAAGCTTTTACCTCATCTCATCTTGTTGGTCTGTCGGCTTTCATTTGATATACTGTTTACCGTTTCAGCCCATTTGCGAGTCATTATTCTAGGTGGTGCTTGCCTTGCAGCTCCCATTAACTCTAGCCCAGCTCTAAATCGCATGGAGAAAAAAAAACACCCTCAAGAGGCTTCAGCTAATGTATGCATGGCTTTTTCCACCGTCACAAACACTTTTCGCTGCTGGTGTTCAATAACTCATATCATCTACATCATATTTAGAGAGGAAACTCATTGGAAGGCAACACTGGAAGGGTTACCAGCAGTGGAGATCAGTGTTAAGCTTGCACATATCATATAATGTGTGAAAAGACAAAACTCTAATTCAGCTCAAATGCCGCGCAAATATTGACATAGCAGTGACGCTAAGCCCCCTTCTGTGATCTCACCAGTGATTTGACAATTTATCAACAAGCCATGCGAGCAAATCATAGGTATGTTACCCGACATGAAAGGAACAATTAATTCCTGCCAACTGAAACAGGCACAGGTGTGTTCTCCCCCCCCCCCCCCCCCCCCCCCCCCCCCCCGCCTACACACAAGCTCATTTTAATTTGGCTGGTGATGGATGGGGGTGATCATACTTATTGAGATGAAATCTTTCTTCATAGGAGCTATGCCAATAGGGAGGCAGCAGAGGGCGCACATCTCAAATCTTTAAAAATGACAGTATCTATTCCCTCTGTGGATAGACATGTGAACAGAATGGGTGATACCAGCTTCAGTAAATAACTCAGTAGTTTGACAGAGGGTCTTGTTGTGAAACCAAAGATGGGTATGATGCAATATGAGAACCAAAAACGGCATTAAAATCAAAATGTATTTAAATTGTGATAACCACAGAAGTAGAATGAACAGAATAGAATAGAATAGAATAGAATTTGCTGTCATTTCCCAGTACATCCAGAGAGATTATAGGCCTTTAATTAAAGCATCTCATTAAGCTATGTAAACTCACATAAAAAATGTACTGTATCTCAAATGCTACAAGACAAGAGTCTTAGCAGTGCTTCAGCAGACTAACGGAAACGTGGCGTGAGAAAAATGAGCGGGGGGAAATTTACTGATTGTTAGCAAAGAGGATAAAGCTTTTTCCAACGCACACCTTGTTACATGAAAGTGATTTATCAATAATAGAACAAAACAAAGGGCAAACCCACTCGCAGAGCAACATCCATCCTCTCTGACAGAAAACAGGCCCGGGACATGTAGCATTGTGGCATAAATGTTGTTGTTCTGCAAGCGCGCGCGCACACACACACACACACACACACACACACAACCTACTCCATGGAAAGTGTATTAAAAAGATGTCAAGAATAAAAGATCTACCCTACCTTGGAGTATTGTTCATTTTTGCATTTCTATCACGCTTGAAGACTATCCCATTTATTCATTTTCTCTACCTGGACAGGCACCGGTTCAAAACAGATAACACAGATAGACAGACACTCACATTCATGCCTACAGGCTATTTAACGTCTCCAATCCACCTGACTTGCATGTCCTTGGAATATGGAAGGAAACGCATGTGAACACGGAGGAGAACTTGCAAACTCAGCACAGAAAGGACCGAGGATGGGGGATCGAAACCGGGTCCTTCCTGCTGCGAGGGGACGGAACCGACCGCTGAGCCACTGTGCCGCCCGAGACTATCGCAGTGGAACATAACGCAGAAGGAAACCTGCACTACCGTATACACCGATGACTGTACCTCCTGGCCACCCATCCATCAAACTGCAAGTCTGTGGATAATATCACCCCGTGGGCCTCATCTGCAATGGTGATAAGTTCATGTCCAGGAGAGAGATAGAAGGAGCTCAACATAGATCAGGACGTCTGCACAAACCCACCTACTCATCCCCCCATGGAGGTTAAAGCTGCTTAAAGGCAAGAGTCTATTTAACATACTATTTTGTGTCTTGTGCTTTGTTTTGTTTCCTTGTATTGTATGCAACAGAGAAGAGCGTCCTATCCTCACTAATTGAGATGCCATAGATTCGCCCAATTTGCCTAAATCAAATTCTGGTGCTGGGTAAGGTCCCATATTCTCCACTTTCCAGTGTTTTATTCTATGTCTTGAGGTCCATTCAAAGCTGTGTGTGTGGTGTCATGTACCAAAAACACTCTCAATCCATTTTTACACGGTCATTTTTCAGCATCTCTCTGAGCCTTACCAAGAACAGGCTGTTTCTGTCGCTGTGCATTTAAGGCTCGTTAATATTAACTGTTCTGATTGGCTAACTGTTTCAGGAGTGAACCATGAGACACGACAGCTCGGAAGCTGCAGCAGGGCCGGTTTTAGCCTGCTATATTAGGATGGGCTGGTAGAAATAATAGGTGGGCAACTTGGGCGGTAGGTAGCCCAGAGGTTAGAGAAGCAGACTAGTAGTCTGAAGGTTGCCGGTTCGAATCCCTGGCCAAAAATCTGGCAAAATGACAGCTGGCAACCAGAGGGTTGTCAGAGTCAAGATCAGATGCTCCTGCCATTGTGCCCTCAGGCCTCTCCAGCTTGTGTTTGTGTACGGGGTGTTTGGATGGGTTAAATGCAGAAGATTAATTTCCCCATGGGGATTAATAAAGTAGTATTCTATTCTAATTTATAAAGAACAATTTGAAGCAGGGGAACTGGGAGGTAGTGAAGCAGCATTTCTAAGTTTGCTGCTACCCTATGATTTGAGTCAGTGGAGGGCAGATTGATTTACCCTAAAATAAAAAAAATCCTTCATCCAGATTTGAACATAATCAACTCCATAACATTTATTTTCATTGGATGAGCTTAGTTCTCAAATAAAATTAAAACCTAATCCAGTGAGACTTCTCACCATAGCCAATATTTACAAAAATAGAAGGTAGTCTTATTCAAACTCAAACTGGGCGGGACTTTGGGTAGGGGTCTGGCAGACACAGATCATTCTCCTCAGTCTGTCCTTCTCCCTTCATCGAATAAATTTGAGTTGATGCAAATGGACTGCTGATGGAAATTCGCTAGTAGCTAAATCTGGTGCAAAGCATCTCCTCTCTCTGAGATTACTGTTTTTGTACATGATCCCTTACTTATATTACTTATATATATATATATTATTTTATTTCATTTATTTATTTCATTATCTATTTTATTCTATTAACTAATATTGTTATTCACATTATTTTTTGTTAATTTCATTCCTTAACATTGTCTTTCATAATCGTAATTGTGCTTTGGCAGCACATGTCAAATGTCATGCCAATAAAGCCTATTGAATTTAATTAAATTGAGAGAGAGAGAGAGAGAGAGAGAGAGAGAGAGCAGCGGTGGTCGAGCGAGCTAGAGAGTGAATGAAGAGAGGGAGCGGTGGTAGCGAGAAAGCCGGTGAAAAGAGAAATAAGACGTTAGTATAAGTGCCGCGACGCCTGATTTGGTGTGAATACGGCCACACTGTGCAGCGGACGGGTCTGCTTCAGAGCTCTGTGTGTTTGTGCCTGAACACGACGAGAAGGGGGGGTGGGCAGTGGGCGACTTTGGAGGCGGGCTGTAGGCTGCCCACCCAATCAGAAGTTAGAAACGGTACTGGTATTTTCTGTGCTATTTTTCAATTGGCTGAACAAAAAAAAAATGTTTCTTAACTTTTGATTGGGTGGGCAAGACGCACGTTTGGGTGGGCTGAGCCCACCCCTGCCCATAGCTACCGCCAGCCTTGAGCTGCAGGCAGCTACAGATAAGGAAAACTCTCCGGTAAAAAACAATGACAATCGCTCAACCGCTTTGATAAAAACACTTTGTTGGCCTAAAATTTCTTACAAAAATGATAATGAGCGAACCTTTGTGACGCCACAAAGTTACGGAAGTCCAAACGGCTCGTTTAGAGGATCAGTTTTCTGATAGTGGGATTGTGTGGATTTAGTTGGCGACTTTCACGATGTTTAGATAGCACATCCAAGTCCTTTATAATCAAAGAGGCAAGGGAAATCCTGTTTTACATGATATGGTACCTTTAAGGGTATAATACAGAACTGTCTCCTAAACAGCATCAAGTGATCACTCCATCTGGAAAGAGGAGTGACAAGTTTACTGACATGACGTTGACATGATTTCTGGGTTTTAAAGTCAACATGCAAAGTCACTTAGTGCGGCTTTAATGGCTCAGTTGTGAATTCAGCTGAGTCATTCAAGTTCTAAGGGTCCAACATCACCAGCACCCTTGATTGAGCACATCCTCTGTTTAATCAAGAAAGCCCAATAAAGGATTTTCTTCCTGCAGCAATTGAGCAAGCTCAATGATTCACAACTAGTCCAGGGCCAATTCTACCGGTCAGCAATCAGAAGCATCCTCTGGTTCCTCCACCGCAGTCTGCTTCTCCTGCAGCTCCTCCCACCCCAAGGCTAAGCTCCAACTTGTTATCTGCACTGGTGAGTGGGTGATGGGCTGCCAGTTGCCCTTCACGAAGGAGCCGCATGACACACAAGGCTGACGAAGAGAGGAGGACTGCGAGCAATACGATCAACAAGTCACCGGAAAGCCATTCCTTTCCTATAGAGCTGAGCGGCCAGGGAAACTCGGCCAATGTGCAGACGGTCAACAAGCTTGTCGGCCAAGAAAAGTTGGCCTCAGCTGAACTTCTCGCCAACACAGACAGACAGATTTGCTCCTGCCGTTTTGTGTCCTAGGTGCCCTTTTCAGATTGAAACACCGAAATAGTGTTTTTAGACAACTAACTAACCTTCATCATCTGAGGAGCTATAAACGAAAAATTGCATATAACCAGTCTGAAGGGAATTTACACTGCAGTATTTTCACTATATGCGCTGTAGGCTATTAAAACCTGGCGCACATGCTTTCCCTTGATTACATTGGTCAGCAGTGAGCATTCAAGGCCACATGAATGTATTTTTTATCCTCTCCATAAAATCATTAGACACTTGCCTCCTTAACCAGTGTGTGCAGATAAAATGTCTGTAGCTCCTTCAGATGGAAAAACTGCCAAAATTGTGAGAGATGTCAAACTACACAGAAGCAACTATTAGGGCTGGACTGTAACACAATTTTAAACCCAGGTCTACATATAATTCACTTATGTAATTTTTATGCTGTGTAATTACTTTTGTCTGAATATTGGCCATATTGTTAAAAATAGCATGCCAAACTATCCATACATTGATTCTCAAAATGCCTCTTCACTTTCAGCAGTTTACTGCAGAATTCCTCAGGGTAAAAAGAGCTCTGCATTGACTGATATTGATAGAACTCTGCACCCTGTGGGTGAAATTGGAAATTTCCGTTACTGAATACCAACACTGGCTGTTTTGTATAAACCAAGTGGCATCATCTATAAATACTAATACTGTTTGAGTGCTTTCTTATCTTGTACAGAACATGATTTCTTCGTTTCGAAAATTGTTTCTCGAAAATTGAAAATCTTGCTAAACAAAGAAACTACTTTGGTTGGGTCCTATTTGACATTTCAAAGTATATTCATATTGCATTTCATTTTATGCCTGTAATTTTTAGATTGGATTACATATTAAACTCGGTGAGAGTCAGGAATCAAATCTCTTCCTGGGAGAGCATGTCCCCAGACACCCCCAGTATTTATTTTAAAGATGATTTTTTTATGGCATTTCTGCTTTATTAGACAGTTCACAATTGTTCCAGGTGGATTTTGAACCCAAGACATTGTGTTTACATGGTACCCACCTCAGCCATGTGAACCACAGGACAGTCCAGAAGTTTCCATTTTCTGAGAATTTTGCCTCTGCCCCTTTCAGAGTCCGTGCACGCCACTGCTCTGAAGTAATGTTATTTCTGCTTTTTCTGTTTATTTTTGATTGATGCTACCTAATTAGTCCTTGCCAGCTAGCTGCATTAACTTGTTAAAACGACCTAACGTTATGACAGGCAACGGAGGAGCAGCAAAAACACATGATTTGCCTGTTCACAACTTTGTAGCTGCAGACCACTACATAGATGCAATCGGAGTCACAATCAGTCAGAATAGAGGGAACCATCAAAACCAAGTGAAACCACATGCTAACTATCACTTTCTTCTTAAAGATGACACCAGGCTATTAAGACCAGGACTACCCGCCACCTGTCACCCTGCTAAATCAACCCTCCTACGGTTTCTATCCCTAACCCAACCACCACCTGCTATGGGAATTGATCACTTCTGTTACTGTCTATCCTATTTACTATAACCAAGCTGTGTTTGCACAGTCTCGTATTACTCATGATGCCTTCACAAATCTTTGTACACTATACCTCTTTAGCCTCAGGACCAATGTCAATACTCCTACTCCTACTCAAACTATTTCATGCATGTACCCCATGGGTATGTTTTTCCAATACACTGTTAGACTTTCACCTACGCTGTAAACTACTCCATGCCATACTACCTGACTACAGATAGTGACTGAATGTCTAAGGTAAAGATGTATAGTCTCGTCTATACTGTCCTTTGCACTGAATGTCAGGTCCTGTTTCCAAAGACAAAATCCTGCACATGCATTGTCCTTGGCGAATGACATGATTCTGATTCCGAAAAACCATAAAAAAATACATTTTAAACAATCAACTCACATTGTCTTTGTTGGAATTATAAAAGCCTCATGTAGGCCAATTCACTTTGTTAAATCCTATTCAACACCTTGCTTTGTAGCGATAGATAATCCCCACCGCAAAGTGGTGTGGGCCATCAGCAGTCAAATAAGGAAAGATTATCACAACAGGGCCTTGTCTTAAATTCTTTCTCACAAATGGGCTGGCACAGGAAAAAAAGATTAACACCCTGCTCTTTGGGCATCGTCTCGTTTCAGCGGGCTGAACTGGAAATTGTCTCAGTCCTCCGGATGGCCGAGCCACCGCTGTTTTACTAAATATTCTGTTGGCTGCCGTATTGACCGTTCTAACTCTGTGGGTGGCATGCACTGTTCACACTTAAAACAGTGCTCATTTCCATGACAGTTATGCTCAAATTAAATTAAAAATGGCTGCCATCTCTGTCAGCCATGACGGAGCGCTAGGATTCAGAGCCCTTTCAATCCATTTTAGTTCCACAGCGGTACTACAACGAGCTTTCTAGACACCACAGAGTACAGTTATGAGATATTAATGTGTAAATAGTTTCATGTTCATTATAACTTCATCATAACCCTTAACCAGGCGAGCTGACCTAGCAAGGCCCTGGGGGAGCAGCTGCAGGGGAGTGAGGGTTATATTCACATTCACACGTTCACACCAGGGAGCTGCCCAGCGTTACCGCAGCCTTGCAGTGTCTTCCAATGAAGCAATTACGCTCCGCTCACATCTTCATGCTCCGCTGATCTGAAGGAGACTGGATGTCATTCATTCTGATGGATGTTTTGACGGACAGTAACGGCACAGTGCACAATTAGTACCATGCAAATACACAGGTATAACTGCAGTGGTACACTTTGCTTTAATGAAGCCTTTCATTTAACAAGCAGTAAGTACATATAAAAAGCATGGATTAAACATTTTTCTTTTCCCTTATGTTGTATTTTGTGATAAGTTTGCCAGTGTTTGTCACTGACTGGAATTTGTGAATGCGTAACACTAACGGTAAGTAGCAGAGCGCTAGGCTGCATAATAGTAGCTTCATCCTCTCTTACCCCTTGCCTTTTTCACTGGGCTTCAGTCTAATGTTACTTAGCCAGCAAAATTGGCGTTAGCTCCGCCCACTGAGGTTTAACTCAACCAATGAGATGATTTCTGCCTCCAGAGCAGCTCTGCCTCCGAGAAATGTTTGAATAAATAAAACTCCAACCTGCTGAAAAAACCTTTCCTTTCCGCTATCCTTGATTATTTGGAAAACACAATAGCTCACTGCATTATCGCTTACTCATGAATTCCAGAGTTATATATATGGGGATAGCCAACAATATTCATGTCCTTGAAAAGTGGTAACATTCTCCTCTCGGGTGCTGGGAAAACAGGCTCGGTCAGACGGCCTTATCATTACAATTGATTAAGTTTGTTTATGAAGTTCAGCGGATTCCTCTGCAGGCTCTATCCAGATGATGGAGGTGTAGAGGCTCATCCTTCACCCTCATCAGACAGTTTTCTAATCAGCTCCATCGACTGCTCCTGTGGGCGTCTGGCAGCAAACACTGTTTTGTGTTAGAGTGAGTTCAGATGGGTAAAATAACATTGGACTGGACTTGCTCTCTGTGGAGTCGGTGGTTCAGTCTGTGACTCTCAAATTTAATAAGGGTGGCTCTGCCCGGGAATTATCTGAGCACCAGATACATACAGTAGCTGGGTGTTAGTGTTGAGAGAGAAAAGCAATTCACGACGTGTGGTGTGTGTGTGTTGCACGAGACTGCATCTTGCACTAATGAACAAAAGCACATCTCAATGAAAACTTCTTGAACTGGCTGTAATGCAAACATCACAGCAAACAAGAAGATTGTATTTGCTTTGTGCTGTCAGTGATGTTGGTGTTATTCACCCAGTCCAACAGATGGCACTAAGCAGCTTTATAAGTGGGTGTAGCCCCAGAGATGCAAGTTTCTAGCCACTCTCAAGTCAGGTGGAATCTTTTCACAATTTTCACATTTGTTTTCAATTTATATTTTCATTTCCACTGTCAGTAGTTTCTCTCATTGGTTTAGCTACAGGCTGCGCTGTGCACCACACACACACCGAATACAGAAAGGACTTTTACTGAGGTTATTTTTCAGCATTAATAATTGTTTGATCATTGGTGCGTCTCAGTTAAAGGTGCTATGTGTAGCATTTTTAAACATCAATGTATCATTGTCAAATTAATTGTGATACCTTGGTATAATTACCGTGACAAATGAGACCATGGTGGAGATGATTGTTAGTCTCTATCTCACACCAGTGGTGTTGTTAGTGCTAGTGTTTCTCCAAATTAAAGGAATAGTTCACCCAAAAATTAAAATTCGGTCATTATCTATCTATCTATTATTACTCATTCTCATGCCAGTACAAACTCGGGTGAGTGTTTTTTCTTTATCTTACCTGGAGTTCTCCAGGCTCCGCTGCTGGAGGAGCTTCTTCCAGTGAATGGGAAATGAATGGGGAGCTGGACGTTCTGCTTCAAAAAGGGCAACAAATGTCCATAACATTACTCCATAAAGCTCGTGTAGTATAATCAAAGTCTTCTGACGCCTGACGATCGCTCTATGAGTCGAAAAAAAATTAATTTGATCCATTATTTCATGAAAATCCGAGTCGATCGCCATTGCATGTACTTCCGCATTACCAAACCTTGCAAGATGGAGTTTGCGCACTATCGCACACACAAACCTTGCGCGGCCACGGTGGCCTCGTGAGGTTTGGTAATGCGGAAGTACATGCAATGGCGATCGACTCGGATTTTCATGAAATAATGGATCAAATTACGTTTTTTTCGACTCACAGAGCAATCGTCAGGCGTCACAAGACTTTGATTATACTACACGAGCTTTATGGAGTAATTTTATGGACATTTGTTGCCCTTTTTGAAGCAGAACGTCCAGCTCCCCATTCACTGGAAGAAGCTCCTCCAGCAGCGAGCCTGGAGAACTCCAGGTAAGATGTATGAAGAGAAAACACTCACCCGAGTTTGTACTGGCATGAGAATGAGTAGATAATGACCGAATTTTAATTTTTGGGTGAACTATTCCTTTAAGACTACATTTCCTATAAAGAGGATGTTGCTACTTTAGTCAAAGGTTTTTGGCTCTTTGTCTTTACTGAAGAGGATAAATATATTGGAAATGATTTTTGCATTGGCTTTTCACACGTTCCACCATCTGCCATTGTGAGAAACTCTGAAAGCTGTAGCTCTGTTAGTGCTGGAAGAACAGCGCCCTCTTCCTGTTTTGTATGGTAAATCAATACAGCAGATTCCCACCGGCACACAATATAAAATGCAGTGCAGATGCCGGTACAGGCTGACAATCTTCTTGGTGATTGTCTCATTTATTTACAGTAATTATGCTAATGTCTCAATAATGTGGCAATGATTTATTGACGTTAAAATGCTACATGCAGCATCTTTAACATTTATTCATTGATTTTCAGAAATAACAACATGGAGATAGTCGCTCTAGAGAAAAGACCTTTGTTGCCATCACAATTACAAGCCAGGGCTTCAGGCCAGGGATTTTGTGTTTGTTGTTGTTTTTTTTGTCGCAGTGGTGCATGTGGAGTAACACAGTTTGGTGAGTGAAATCAAAACAAGGAAAACATTGGCCATTTTGATCTTCTGGGGGTAAATTGGATAAATGCCTATTATTATCATTATGTGTAATTTCACCTGTTTGTTTGACAGTGGGCTATTTTGTATATTTGGTAGTTTTCTTGCTGTGGTGGGTAAACACTGCTGAACACACACAAAGAAAACACTTAAAATCGGGACAAAAGAGAAGTTTTTACAGCACTATTAGCTTTGGGTTCCTCATATTGCTGCATGTTCAATCGGAACACCTCCACACTTCCCATCATGCCCCTGGTGGCAGAGGCTTTTGTAACGCCATGCTCATCTCTCATTTCATGCATGTAGATCTGACTTGTCCCTGCATTAGGATTCAGCAGGACCATTATGCATATCGTACTGCTCTGCTCCGAACAGAGAACCCTTTGTTAATGGCTGCATTGAGTGGTACAGTGTGCGACTTGGAGGGACAACTTAATTATTGATCAGAATGAAATACAGTGCAAGTGGGAGCATAATTTAATAGCTATACAAATAGTATTGGAACGCGCAGACGAGCTGTGCCAAACATATGTGGAATAGACATTGAGAATTTTTCTCAATTTTTAGACAGAGTTTGAACTGATGGACTGGACTGGCTGATGAAAACACCAAGGTTAGTTAAATGATATTGGAATAGGTCTGCCCGGCTGTCGCTATTATGCATCAGATCCATCAGCATTTCATTTGACCCCCAAGTGTCCACCATTTATTCAGTCAAAATACGTTTAATCTTATTCGTGCTCTGTAATGAATCATATCCTCTTCATTTTCATCCCATTTTCCTACTCTCCATTCCACCCTGGATTTCTTCCTAATATGTATTGTCTATCAGTACTCCGGCACTAACCAGACTTTTTTTTTTTTTTATCTTCTTCAGCACAAAGGTCCCATGCTGGGCGCAATTTTGTTTTCCATTTATAAGCCACCAGTTGGTCATACATAATTTGGAGGCGTACTATTGCTTTTAATTCATAAACTGATGACACACAGCTATATTTGCAAGCAATAGAAGGAGCTGTGATACTTTTGGATTGCCTTGCATTAAATGTTGGATTGACATCTTCCGACTTAATGAATATAAATCTAAAGTTATTGCCACTGTTCATATGCCCTCCAAGCGTGACACACCAAATTCATCAAAATCTAAGCAACCGGAAAATGATGTCAAATTTGTTGCTAGCTGGGCATCGTGTTTATTTTTGGCCTGAATTATGTGGGGAAAAAAAATCACAGAGTAAGAAGAAACATCAGTTCAGCTCTATTCTTATTTTAAAGTCCTTTCTTGCCTAGAACTAGATCAGAAAAGAGTCATGTTAAATTGATATCTTTAAACTTTTAAGCAGGGCATGGATTGGCCTCAACCTATATTACTAAACTTCTAACTCCTTTTGAATAGAGTAAGCCTTAGGTCTCTAGGCTTATCACTTTACAGGCAAAGCTCTATCTAATGTTCCTGTATTGAAGATCATTTTGAACGTCTACCAGCCATTTGTGCAATGAGTCTGCAGCAACTTGATGCCTTTTAAACTGCTAAACACATTATAAACTTGCATATATGTGATCAAGCTATCTGTCAGTACAATGACTTACACTTAAGTGGGCAGTGGTGGCCTAAAGGTTAGAGAAGCGAGCTTGTGATCGGAAGATCGTCGGTTCAATCCCCCGGACCGGCAGGATAAATCTTGGTGGGGAAAGTGAAAAGCAGCACTTGCCCCTCCCTCATTACCACCACTGAGGTGCCCTTGAGCAAGGCCCTTAACCCCAACCGCTCCAGTGGAGCTGCTCAGTGGCAGCAGATCAGACTGTGGTTGTACTGGTCAGCTTCCAGGTGTGAATGTGATCAGGGTGTTCCTGAAAAAGAGAGCATTGCTCTCAGTGAAACTCCCATGAATAAATAAAGGTTAAAAAAAAAAAAAGAATTATGATGAGTTATTTTGTGACTACTTCGTGTTAGTCCTTGTTTTAATAATAATTATAATAATAACTTAGATTTATATAGCGCCTTTCAAGAGACCCAAGGACGCTTTACACAGTGAGGCAGGCAAAACAAATAAAACAAGAACAGAAAATAATATGTTTTAATCTGTTGTGCTTATATGAACAAAAGCAGCGGTGTCAAGAAATCCCTTGTACGCTTTGTTGAGCTGTCGCTGACCTTAGCGTCGACGCTCGCCATCGCATTATTTACCAGCTAATTAGACGCGAAGCTCGGCCTTTGAGCGGAATGCGATTGGGCAAAATGATAGATGAAATCCTTCCTTACTTGACCTCGCTGTTAGGGGAGGTCTGGCTTCATGGCTGTAGCTCATCAGATGGCCGACGGCGATTATCATGCCGAACACCAACACAAATAAATGTCAGAAAAAGTCAGGCCGCTCATCCGTCTCTCTCCGGCGGAAGCGTCGTTTACCGTGAAAAAGATTAACTATGACTGGGGAGCGCTGGAGCACATGGACACAGCAGCCGTCAGCTCATCAAACGCATCTCAAGGCTTCATTAGCAGTCAACAAGCTTTCCTCTCCTCCTCCTCCGCGCCGTACCCACACTGCCTTCCCTCCAATCCCATCCCTCCCCTCCCCTCCCCACCTTCCACCTCAGGTGCAGCGTACATCCAGTTGTACATCTCAAACATTGCTATCCAACTGAACGCTATGGGATTTCCCGGTTTTAAAAGCCCCCCCCCAACACACACACATACACACACGCACGTTTTTACAGTTCCCTGCCCTCTCATCTCCCATTCTTTTCTTGGAGTCATCGCAAATCCCTGTGCAGTCCCTATGAAAGAGCACTGACATTGAAATTTAGATGTGGATTAATATGACTGGGGGGGCGCTTTTGTATGCAATACAAGGGATGCTGGTGGTGAATAAAAATGCATGAAAATGCTGGCATTAAATATGCCGTCCTCTTCCCCCAGGTCCCCAAAGTCGGAGCCCCTGGCATATTCATCTTTCCTTCTCTCTCTCTCTTGCTGCTTGCAACAAAACTAGTCTGTTCAAAATCATCCCAACCCTTCTTTTCCAAGCTAGTTTTCAGTGCAATTACTAGAATATTGGAATATTCTTTCAGTGTTTTTTTTTTTTTTCTATTGATCCTGCTGAAAGTTTCCCAAATGCCATTTTCTGGCATGAAGGCGAATCATTTCACACAATGCAATTTACTTCCCGAGAGGCCCACAGGCTTGAATGACAAGGAGCACCGCGGCTACTTTATTTTTTTTCGGTTTTCAGTGCAGGTGCATGAAATATCTGCCTCCGTCTGGTATTTGACTGTCATGGCGGGTGAAGCCGAGTTACGGTGAGGAATGCAACAACGGCGAGGACAGCTGAAATATGCAGCATAGCCTATTGGATCTTCACAGACACAGAGGGGCAAAGGGGAGGCTCAAGCTAGTGGAGGTAGAAATGAAATCAATGGTTCACTGAGCAGAGAGGTTGACTCCCGAGACCCGATCACAAGCCCCAACCTGACACCTTTCACTTCACTTCAGAGCTGACCATCAGATTCAGCCTGCTTGGCCTCTCCTCCTCATCTCAACACGCCAACTGTTACTCTTGATGAGGGGCGATGTTGAAAAAAAAAAAAAAAATACCCTGTAGTCTCTTCTTCAAAATGGGAATATGTGTGTGCATGCTACATTACGACGATACCAGCATATTTGACATCTGCGTCCTACATCAGCTGACCATCATTTTCCATTCCCGAGGTATTTGACATCTGCTTCCTTTCCTTACTGACAAAATCGGATGCGTGCAACTCCTAGTTATTACTGACCTGTTTTTGTTTGAGGAAAAAAACACTGTAAAACATTCAGGATTCTCGTACCCAAGCCTCTAGGAAGTTGTTTTAGTGGAGCAGCAACTGTGACAGTAACAACGAGCACTAACTTTGAACTGATAGTCGAGCAATGCGGTCTCAAACTGAAATCTGCATTTTTAAGCGATCTATAAAAAAAAAAAACAGCTCCGAAATAAATTGTGCCAGTTTTAATTATTCAAAATTCCCGGATAACCTTGTTACAGTTTGAATTTTTTGCCTGTAACATGCTTAAAAGTCTCAGTAAGCCCAGGAGCAACATTTAGGTGAGAGTAGGCGAGGTGAAGTGGGGGAAGGTTATACAACACAGATACTCTCTGTAGGCTCGAATGAAAGATGGGAAGGTAATTGTTCAAACAGCAGTGAATGTGCATTCTAGAGGCTGGAAGGATGCTAATATTGTGGCATTACTACAGCATGTATAGATCTGATTTTTCGCCCGTCACTGCTGTGGTATCTACTGTGCTAGACATAACTGCTACTGATCCTCAGGCTGGCCAGCAGGCTATTTGTGTGAGTGATTGTCCACAAATGTAATGATAATCCATAAGGCTTGGCTTTGACATGTGGAGTTAAGCAGGATTGTCAAATAATCGATTTCGCCCCAGTGCTTTACTTTTTGCCAAGCGGCCCTGCCATTCCTATTGGGATTTGTCTCTGATTTCTACAATTGATCTAGGGGATTTTATAGACACATGGGCTTGACTGCTGTTGCACTTTGCTGAACTTGATGGCAGTCATGCTTGGCAGCACTGCTTAATGATTTTTTTTTTCTTTGCATATTTATCTAGTGAGATGCCTCTGTTTTCCAAAGCAGAGTGTTACTAATAATGCATCAATAATTACCTGGTGGCCTCGCAAATGAAGTGTTTGATAGACACTAGCACGGAGTAAGTGGGAGAGTGTGGAGGGAATAGAAGAGGCCAATTTAATGTAATAACCCATGACATTTTCATATAAATAACAGTCAATTTTGCTACTCTCTATTGTCAATTGATAAAGCACAATAGTTAATCAACTTTACTTTATAGCCAGTTCATGAAAACTTTAGCATTTTCTGTTCAAAACACCCAGTGACTTTTAAGATTTACTCGGTTTTCAGGGTTTGTGTAGACAGAATGTGCATGGGTTTTACATGGGATTTCACATGGATTTTACATGGGATTCTCATGTGCTGTACATGGATTCCACATGTGATTTGATTTGCTCCAGAAGCATGCATTATCTCATCCAGGTCATGTCAAAGGACTACACCTACTTTTTGGGAAACTGGCTTGTTGGTCGACTTACCTTACATGTTATGATAGGAGTAGGACAGGAAGGGATGCTTTGTACATTTCCAGTCTGGCTGAACAGACAAAGAAAAGAGCGCCACCTACAGAAACTCAAACTTCATCAACAGAAAATCCAAGGAAAAAGACATCACAGCTCCGCCCACACTGTTTGATTGACAGGTGATCTCTGGGAAGTGCAGAAGATGTCGCCAAAATAAAAATATAACAAGGATCTTGCAGATTACCACTTGAAAATGGAGTTATTTTAATGTGGAGGGATAAAGAAAATATGAGTGTGACATATGTCACCCTTTGGCAGAAAAGTTTCAGCTTGATGAGTGCAATGTTGACACTAAAGAGTCTTGCTGACTGAGAGATTTTTCGGAAACCCCACTGCCTTCCACTGAACAAGAAAAAAGCTACGCATGTAAATTACCAAGCCTCTCACAGCATTCAGGGATGACAATGACACCCACTGTTATTCAAATTAACGGTACAGATGACATATAGAAACAGAAAAAACTGGTAGGAGCAGAAGAAAAATCACAGGACATGAAAACCTACTTCAGTGTTAATGAAAATACATCATCTTCCTCATACTTTCAAGTGGCATTTGTCACACTGATTGAACTTTTTAACTGAATTGCAGGGATGGAGAATACCTAGTTGCAACTACTTCAGGTACTACAACTGCTCTCCATACTAATTTTCTCAATGAACTCTATGGGAAAATTTGAAGGTGAGAAACCATCAAAGTTCTTCATGTCAATCTTTAAGCTCTGTGGCTCCGAGCCTGACATTTTAAAAAGTTTCAGCTCACACTCTTGCAAGTACAGCAGTAAACATTTTGCCAATACATTACCACAGAGACTGAACTAAGACATGGATTTTTCTCCTGGTTGAATTGAATATCTTTCATTGATATTGATTTTAAGCTGCCACTGACTAAACGCAAATATTAGTTGCTATTCTTAAAATCTGTCCTCATGCCCCCTACGTAAGCCTCCGTGTAAAAACCGTGGGATGGCTGAACCAAACGCAGACAATCAGTCCAATGGTTGTATAAAGTGCAGTAAAAGCTCTGGTCTTCAGAACAAGGTAGCTGAACTTCAGGGACACATTCATAACCTCTGCTAGATTCAGGAAAGCAAGCATTTTATTGACTCCTTCCTGCAACCTGAGTAATTGAAGCAATTGATAGCTCTGGAGCTTGCCATCCATAACATTGAAGAGCCCGTCGGTATCTCTACCAGGGCATTTTACTGTCTCATCAAAAGATGCTTGGAAGCTATTTATCAATGGCAACATCGCTGAGTAGGTGCTTCAGGGTATCAACCTTGAGGGACGGAGAGTAGCAGACATATGAGGCAAACAGATGGAAGAGATCGAATGAAATTAATTCTTTTATTGGTCTGGGTCTTCTTGCAGGAAGTGAATAAAACTCCAATGTGCCGGCTCATGAACTGTTCTTTCACTATCTGGCGGGTATGGCGTCCATGGCCATAGAGAAGCATGACAAATCCGCCATCCTTTGCACTTAGACGTAAAAGGACCAGAAATGTTTGAGAGTTATTATATGGCAACATCCTGCTTTGTGGGGGAGCTGTTTCTTGTCAACGGCAGGAGCGATTCATCCCCCAGAGATGGCCGAGCCCCGTTGAGACGCTATGAATTTAATTTCTGGCATACATCCAAGTTCCATAATTCTCTAAAGCTGTAAGATGCCACCGTTTACTGACAGAGAAATCCTCACAGAGAGAGATAAATATATGCCTATGTTTAACACAGGGGTAGGTGTGGAAAAACAAAATCCCCATTAATTTTTCCCATAGCAAACCAGACCTGATTGAAGGATCGGTTCATATGGGAATATGGCCAGTAGTTATAACAAACACCCGGGTGCTGTGTTTTTTTGCACAGCACCCGGGGACCAAAGCAGGTAAGACACACAGATGAAAGCTGTTTCTGAAGGAGAAGACTAAAGAGCTGGGAATTGTTTGGAGGGCTGCTTCAACCCAGTATATCCTAGCAAAACATGGATGTAATGGCAATGTGTGTCGCATTGTGTCTGCATTATGAAAACAAATAGATGAACTACCAATTGCCCCTTTGCAGAAGTATTCTAAATTACCATAGCAGCTATACCTGACAACTTAGTGGAAGACTCTTGCTGGCTGCAATGACTGAATCCATATCGAATCTGTCTGGCCCCAAAAACCAGCAATATCTTAAGATTGAAGCGACAGGTGACCTACAGTCTCCCAAAAGCCGAATGGTCTAAAAAGTACATACCCCAACATTGTTACCTATGTAGTCTTTGGCCCAAGCCCTTACACCATGGAATACCTGAATGTTTGTGTCAATCATTCCAACATTTCCCTCTCTAAAATTTCTTGTTGACTCTTGGATAGCAGCCCTGATATTTGGAAATCTATACCTACTTAAAATGACTCACCAGATATGAAATGGTCTGAGCAGACCCCAGACTAATTAAGTTGACCATGGTTTTTTCCAGTGTTGACAGCAGCAAGTTGGACTAGGCAGTTGCGCTCGAATTATCTGCTGGTCTGCCAACATGGCTGTTGGGGGGTTCTAGAATGCTTCTGGTTGTAACAGTTGAATAGTTTAACATCTAATTAAAGGGGCATTATGTAATCCATGACACTTGTCGACCTCCATCGCCGACCAAGGAATTGCAACAATTTGGCAGGTCTTTGGCTCACAATGGCCTGTAATTGATGCAAATAATACATCTAGTGAAGAGATAATATCACCGTACAAAATGCTGTAGCAATAATATTGCTTTGTCATTTGCTTTATTGACTTTATTGACTTGTTGCGACACCAGTCACCTGCTGGTAGCACCGTCCTCCATCATTTAGCAGTTAAAGTGCGAGTAGGTGGGGGAGGAGGTTGGGAGTGTCTTGAAATGCCAGTGGACGGGGAGTTTATGAGCCAAAGTGGACTACAGGCTGGAAAGTGAGTTTCGAAGGCCAGAAATCTCAGCATTTGGCCAAGTAATTGTTGAGTAATTTGTATTGCTCCACAACCCTATCAACCCTTACTCGGGGAGAAAGCTTTTAATTCTTATTTAAGCCTTTCAAGACTATTGTATGGAAAGGTGTAGCTTTCAAAGTTTTATGTATGGTAGGGACAAGTTAACATTCTAACAAGGGCTTTTTTGCAGCAGCTAAGAGCTAATTTGTGTGAACAGTGGGCATGCCAGCCCCTTAATCCCCCTCAAAATGCTCTGGATTTATTCCATGCCCCAGTTTATCAGTCGATGCAGTCCATACAACTATCTTCCTCCTCTCTAGTATCTCATCGCAGTGTGAGGAGGAGAGGAGCTACCTTCAATGCAGACATGTATGCACTAATGCCAGCTGTATTACTTTACATTGGGTTACTTTATGTGATGTTGAAAGAATTGGGAGGGGAGGCAGGAAGTGTGGCTGGAGGCGGGTGTAAGATAAAAAACTGCATTAGGTTTTCAGCACATTTATTTGTGATAGTATAAAATGGAAATCAAAAACTAATTATCAAAGGTGCAATAAGTAAGATTTTTACTGCCCCATAGCCTAAAATGACCATAATATATCTGTGGGGGTTGATATGGTTGTTGATCGATACCAGTGACTCCACAATTACTCGGTCAGGTGCTGAGATTTCTGGCTTTTGAAATGCACTTTCTGGCCTCTGTTTTGGAACAAACATTGGCATTTGAAGACACTTTACTAAGGTAGATTGACATCCAAGAGCCAAGAGCAATACAAAAATAATCCCATGAAGTAAATCATAAAGCAGCACAACAGCTGCACTGCACACCCAAGCTGAACACACAAGCAGAAGCCCTTGGAAGCATTAATTAATTATGCCCATTCCATTGTAATAAGCTCCCCAGTATGTTCTTTAAAATTGTCCAATTACAAGGCTGAGCTTCAAATTTAATTTGCGTGTGCATGTGTGTATGGAAGTGTGCGCAAACAAAGGTTAAATCGTGGTGAATTGCCGGAAATTAAAAGGTTTTACTGAGAAATTAGTTGTATAATGGCACCACATTTTTCATCATGAGGACAGGCTTGTAAATGTTTTGAAAATAGCCTAGAACATGATCTTGACTAAAAGTGTTGCAAAAAATTAATGGATTTACTGATGGACGTTTTTTGTATGGGGAGAATGCTGTTAGCATGACATTGGGCTGTGCACCAGGCTGTACAAATGAGAGGTTTTACTCAGAAGACATCTTTTGGGCACTAGTTTGGGCGAGGCTCCACAGCTGCAAATGGATACTATAAAAAGGAGTAAAAAAAAAAAAAAAAAGCAGTAAAAGTAATAAGCTGTACTTTAAGATCAGAGAAATCACAATGTTTGAATGATTTGAATTTATTTCACTAATCACTAAGCTACTGCAAAATGAAGTAAAACTAGTAATAGAACTGTATGTAGATAACAGGCTGACTATGATTTTAGAGACTCTTCTCTTGCAAAATATCACTATAATATTCCTATAGGGACCTACAGTGTCTGTCTGTGGTACTCAATAATGAGTTTATAGAGACCTTATTGTACTTCATGCTATTTTTTTTTATATCCCTGCTGTGGTATCACTATAACATTCCTATAATACTCCTATTGGGACATGCAGTTAAAATAGTGTCCTTCTAAAATTATAGGATTATAGTTCTTTTTCATTAGGGTTTGATGGCTCAAGAAACCTGGGTTCCCAGACATAATGTCACTGCAGCAAGGAGAACCACAGCCAATATTGCTGTGCAAAGACCTGGTGACATTCATGAGAGGGGGAATTTACTTCCTCAAGCCAGAGCTTTGGAATCCGTGGGCTGGTTCCCTGTACACTCAAAAAAGTGAAAGATGGGGCTGTCCACTTTGTATAAAAGTTTTATATTCAGATTATTTAAGATAAATGCATCTGTTGACTTAAAATATATTTTTCTAATAGAGTGTATGCTAATTCATTGCAGTTTATATCAACAAATATGGTTTGAATTGACTCAACACCATACAATTATGTGAGGTCAATGAGGAGCAATTACTGCGGGCGCAGCCGGAAATGACTGCTCCCTTCCTCCCTCCCTCTTCCTGTCTTAACACCACCATGCCATGAGGTGTTCTTTGGTTGAGTCATTGGCAAAGGTAAAGTAATCATTTATTTTTCAGCACTATAAGTATTTTTAACAATTTACTTTTGCGGGACATATTTAGTAGTTTCGGTGTATTTGAGATTAACAAAGTGATGTGATGATTCAAGCTAGCGTTAGCTTGCGTTAGCGTTAGCTAGATTTACAACTAATCGAGTTAGGTTTCATTTTAGGTTGATAACGTTAGCTACTTTTTTGCCATTCATGTAATGCAGCTTCTACCTCGCTTAGTATATGTGACCGTAAGTTACAACATAAAACTTACACCTACCTCCTGCAAGGTGTAAAGTAGGGCTGTACGATTCTGGATAAAATGAGAAGCTTGATTTTATTTCTTAGAAATGAGATCATGATTCTCTCTCACGATTCATAAGGAAACCAATTTTTAATAGAAATTTTTATTGCACTCTTTTGCCCGATTCAGACAGAAACGCAAAATATGTGATGGTGACTGATTTGGGACTGTCACATCAACTTTGTCAGCCAGCCATCTACACGTCGTCAGATGGCCACTAGAGGGCGTCTTTGACTGTGAGATGCAGTGTTTCTCATACAGGGGCTCAAACTTAACATTCCACAATTTGCTCCAAACTCTCTTGTGTTCTCTACATGATATTGCGTTGTTTGCACTGTTGAGGCCCATTCACACCTAGAGCGAAAAAAGATAACTACAAATTATAACAATACTCTGTTGCTCGAGCATTCACACTACAACGATATTGTTGCCGAATATTCAGAGAAAATATGGAGCATGATTACTTTACCAACGTGCTTTTATTTTACGCTCTCTCCAAAGTAAATAATGACATAGCCGAAGGATTTGGGTTCATGAATTGCAGCAAAAGAGAGAGGAGCTGGCAGAATCAATAATGCTCTTATACGGCGCTTTCATGACATTATTGTGCTTTGTTTATATGAGAGCTAGTGGTAGTCACCAAGTGAAGACTCTGAACACCACATCTACTGTGGATCAAAGAGTCAAGTCTCCTGTAGCCCATGTTGAGAGAAATACCTGTAACTTCACCGTGGCTGAACAGGTTTTCAATAGGCTACTCGTTACCGGTCATAGCCATTAAAAAGATAGGATAATAATAGCAATAATTGCCCTCGGCAGATCAGGTTGGCCAAGACAAGATGCTATTTTGTTAGTTAGCAAGATAACTAGCAAATACTCTAGTTAGCAAGTATATCCAACTTAGTAAACATGTCTTAAAATGAAAACCCACTACAAAGGATTTATTCTGATCAACAGAAGAAAAGGAGCGCTGCTTGGGTGTCTCTAGTACCTTCCACTGTTCTTTGGTGACAGGGATCAGAGTCTTCAATGGAAAAGACTGAGGTCCAAGGCATTCAAGTGGATTGGCCTGGAATTAAGTCATTTTTAGGGCAAGGCCACTTTGGCCTTTGATAAATACAAATTTATTGGGGCATCGCGGCCAAAATGTAGGGCACCAAGGCCAAAACCAATGGTTATTAAAATCCTTTTTTCAATCCTTTTTCCTCAACAAAATAAATATCCTAATAGAAAAATTAAGTGCTGCAGTATGATACAGCACATATGTAAGATGGCTCAGACTGCAAAGTTAGTTACATGTCCAGTAACACACGATAACGTAAGTGTAACCCAGGTTATTTTCTGTACATACAAATTACAGATGTCCCCTAAACGCCTCACATGCATACTATCGGTAGACGCTACGATTTACCGATGTTCCCTAAACGCCTCATATGCAGGCTACTGCTACTGATAGCGTTTTTGCTGCTCTCAACCCGGTTAATTTTGCTATAGTCTTCATTACAGCGGCTAATTACCCGCTGCACATTTAAACTTACACTAGTTCTGCTCAAGCACTCATAGCTCTCTCCTTTTTTAACGACTTTCTTGCTAATCCCACAGTTGTTTACACGCTTTTCAGATCTGCTAGTTACTTAGCTTAGCAGTTAGCGATGGCTTCTCTCTCTCCCTCTCAGTTTAATTAATAATTAGCTGTTAATGTTTACGTTAACGTCACACATATATTTGCGGGAGTGGGAGAAATCTCGCGCTACTGTTGATGTCCAGCGTGATGACGGAGACTCTGGGAAACGTGAGTTTGTTTATTTGCTGCATTGCATGTAGTTTTAAATGAAGAAATTCGCAACTTTATTTTAAGGGCACAACGGCCAGTTCAAAACAGGGCATGCCAAACTGACCGTGTGGACAGTTAATTTTAGAAGGGGCATTACGGCCACACTCCGGGGCATCCACGGCACTGGCCGTTTGGCCGTGGTATAATTCCTGCCGTCTTAAAAAAGCCTTTATTAAGTTGGGCTAAAACATTGAAATAGCTGGTGATGGCTGGGTCACGCCCAGCAAACAAACAGGTAGGCTATATATAGGGTGTAGTCTACTTAAGTGATAACCAATACAAGTATTGGTTTACTTTCATCTATTTGTTTTTATTGGTTTGTGATCATCTATTTGTTTTTAATTGCATTACTTCTGTAACCATGACATCTACCATCTTTGTAGGTTTTCTTTAATAGATTTAGTATAGTACCTGCTTGTTTACTGGGTGTGACACCCTGATGAAGGCCTTTGTAGCCGTAGGTCACCAGCTATTTAAATGTTTTAGCCCAACTTAAAGGCTTTTTTAATAATCAAATCCACTTGAGGGCCTTGGACCTCCTTCTGTTCCATTGAATTTATTGTAGGGATGCAGCTATCGATTATTTTAGTAATCGAGTATTCTACCGATTATTCCATCGATGAATCGAGTAATCGGATAAGAAATACTTTTGCTTTATTAAAGAGCAATAGTAAATATACAAAAGAGAAAAGCTGTCCGCACGAAGCTGTCCATACGACACTGTGATTTACTGAAAACGAGGTGAAATAATAATTATTATTGATATTTATTACTAGGCCTAAATATCATACAAGTTCATAAGACTGGCTAATGTACATTTATTTACTATGTTGAAGGGTTGCCCTACACCTGCTGACCCTACTCACTGCAATCAAACTAAACTGAATATACCTGCTGTATTGGACTGGTGCATTTTAGGCTCCAATTGCTACTTACACCACCTGATATTTTGCTTTCTGGGGTATTTTATGCATCACTGTGAGGGGAGTAGGTGTGTGTGTGTGTGTGTGTGGGGGGGGTGTATGTGTGTGTGACTATCATAATAATAACATGAATGAAGCTCAGGCTTTCACAAATTGACTGCAGCATTTTATTTTCTGTGGTTATTTTCTTGAGCAAAACTTAGCTAACTTAGGGACATCATAACTAGCCACCATATTGATTTACGTTCTTAACTAGCCATTACATATAGCCATAATTAACGTGCATTCTTTACTAGCCTTCATCTCATCCCGTTTTAATATTAAGTGCTGACTCCGCCCACCCGGGCCAGTTTCGGCGTACGCCGGTAGCAATTACAAGTGGACCCTATCCTACAGTCCCTGCTCTCAGCGGAGGGAGGAGCTACGCTGTGTGTGGGAAGCGCTGTGACCGTCAGACCTCTCTGGATTAGACGAGCAAGTAGAGAAAACCGGCATCAGCCGAACCAATTTATTGCCAAATGCTTTGGGATTCAACACATTAACATTGCTTCCCATGGTCAGAAAAAGTCGGCAGATTTGTCGCTAGTCGCTTTTGAGAAATAAAGTCGCCAGGGGGGTCTGAAAAGTCGCTAAGTCTAGCGACAAAGTCGCCAAGTTGGCAACACTGGATCCGAAACTTTGGACACTTTCTGTCGTTTTCTCTGGCCTGTCTCTTCTCTTCGCCCCTCGCTATTTTCTCTCTCTTTCTCCAGCGCGTTGTGCAACAGTAATAATCATCCGTGCGAAACACTGAGTGTGTATATAGTTATATGGATTAAACGAAGCTTCGATGCAAAGAATTTGCATCGATGATTTTTAGTAATCGAGTTACTCGAGTTTCTTGAGGAATCGTTTCAGCCCTAATTTATTGTGATCTTTGATATTCTGTGATCTGTCATCTCTGGTAATGTTGTTGTTTTTTGTGTGTTTTTTTTGTTCTGTGTATAGGATTCTGATGGCGTCACAGTTCAAATGGAGCTTGACCAGTTGGATGTCGGCATCTACGTGATCAAAGTTGAGGGAGGCGATGCCACAACATGTCGGAATAGTCATCAAGGTTGATTAATGAGGTTGATTAATCAGTTTAGTCATTTATCATGTAAAAACACCAAACATGTCTTGGTAACAGAAGATTTACTTGCTTTCTCTGTCTCACATTATATAATAAAAACTTTGGGGTTTGTTTTGGCTGCTGGTCAGAATAAGTAAGCAATTTTCAGATATCAGTTTGGTCTCTGGTAATTTGTGATGGCCATTTGTCATTATTTTTGACATTTTATAGAAAAATAAATCGATAATGAAAATAGTTAGTTGCAACCCTAACTTTACTGCATTTCAGTAAAACAGGTAAAACATCTTAAAGCAATATTCCACTTAGTTTTAACATGGTGGTTATTCGGCTCTTGACCGCCATGAAAACCAGAATATAAACTAATCACCAAGATCGGATGCAGCTGGACGAGTTTGTCATGTTTGAATGAGCCACGAAAATTTCCTGAAAACTTAATTTTAACATGTTTGTGAACAGATTCAGCAACAGATCCTGCTTTTAAGACAATAAAGCAGTAATTTGTCTCATGCTAGTGGTATTGGCAGTGGTATTGTTTGTCAAAATTATGATCACATTTCCCATAAACCCCTGTCGCAAAGAGGATGTTTTCACTGTCAGTAGTGTCTCTCACTGGTTTAGCTACAGGCTGTGCAGATAGTTCCCCCCCCCATGAAAGGTGCATGCCACCTAACATGGGTGCTAGTGGTGGTAATTACGAATCACTTTGCTGATGCGAATCATTTCGTTCAGTTTGGTGCAAAGATTCGAATCACTGACTATGTGATTCGTTCAGTTCCTCCCCCGCTCAGAGTCTGTTGTTCCTTTGCCTGATCCGGTTAGCTCAGCGAGGGCATCAGCGTTCTAGCAGCATGTTCAGTTCACCTCACTCCTAGTTTACTATATCACATATATTAACTTTTAGTAATCTGACTATAGTCATGTAAAAAGTTGCCTATTCATCACATAACTTATGGATGCATGTGCTGTTGTGTTCTAACAGAGCCAGATGGAGGCAGAAGGATCAGCTTCACATGAGGGAAGACAGGCCAGCAGAGTTTAGGTGATTAGATGATGTAGAAAGTTAAACTAAAATAATTGATCTCTCTAATGCTATCTTAACATGTTGTGGTGATCAATAGAGTTGCCAGTGTCACTGAGTTAACCTGAATATATTAATTTAAAAAGTTGCCTATAGAAAGCCATCAAGAGTCTTATAATAGAGCATGCAGTGCTCTATTCTAACAGACTCAAACCACAGCACTGTATGCAACAGCCATCTAGGGCAGTGGTTCTCAACGTGGGGTCCGGGGACCACCAGGGGTCCTTGAGAGGGTTCCAGGGGGTCCCCAGCCAATTGATGAAGTGTTAAACTTCACCATTATTTCATTTACAAGAAGTTAACACAATTAGAGAATGTAGAAGAATGACTGTTTTGATCATAGTTTCACTGTTATCTCTCTACCTACAATACAGATAGTGATGGAATTCTGGACAAAATCATATCGAACAATAAAAATATTCTCAGATTTGGGTCCAAGAGACAAAATCTCATCAAATGGGGGTCCGTGGCCCTAATGTGGACTAAATTAGGGGTCCTTGATATGAAAAAGGTTGAGAATCACTGATCTAGGGGTTCAGTGCAGTGTGCAGTAAAAACGCGCATGAGCAACAGAAAGGTGAAATTGCTTGGCTCGTCAATAGGCTAATCTTTACAATTTAGCTACAGATATGTCTGAAGAACATTTGGATATACATTATGAAGATATCATATCTCATATTCTCATATATATAGATGTACCACTTCTAAAATGAAATTGATGCCCTTGACCAGCACAATCATATTAATTTTTGCTTAAAAAAGTTAAAATGCCTATGTCTTCTTGAAGATGATTGTTTTGTCTACTTAAATGTCAGCATATAACCAATACCTATTAACCACCATGCTAAAAAACAACCAACCCCATCTCGCCCTGTCCTGTATTTCCATCTCACAAATCTGGTCACCTATACTCATGGGACTCATTTTTCATTTTGCAGTATACAATGCCCAAGTCCAACCTTTGGATTCTGTGACCTTGGATATGCCGTCATACAGGGCTGATGTTGTGGAAAAATGCCAAAACTGTTAGGTAATGTAAAATGTAATGACGCCGCTTGAGTTGGCTCCTGTACAGCCCCTCACAGGGTTGGGTGAAGAGCAGGTTTGAACTGAGGACAATGGTGCTTGCACATTATGCATATATCAATGGACACAGCAGGGCTTTCATGTAAGTTTAAACACTAATTTCCCTTAGAGCATGATTGTAGAACTTCACAGGAGGTCTGAAGAATGTTACATATTCACACATTTGAATAAATTGTTTCCTCTTCCCCTTAGGGAACCTGGGTCATATTCATAACCTAGCCTATAGTTTTTTGCATTTTTATGATTTGGTTGCATCTTTTATGCTAAACAAAAACTTTTTTCCTTTAAAGTAGGCTAACTGAAAAATAGATTTTTTTTTGTTTTGAAATGTAAGGACTTAAAGGTATTAGGTTCTCTGGAAAATACTGAGAAATGTGTAGTTATATATATAGTAGCCTGACTTAAAGGGGCATTAAGCAATCTGAGTTTTATTGACTTTTATCGGCAGCTGAGGAATTCCAACAACATTGACAGTGCTCTGGCACAGGTTATGGTGGCCTGTAATTGAATAGGCTAATTGAAACGAATAATAAAGTTACATTCTCACAATAGATTCAAGCAAGCTAGCTAATTAGAGCAGAGATCCAACCGAAATGTAGTGAAGAGGTGACAATATCATGATGCAAAATACTGTAATCATTTCACTGCTCTGTCATTTGCTTTTTTTTGGCTTGAGAACAAAATGTTTTGTGAGTCCTGGCTCACTCACAGCACCGACCTCCATCTTTGAAAATACAACAGAATAGAGGCGGGAAAGTGAGTTTTGAAAGCCAGCAGTCTCAGCACCTTGCAAAGTAATTGTTTAGATATTTGGTATTGATCAACAATCCTGTCAAACACCTGGAGATCAATTATGGTCATTTTTTATGCTATGGCAAAATAAAAATCTTACGTAGTGCACCTTTAAAGTAATTAATTTGCTTTCCACCCCTGACTCCTACCATGGTCCTATTAAAGCCACACTACATGAAAAATCCCTGCATGTAGCCTACATGAAGTCTTCTTCGTGGAGTGAGTAGTCTAACGAGCCTACTGCCGCTCTGTTTCTGACTTCCATTACACTGTAGTATGGGAATTTGAATTAGGAGAAGCGCGGCCAAGATGGATGAGTGATTGAGATTGTCTGTAATAGTGAAATAACGGCGGTCTGTGGGACGGCAGCGCCTCCACAAGCAGCAGTCGCTAATAGCTGCTTCAAGCTAGCCAGAGACAGCCGGGACCGGACAGGACATGAGCCGAGTTTGCCTTCAAAATAAACACATTGCTGTGTTTCGCTGGACGGTTACACGCGCGTTCGACAGTAAGCGGCTTTATTTTGAAAGCTAAAACAGGAAGTTGTCGTGTGTGTTCCCGCTAGCTTGACTCTGGTACCGCCGCCAATAACCTCACTGTTGAAGGAGGGACTTTGTTGAGCGCTGCGTTGGTGGATGCTTTACAGTCAGACAGAGGGACCGGGGACTTGAAGAAAAACACTTTTCAGGATTTTCAGAGACAGAGAGGCTAATTTCCCCCCCAGACGACATCACAGAGAAGACATACAACAGATCGATAAACATGAAAAATCCTCTGTACTGGGCTATGCTGGTCGGGATGACCGTCCTGCTGATGGAGCAAGGTAAGTGATGTGTTTTGTCAAGCTTATATCACTTGTTATCATTATCTCCGGCTCAGTTTTGACAGGACTGTGCGCCAATTTGTTATGTTCTCATCTCAAGTCTCATATGCATGTCGTGGGCAGCCTGTCCGCCTACATTTGACACCAGGATGCTTGCCATCTAAGCCGCAGCTTAAATTAAGCGATTAGTGAAGTGCAGTTTAGCTGTCTTTGTGCCAGTGGCTTGACTCTCTAAGTATCCGAGTGGTTTGCTTTGAATTTATTTATACACGGCTCCTTGGAATATTACAGCCTTTCCCCCCCCCCTTCTGTGAAAGTTTAATGTTGTCAAGTTGATCCCCAGCAGATAGAGTTATGCCTCAGTTTTGCATTTTTGCAGCGCCTCTGAAAAAAAAAAGAAAAAAAAAAAGAAAGGTTAGGTTAACGTTGTACATATAGTATGCTGGCAGGGCGGCTGTAGCGTTCAATGGGACATGCTTTTATTTTAATGCAGCTAGACAGTTGGTGCAATAAATGTGTCTTTTCTGCGCGTATGTGGCTCCCGCTGCCCGTGGATCATCTTGACGCATGGTAAATCTCCCGGACGGGAGGTCTTTGCAGCAAAGTTGATTAAGTATTAGTTCTTAATCCACATTGACTTCGTGTTCAGGTCAGCCAAGTTAAGCCGTGTATTCTCCCGGGCAGGCAAGAGGGCTTTGCTATTGGAAAAAGGGGGGACATATGCGCCTGGAGCAGCTTCTGTCTTTTATTCGACCCTGTTTACACCTGACATTAAAAATTCAAGCCACCAACTAGACTGGGACTAGTGGGGCCCGAGATGCGCTTAAACAAACGTGCAAATTAAGCCCACGTAAAGGAAATGAAAATAGCCTATGATTTCCCCTGTGCATCTTCATCACACCCACTCTTCCCGGTGTGCGTTTACACCTGTTTATCCGGCCTTGAGCTCCATCCTCAATCTGCAATAGGATAGGGCATCAAGTAACCTAACATTCAACCACATACTGTCATATTTATCATATGGCAAAGACCCAATGCCATGTGGTGTGATGGTAAAAACACAAACAAATAAATAAATAAATGCAGGCTGTTTCTTACTCTTAAACATCAACCATCCAACTGTCACCATTTTTCATTTGGCCACCAGCCCCCTTGCTCTTTACAGATGCCTGTGCTACTGTGCGAAATGCTTTCCTCCAAAACCACAGTACTGCCCATTATGAGAGGCACTGCAAGTCTCCTAAACAAGCAATTTGTCCAGAGGTAGCACACAGCCAATATTGCGATGTGGAAGGTTTTCAAAATGACACATACAATTTTAAAAATGATTCTTTCAAATTGAACGGGCAAAGATTCACAGTAGTGACACACCTGGTACAAGGACAGCAGCAGCTCACATTATAGTGCAGAATGAGCTGAGCTAACGATGTACACATCTGTTGTTTTCTCAACAACATTGATTTTTAAACAAGATCAGCAAGTTTAATATCATTTGTTATGATTACTTGAGAGACTTGAAGAAAAGCAGAGTAATATATGATCATTTAAAAAGTCTCCAATATCAACCATTCAATGAATGAACCTTTCCCCCTGCTTTTCACAATGACAGCCCTTATTTTAAAATACCAATGATCTACAACTAGCCTACTTCTTAGGAAATGACAACAACAACAAATTAAACATAAATACAATTTTCCCTTTATGTACTTAACATGGAAATCAGCTGTAGTGAAGGACTTGTTGCACTGAATAGTAGATGCTCTTTCTGTCCTCAAAGTAAAATATGGCCAAATTACATCAGCTGTGTATAAAGTAAGAGAAATAAGCATATTACATTGACTTTTACCCTTAGAAGCAAACTTTAGTCTTACTGTGAGTTCACGACTTATGTAATTATGGAAATCATTGGGATCAGTCATTGGAAGTACATTCATTTTCCATTATCTAAACATTTGAACAGGACAAAACAAATCAAAACATAACATAATATAACATAACAGAATGTAATGTAGTGCTAAATTGCTAAGTTGAGGACTCTGATGTAGCCTAATTATCTGGGACACAAGCATTTGTCTATAAAAATGTGTATAAATCACTGAAGAAACTGGGGAACAGACTTTCTGCACTTTTGAACCTAATTATGTGCTTTGAGATGTGTCAGTGGTAAGAAAACGATGGAATTAATCAAGCGGCTCACTCAGTGAGATCTAGTATACCAGAATGAGCAATTTCAACTTTGTGCACAGCATTTAGCAATCACTTAATGAAACGAAGCGCACTCCGTCGCCAATCCAATACCAAATGTTACTTGGTTCGCAAAATAGTGTAGTCATCATTTTACAGGGAAGAAATAGCGTCAAGTGAAAGAAAACCTCTGTATACTTGACAGAGTTTTTGAAAATACATAAATCAGTGTTGGAGCCAGGGAGATAGTATTTTGTATAACTGTCACATCGGGAATGTTAATACTTTTAATCCACTTGCAAAAATATTGTCCGTGTTTTTCCTGTTTCAAGCCCAATCCACTCTCCAGACAACACCAACCTTGTGCTGAAGGCATTTGCATATCGTCAGATCGCCTGCAGAATTGGAGATGTGTTAGATTAGATTAGATTAGATGAAATTTAAATGATCCCCTTGGGGGAATAGGGTCATTGCAGTAACAGAAAACAAGTACAGAGCAAATACAGAGCATGCATGATAATACAGCAAATAATTACAACAAAAGCACATATTGAGGATAATACAACAATGAAAGAAAGTCTGACAGATTTACAGGTTGCCAGATGTTTGCAGTTTAGAGTTCTATAGCTTGCAGCATAAAAGCAGAGTGTGCAAAATGTGCATTGTTGACTCTGCACATTACTAACTCTAACATTACTTTGCGGTTTCGTATGCATTACCATGCGTTAGTAAGTAACACGCTACCTCCAATACTGGTACAGATGGAAGAACATATGCACAGAAACGTGCCCAGAAGTGCAAACGTGCATTGTTAGCCGTTCTCGTTATCGGATCACATTTACAGCTGGAAAAGTGGCACATGAGCGGAATGAATATTTATGAAAGAAATAAATAGGCTCATATACGGAGAAATATGTACAGGTCTTTGCAGGGGCGCAGATCAGACCTATGCAAGCGGGGCGGATGTTAGTGCAGATCACAGGGATGGAGGGAAACAGCGCAGAGCGGACGATAGAGACAGGCGGCCAGGCTAAAGCACTATCCTAGCTGGCTGAGGCTGGAGCCGCTGTGGCAGGAAGCACTGTACAGCTGGATGGCAGTCGACACGAATAAGTGCTTGAAGCGCTTCTTGGTGCACCTCGGGGGGGATGAGCCGCAGGCTAAAATTGCTCTGGGGCTGCATCATCTCACTGTGGAGAGGGTGTGAGGCATTGTCCAAAGTGAGCTTCAGTTTGATTTGGTGTTGATGTGTTGTGCTTTTTTTTTTTTTTTTTTTCCCTTTCTCTTCTTTTGTATGTGGTAATGGTTTGCAACTTCAGCGTTTGTTATTGATTATGTTACGGCGCAGAACCGTGTTTCACGCGGATACTCAAGTTTTAGTTTCGTTCCGTAGCGCCACGCTGTTCCTCCTTTGGGCTTCTCATGTGTTCGGTTAGAAAATATGTGTGACTTTAGTAAAGGGCAGCTTTGCGGCGCCCCCCTCAATGAAAGTAGTCTTCCGTTATTTTCTCCTCTCCAACAGCTTTATCATGGAGAGGGTGCATTCTGTTAGATTTATGCTTGACCTCAATGTCATACATGGTGAAGAAGCAGTAGTAGTAGTAGTATGGGCGCGGGGCTCTTCTGCTCTTTTCTTTCTATCAGTATGAGGTAAGGTGAGGTGGCAGAAGTGATGCAGTGGAGGCAAAGAACAATTGGTCATACTGTTTTTCTTTGTGGATTGAATTTGCAAGTAGTGTCCAAAATGTGTGAATACATGTTTGCCTAAAACCTGGGAAAAAAAAAAAATCTGCACCCAGTTAGATACAACAATAGACCTGTCTTCCATGAGAACTGAATGAACAGACTCAAACATGCGAGGGGTAGGTGGAAAGCAGTCAGACGCCGAAACCAGTGGGCGTTGTGTTTGTTGGAAGAAGGCGAACAAGTTGCACACACACACACACACACAAAAAAAATGCAAAACACACTGAAACATCATGATATCAAACTGTCCAAAAAGAAGGAGCATATGTTCTTTTTTCCCTCCAAAAAACAAAAAACAAAAAAACAAAAACCACAATTCTTTCTGGAGTATTAATCCAGCTTAAGATAAACACTGGTAATGAGGCAGTCTCATTGTCTAAGCGGGGCAGCCCCCCCCCCCATCCCCCTTCCTTACCCCCCCTCCTCTCTCTGTATGTGGCTGGGAGAAGACAGTGCAGGCTGTGTTGCCAGGATGCAGCAGAAACTCTTGTGGTTTTCTGGCCAAGACCCTTGCAGGCCTGTTTATTGTGCCCTTGTCTTTCCTCCACCAGCCCGCCCCGGCCAAAGACGAGAATTATAGCCGGCTAAATCGAAATTTGGAGCAACAGCTGTTATTGGAACGACCGGCCGAGAGAGAGAGAGAGAGAGAGCAGAGAACGGATAGGGGCGGCGGGACGGGAGGCATAGCGCGCTCGCTGTATGCCGCCTTTTGTTAAAGACATTGAGATCATTGTTGATGGGTAGAGAGTGTTCTCCTCTTATCGCAGGGTTACAGCTACTCAGTGGGGATCTCAAGGCGAAAGAGGCAGAGCCGCCGCGTGTAAAAAATGCCCGTGTCCGTCTCCCACCGCACGGTCCACATAATGGCTCCGAGCGGAATGAATGGGCCGAGCTGGCGGATGGCAGACAAAGGCAGGTAGGAGAGGCTATCTCCACCTGTGCGCAGTGGAGCGATATCAAAACGCGATAAAGGGGCATCATGTAAATTGGACGGGGAGATGTTATTTAAGCGGGACAGTTTACCGGCTGCAAAGGAAAAATACTTACACTGTTATGTGATGCGTCATCAGTTTGTGAAGTGACATTTACCTTTTTCGGTCTACTTCAGTTACAGATTTCCCACGTTTCCCAGAATGCCTTTCGATAACACTCGGAGAACAGGCGTGAACTTGTTGCGTTCTGCATGTAGGTACAGAGTCCTGTGGCTGCATTGCATTCTGGTCTATTGAGGCTGCTGTCAGTGGAGAAATTGGTATCTCTTCCTCTTCTGTGATGGATTCCCCCCTGTATGATTGTTGAAGTATCAAATGGTGAGTGTAGAAAGAAGCCCTCGCTCTTTGATTTCGAAAGACTGGCACCAAAACCTGACGTTTACCGCTGATGTTTTACATAACTGAAAAATATTCTAACACTTTAACAGTGTTTAAGTGCTTTAAACATTTTTCCTCAACTCAGGAAGTTGCCCTTGAAAGGCTTCATGTTTTTTGTGTTTTTTTTGTCATTTAAACTTCTTGGTGCTTCCCGACACAATATGTTATTAAGGAAATTAGGCGCATTAGGTGCAGATGATGAGTGTGAGTAATTGACATTGCTTACTCCACAGATGTGAAATTGCCACTTTCCTGTTCCATCAAAATAACAAGTGGGCTTATTTGTTTACTGAAAAAGCAGATTACAAATTGGAGGTAATTGGTATCCAGTTGTCTTGTTCATTCCTGTAGTGGGAAACAATGTACTTGTCACATTTTATTGCAGCAGTCAAGATTGCAAATGACATGTGCTTTTTGTGTTTTTTTTTTTTTTGTGTGTTTGGAATGCGCACAAGTTCGTATCACAAATGTAGAATGATTTTTGGGTTGTAGAAACTTTCTTGTAACACTTTAATAGAGGCCTGATTGATTCACTCACCCTCACTTTGGGTCAAGAATTGAACAAGCAGCTGGAGCTTCGACTGACGGCTTTCAGCATCTGTATTGTGCCAACAAAGAAGAAAAACAACACTTGGAACAGGTTGAGAAAAATCTGATTTTTGGAGTATAATCATTATATACTGTAGCTTTCACTGTCCCTATAGAACATGACAACAAGTAGTAAGAAATAGATAGATGGAAAATTCAGAAGTGATGTTTGACAAATGCAGATAAACACTCCCAGTCAAATCATTCATGGACAGAAAATGATGTTGTATTCTGTTGTATTCGAGGTAATGGAAATGTATTGAAAGAAGCCCTGGGTTTGCAGATGGCCTCTCCACCACTTTCCTGGCTACCCAGTACTGCAGCGTCATCACGCAGCAACAATACATCCAATCACACAAAAGTACAGAGTGAGCTAACTGAGGAGGTTTTCTTCCTCCGCGAAGTTTGCCAAGTCCCAGTGAGGTGGTCATGTGGCTCGGTGGCAACAAGGGCCATTGCCAGGAGAGCCTGATTAATAAGCAGCGGGGATAGTGACTCGAGACTGCGTCCATTCACCAGGTTGTCGTGTCCGAGGAATGCTGCCTTGTCCAGAGACCCAGAGCTCGCACTCGGCGCCAGTTGTTTCTATGTAAGCAGCCTTATAGGAAAAGCTGCTGGATGTATATTTGTCCTTTGGGGTGAGGGAATGCCAAAGGCTGTTTAGCAGAGTGGCATGAAGTGCTGAGAGTTCAAACTCTTTCAACATTTTTGACTTCTGACACAAAGGCGGATTTTTTTTTCCTTAAGAGTTTAGAAGAGCTAAACTAAGAAAGAAATTGCTGAGAGGCATGGATTCCAAGTTGCCAGGCATTTCTCAAGTTCTTATTGTTTGTTAGGAGCATTATTTATGAAGCTGTTATATGCAGCTGCAAGTTATGGATTTTGGATGCCGTTTCCTGCATCTCATTTGAATAATCTCATCGAACATCTGTTGGTTAATTTTGTTTTTTTTAGATTAAATTCTATGCACATAGGTTAGAACAACACATATAATCAAAAGGATAAAGGAACAAGGCGCTGTGCTGGAGGGTCGATGCAGTGACCTCTCTCTGAAACAACTCCAACCACAAACAGAATAAATTATAATAAATAAAATAGTGAAGTGTCAAGTGTAAACTTCCTTGCAGTATCATCCGGCAATCTATATAAATTTTGGCCTAAAATAATGTCACTTATGGCAAAGTGCCAGACTCAATACCTCATTCAGCCTCTGGACCCCCCCTTGAAGCCAAATTTCACTTCAGTACAGAATTGGCACTTTTTAGCCACATACCAAATATATGACAACCGCCAATGCTGTGACTCTAGGTATCCACATTTTTCAAGAAGTAATTTTGTGTTATTTATGTGGGGGAATGGTAAATTAAATAAGATAATTAACTATAGGCTGATTTTTTTTTTTTTAAAAGGGGAGAAAGCTACTACTATGGGCCTCTATTCTTGTCTATGCGTCATGTATTTTGGTGAAGAGCTTTCCAAAACAGTCAATGCGACGCATCTATTGAACACTAAGAATTACTCTTTGACTTTTGTGCTTCCAACTCTCCCACCTCCGAGTGCAGACAAATCAAAGCGTGCCTTTTTCTCATTTCAGTCCAGCAACAACAGCTTTCCCCTCGAACAAAACGGCTAAAATGGCGTAACACATAACCTATAGTAGGAAGAAATGTGTTGGGAGAAAGTATAGGATGCAGTGGAGAGAAATGACAGGAAGAGCCGCGGCTGGCAAGGAAACGGACAAGAAGCTGCCAAGGAATCACTGTGAATGATGGTATTTGTCTTCCATTTGTCCGGCCAATACAAACACAACTGGAACCGCAGTGTTGCAATGCATTTCAGAGGGGACCACTTTTGCAGCCTTTACTTAGCGTTTGCCCTGGGTATCTTGAGCGTTGAGCGTCGTCGCTCGTTTTCAGCCATGCCCAGATCCACTCATTAAACTACACACATTCACAGTCGGGAGCATCGCAGCATAAGAAGAAGCCGTAGTCTTGTAGTGTTGCTAGTGCCACTGGACACTGGTCGCACTTGTGTTTCTTGCTAGAAGCGGTAGTTGATGCCCGCACAGTGGGAGATGGAGTGTTTTGTAGCTACACATGAAAACTCCGGTTCTCATGCGGAAAATGGTATTTCGGAGGCCTATTTCAGGATTGCTAAAAGCAACGGGAAGAAACAGCGAAAGCCGGCCGGGCCGACAGGCCGGATGATCGTGGAGTAAAATATTTACCAGCAAAATTCAGCCAGCAGCAAAGTTACATTCCTACCAAGACACATACTGTAGTAGCTATGGTCTGAATGTGAGATTACCCCCTCGATGAGCCCCGCAACAAGCAATAGTAGCTTTGCGTCTCGCTATCTGATTCTAATTTGTCTTTGTTTGCTTTTTGATTTTGTTTCCTTGTTTGCCTTTTTTTTCTGCTCAGCATGACCTTGCCGTGATCTGAGAATTCCATTGTCTGCCTTATAATCTGCTTACCTGTAGTCCTTGTATCCTGAATGGGTAACAGCTCTCTCCCATTGTGCGCCAAATATCCCTCTCCTGCCTGCACCGCTGATACAATCAAACTTGTTTCTGCTATTCTTAACCCAGTTGATTGTGGGGACTTCCCAGCGTTACAGGAGTGCTTATATGGCCTGAGATAGTCTCCTCAGCCTCCCATATGTTCTCTTTATCTGATTTGAAATCTCAAAGGAGGAAATGGCTCTACTTTTGGTGGGGCCCGGCAGGTAGATACCTATATCAATCATACAGCATCACCTGCCCAGATCCATGACATCCATCCCGAGATAAGGAAGCCACTCGAGACCGGACCCGCCCACCTGCATTAATAGGCGCCTCACAGTTGGAAAGTGGCTGTGTATTCCGGGGCCCGTTTAAACAGCATAGTGGTATCGTTGTAATTTTGGAGCAGATGGCGGAGTTAGTGGTTAGCAAGCACATGGTCTGTGGAATAATCTGTGTGTAATTATTGGGGGCTTGCCTGGGCATTTGTGAGAAGCACGAGAGATAATATTTCAATTAGTGCTATCATTGATTGTGCTGGAAGCCCCTTGGCAAAGGCCTTTGTGGTGGCAATCTGGGAGAGTGTTAATAGGAAACAGTTGAGTCTCTTGAGAGCAGGAATCTTCATTAAGGATATAGTTGTCATTTTTTTCCCTCTTGAACCGCCTCATAGTGGAGCTGCAAAGTCGTTCACCGAAGTGGGTCTGCAGAAAGTGTTCGCGGCTCACCGTTCCTCACTCAGTTTAGTCTCTATTGCCATAATATATGCCCCCTTGCAAACAAAGGTGACACCGTCTTTTCAATGGAAGGGGGATGTATTGTGATCCGGAGGTATTAATCCTAAATTTCTGACGTGGCGGGATAGAGCCCGACGATGTTATCTGAATCATTCCTCTACCCTCGTGATTGATGAATGTGAAGTCACCAGATCGATTGGGCCAATGTAACTCAAAGCGCCTCTTAAAGGACCTACAGGCGCTCACAAAGAGTCACGGAGAGCGCCAGATAAGGAGGAGAGCCGGCAGGAATTACGAGCTTCGTATTTCTATTTGTAGTTCAGAAGCGCATGAATGTGTGCACGTCCATGTCCAGGACATGCAAGCTCATAAATATTTACCCAGTGTTTTCCATGTTCTGGACATTACGATAGTCATGTTTTCGTCTGATGACTGATTCAGCAGAAGAAAGGAGCGCGGCGCATGACATCTTATAGCTTCGCCCGGTACTCATGAATATTTATGAAACGCCAGTCCGCCGAGAAGACTATTACGGTTCAGACCTAGTCGACCTAGCTTGCATCCCCCACCTTGTATCTGAGAAATTTAAGTTCTTGGCATCAGAGTCGGCACACAGTTGGTTGCCAATCTGCATAGAAGTAGCTTTTTAATTGCAATCACATCAGGAGCAGCTGTCAAAGATGAGCCCTAATGCCATTTACCAAGATGATTAGACCAAACGCATGGAGCACGGTGAATGCGGTGCTGTCAGTCTATTTGTGGCTTACTTGTGGCAAGGCATCACTGATGTCCAGCGACGGGTCTAATGCACCTTACTGTGCTTCGAGTGCTCCGATCCGACCCCTCTACATCGCTCTGATATGGTCGAATAAATCTCAGGAGATTGTGTTTTTGTGGACTTAATTTCAGTATGAAGTGTGAGAATTGTAGATTCACTCTGTTGTTTATTGAAATGCCACAGGTGGGACAGAATATTAAATGCCCTGCTGTCCATAATGTAATCTTGCAATAGATATAAATGTCATAAAGAAATAATTTTTGATTTGTAACAATAACCGGTATCGTGTGCACAGAATTATTAGCTGTAATTTACAAATCCTCCATTCCAAAACAAGTGTGACATCTTTATTTTGGTCCGTAGGCTACATAGGTTTTCTTGCCCAATATTGTTTAATATATTGGAAGCATTGGAGTCTGTGAATAACAAGCATTCTAGCCCAGAAAATGGAAGAAGGTATCATTAGTGTGTGCACTGAAAACAAACTTGGCAGGGAAAGTTTAATATGACTGTTGTTTCAGGACTTCATTTACAACCAAAGTCTCAACAAAGCTCTTTGCATTACTTCAGACTTTGCTATGCTCATTAAATTTCATGGAAGCTTATGTAGCCCCCCCCCTTATAATTAATGCTCAACGCTTGAGTGGCAATCTTAATAGTCTTTTAAATGGTCAATACAGAAATGAATGTTTCTCATTAATCAAAATCCCGTTGCTGTGATTTCTGCAAAGCCGTTTTCTTAGCCTTGGTATAACACACCATTCAGTTAGGCCAAATGCCATTGTCCCAAATTGAGAAATCACTTTGTTTTCCCTTCTCATAATGGAGAAGTCTTTTGGGAGTTATGATTAGAAAATATATTGTTTTCCTCAAAACTGTAAGCTTGGTTTCAGTATGAAAATATGCTTTAATGATCAATCCTTGCTCAAAAAAGGCTTGCTGGTCACTTTCCAAATCTGCAGGAATCCTACTATTCCAAATGGGGAGAGCAATTAAAATAGTCATAAAATCACTGACTACTTTGTGATTCTGCCCTGAACCGAGGCCAACACGGTCAATAACTTTTTCACAGTTGTATGTGCAAATTGCTCATTATTCCACAACACCAGATATGGAAATAAAGAAACTTGAATGACAACCTAAACTTTTCAAAAGGACAATTAAAAGTCCTTTCCCCTTTTTTTTTTTTTTTTTTTTTTTTTTTTTTTTTTACATGTGATTGCCCATGCTAATTGGAAAAGATATATAGTCACTCAACCAGTTGAATTATGCAGCACTGGTTTTAAACTGGGACACACTTGCCCACCCTCATTTTGGTGGCTATACGGCAAACCAAAGCGACCTGTGCAGTTCCCTTTCCACGCTCTCCACTCATCATATTAATTAAATAAATATGATTGCATTAGCAGCTTTTAGCCCAAAATACATGTATCATGAGTATTCTGATAAAAACAATCCTTAGTTTCACCTAGTTATTCTATTTTGTTGCAAATCTCTGAACTAGCAGCAGCTGTCATTAGAGCACACACACACAGTTAGCAACACATTTATAATCCTTCATATATCTCCATCTGATATGACGTGTTTAATCATATCCTTAAATTATAGGTCAATAATGTGCTCACTAGTAGTAAGGCTATATAACACAAGCGTGTAATAAGATGAACTTTATTGACCCTTGAGGGGAAATGGGGCCATTGCAGCACCGAAGAAAAGGAAATAGATAGCAATGCATAAAAATATTTAATGATCATCACGTTTCTAGTGGCTGGAAAGAATTCTCCCTATGTTGATCATTGGCAGATTTACAGACCATCTTGGACGGTGATACAGTATTTTTAGGTGTTGAGCGTATTTATGTCTCATTTCTGACTGATTTTGATATTAGATACATGCGGCACCCACCCATCATCTGTGTTCATTTAGTAAAATGGGCTTCAAGTTGTAATATTTGTGCTGTAAAAATACTTTTGAGGGCAGTTGGATTTTTTGTATAGTAAAGACAGCTAGTGGCAGATGGAACCACACACTGTTGAGTAGGGTTAGATCGATATTGGCCGATATTGGCCTTTCATTAAATATCAGATATCAACCACTCATGTCATCCACCGCCTATATGATGGAAGTTCCTCCCTGACCACAGCTACATAAAACCACAATGAAATTTGATTTTCTTTGCACATTTTATGTATTTGTTTAATTAATTCTGTGTTTTCACCCTAAAAGAATGTCATTAGTCTGGGTTTCAGTGGAGAGTTTTAGTGTCCCATGACACTACATGTTGTTTCAGAGGCTTTTCAAGAGAAGAATCAAATTCTGGGGGAAACACTGAATACTTGTAAGTTTTGGCATGAAAATGTATCAGCATTGGAACTTCAAAAAACCCCATATGAATCTAATCCTAATTGCAAATACAAAAGCCTCAGTGTGCAGTGGGTTCGATAACAGCGCAGACTCATCTACCTGGAAGATAGGTTCGGTTGTCATGATGTCGATTGGATTTTGGTCTTTTAACAGCGGCTGAAGCCCACTGCATGGGATTTCATCAGGCTGCAATATTGAGCAACTGACCACAGAATGGAAATTGGCCTCGGAGAGAATGGTGATGACAAATTACACATGACCAGTAAGAAGTATGTGACTCGTCTCAGCTGTTTTTCTGCACTCTTTATAGCTATAATTCACTTGTCCATATCCCAGAAAGCCCTGCTCTTGCAGCATATTCCGCCTACTGCATCGTATTTAGGTGATAATGCGCCATGTTCAACTGCTCAACCGGTGTAGTAAATCTTTTTCTGCCATTTTTTTCTTTCTGGGTCATGGGGAAAAAAATAATTTCCTAGGGTGGTGAAACTATCAGGAAGGGGGCCTGACCCATGCATCAACACTCTTCACAGGCAGAAAATGGCTCCTCTGTCACATACTATGCATGACTTCTCACAATACCATATGCTGGCTTACTGGACATGCATACAATGACACGCTCACTGTACGCCTATGTGAGTTTTCTTTGTGTTTTTTTTTTTCTTCAAATCATCAGGACCGGTGTTTATTTGCAAGCCCGCACTGCTATATTTAATGTAAAAGCGAGTGTTGAATGGCAGAGCCTGCGGAGATGAAAGCAGCATGATATATAGCAGACCACAGAATTGCTTTTCTTCGCTTTATTGGAATGCACCACCATTTTGAGCTTGTTTGGGCGAGAAAGAACATCTAATTTACATCAATGTCAGGTCCAGCTTGTTTGAACAAACAGACTGACACCGCATTTATAGTAGCACGGAAGGAGTATTCCTCTGTCATATGTTGTATTATGTCATTTAATGTAATAATTCTATCTGCCGTTCGGTCTGTCAGTGTAAAATGTCATCTATATAACTAAAGAGCGATATCAGAGGTACCTTTCAACGCGGTTTCTATTTAGACTCGCTCTGTTATTGCCAGCGTCACATGACAGCCCTTTTAGCCACATCAAGAGATCATTGCAGCTCGGCGTTCAAAGTGGAAGCTCACTTCAGGCAGTGAAATAAAAAAGGATGTGCACTTCTTTATCATAATGTGGTGAGACTCAACTCTAACTTTGAGGCCCATCTATAATTTATATATCTACATCACATCTCCAAGAGAGTCTTTGGAATGTGAATATGAAATTCAGTTCCCCTTCCATTTTTATGATGACTTGATGGAGTTAAAACTAACTTTTTTGAGTTTAGAGATATAGCAAACCTTAGTCACACTGAAATAAAAAATGACTTTTCATGCCATACTTATTTGACTATTTATGCCCTTCCCATCAAATAAAACTGCCTTTCTCTCCCTAACTGATATCCCATTGGTTTACACTATTGAATAATCCCTCCCCTCGTTATGACCCGCCCCAATATCCTGTTATCACATTAATGAAGCAAGATGCTCTCAAAATGCGGTTTCATTGTGACTTCAAGGTGTTCAAAATTCACAGAAAAAATGTGCCGAAGAGAAATTCCTTAAAATTATTTTTCTTACCTTGCACCTGAGGGTGGAACATTTTGATTGACCTCTCATAGCAAGCTTGAAGTATTGCAATTTGCTCTAATTATGTGATTTGCTCTCCTGCGTAATAATTGGTAATGCTATTCATCTTTTCACAAAAGATCCTGTAGGTCCTGCACCAACGCTGGTCAGGCCTTTTGCGCAAGCTGTTTTATGTCAAGGCTACTGAAAACGAACCTGAATGACTCATCTGAAGTCTTACCAGATTACGAACTCATTTGTAAAGTATCTGTGGGAGTTGATTGGGTTGTTCTTTAGCCTTTTCCCAAAGGACAAACAACTATCACTCTCTTGAAATAAGATGTAGTCGTCTCTGTCGGAAGAAAAGGAGAAAGCAAAGATTTTTAATCATTAATAATGGTCTGTTTGTGTCGTCGATTTATGCCGGTTGATCCATAGTCTATAGTTCCAAGTCACATGCAAGATACAGTGCCACATTCACTCAACTGTATCACCCAAAGTTTTCAAGTGTGATTGTTCAAAGAGAGAGAAAAAAAACTCCTCCACACTCATCCAATATTTGCAGATAAGAGAGCCCTGCATTGAAGCGGTGGATGAAAATCTTAATAGCGAAGACCGATTCAGACGTGGCTCAGGTTTCACTGGCCAAACCAACAGAGCATCACAGAATGACAGAACAGGTTTGAGCGGAGGACAATTTGATTTTAAACATGTTTCATCTTTTTTTCTCTGCAGGGTTACGATCATAAGATGTTTTTTTTTTTTCATGCCCGCTTTGATGTATGGACTTGGAAGTGCAGATCACTGTATATTCGCCCTGTTCTAAAACGAATAGTTTTTAAGGTTTGTAGCATAAATGTATTAATTAGGAATCTTCCGCACCAAGAAAAAGTCTATTTTTAGTCGCTTTACAGTGACTGGATCCTTCTCTCCAAGACACATCAAAGGCGTACTGCATACACAAGAACTAAGTGCTATGTAAAGTGGGTGACTTGGATAGTTTGGCCAGTTAGCAGATGTGATCTAAAATCCAACCTCAAATATTGGCCTCCAACTGCGACGCTTCCAACTGCTCCACCTATTCCTCTGGCTTACCTGTAGCCATCTGTCGAGAGGCAGCAAAAGAGCAATAAGAGACTGTTGTTTGCAGTCTGCCTTCTCTTTCATCTCTTTGTTTTGGAGTATATTGATTGCACACCATGCTACACATAGAAAAAACGTGATCTAGATACTTGCTTTCCCCAAATCTCCAGTCTCTTCTCCTTTTCTGTACGATTTAATAATCCAGAGAAGAATAAGAGCGGTAGAGTTTTGAAACGACCTTAATGTACACAGATTAACAGTAATGCAAATACAATTCTGTGTGTATATGTTCAACGCATAATTTAAGACACTAATCTCTTAAATTAAGTGGTATGATATATAGCCTGGTGTTATATGCAGGGATTTCACGTCAGCCACAGTGGAAACATTGACTATGTCTGTAGGTGAAGTGTTACCATCAGCAGTAAAATGCACAATAAAATCTGTGCGTCTGACCTTGACTTTTCTTGCTTCTTACCTTTTGTTTTGGAAGGTAGCCACTGTGGTCAGAATAAGTCATTACTCCGCCCCGACCAGCCAAACACAGCCATTAACACTGAAGTCCCCAGCTGCAATACAAACAAACCACTACCTGCAGTAAAGGACTGCACCGACTCTTTGGGAGTTTGGCCCATTGGTCGCTTTAATCTTATGTTACTCGTAGGCGATTAACATCTAAGTATGAAGATGAACCTGTTAGTATTCGTTTTTATTCTATGGCCTGTAGATTCATAACTTCTGAAAACAGAACCTCAACCTTCTCTCAACCTTTTCAACTCTTTGAAAGTTCATTCTTTTTGTCAAATTTTATGTCTTTTTTACCAATCCCCTAAACAAGCCTGGCAGGTTTAGATGCTTGTCATAAAAATTAACTAACCATCAGCCTTAGAGCTGCTACATTTTCTCACTTTTAGGATAATGCTAGTCACCAACAATTACTTAACATACTGTATGCTAAAGCATTAGCATGCGAACTGGACAGAGCTATCTACTGGAGACACTGACACACTCTCGTCACATTGGGTAAGGCGACCAATGGGCCAAACTCCCAAAAAGTTGGAGTGGTCCTTTAATTGCCATTCAAATCAAGGTAATTTGCATTGCACACAGTAGCCAGCTCTGTCTTAGTGCACCTGCATGAAGTTAGGCTACTTTGCTTTATCTGTATCTTGATTGCAAGCTCACCCCACTGAACTCCATTCTGTAATTCATATTAGAGGCATAGGTCTGTGCTGGGGGGGGCTACTACATTATCCAGAGCAGGACGGCACATTGCAGCAGTGGAAGTTCTTGTCCATGTTTTACATCGTCTTGCTCACCTCCTGAAATCCAATGTCAGTCAGATCTATGTTAGATGCGTCTACCTGCACTATTGAATATAGATTTCCAGCTCAAACAAAGGAAATTGTTGCTGCTGTTTTTTGTTTTGGCCTCATGAAATAATGGTTGATCACAAACTTTAAAGAGATGCCTTTCTCTGGATAAGACACTGGAAATCCAGCAAATTCATGAGGAGATTGATGCATTGTCGGTAGACCTACTGTAATTTACTTTTTGAAGCATCAACAACTGGCATAGATGGGCATAGAGCTGGAGGCTCAGCTTGTTCAGCTGTAAGCAATGCACTCACAATGCCAAGGGTTCAGATCCAGGGCATGACCTTTGGCTCTCCACCTCCTACCTCTCCTGCTGCTCTTCACTGTAGACCATCTGATAAAGCAGGAACGGTTTGATGTTATATTATTAACTTGAGTCTATGAAACACACCTGTGGAGATTTTTCAAGTGAATTTATAATTATTTTTAGTCATTTATTCTCTAGTGCCCCTCTCCCATACAGTAAAGAGCTACAGGCCATTTTGGGGGCGTTTCTTGCAGGCAGGACGAGCCACTGCTCTGACTGGCTGGCAGTACCAGAGGTCCCCCCCCCCCAACGATCGGCTCGTTTCAGAGGACGATTTTTTTCTTTCTCAAAACGTCAAATACCGGTAGTACAATTTTCCCCCTTTTTTTCTACTGTGAACAAGGAACATCCAAGACTGTAAAACCCATGAAAAGCATCAGATTATCCAGTTCTAAAGATACCCTCCCTTTAATAATCTTTAATAGAAACTCTGTTGGCATACAGTAGATGACTGCTCCAAATCCATGTGAGTGCTACCAACTGAATTTGGTCGAATATTTTGGGATTATATCGGAGACGCACAATAAAGGACTCCGGGGCCCAGAAGCACGATGGGTACCAGGGACTCAGAACATACAAAGCGAGAGCTCTCGTCTCTCATCGCTCTTCCGCTGGATTCATTTCAGAAAGTAAAAAAATAACTCTGATTCCCCTTTCTTTTTTTTTTTTTGTCAGGACTCGGTTAGGGATATTTTAAGTAACAGAAAAATTGGCTAAAGCGAAATTCGATTTGAACTTTCTCAGATTGGGATGGTCATATCCTTGAGGCTAGCCTGCAGCTATTCTGAAGGCCATGCATAGGTAATGCCCTCTGGGAAGGAACGAACAGCAGCCGGGTTATTTTTTTCTGCATGGGTGTCCCAGACAGCAAGGCGAAGAAAAGGGTTCAGACACTCGCCTTTTGTGTGTTCAACTGGCTCAATATTGGAGACTGACAGTGGCCTATTTGCTCTCATGGTAATAGCTGTGGTGTTTGTTGCTGAGGGGTTTATTTAGGCTGATTGGCTAAAGGTTGCAGTGTGTCTGTTTTCCTCCCACAGTATGCTTGCACTCCTATGTCTCCCTATCGGCAACTGTCAGCTCAAACCCATTCAGAGAGGCACATAGTCTTATCATAAATGGTGTAATGCATCCTCGTGGTGCATGCTTTTCACTCTTTCTTTTTTTCCCGCCCGGTGTACACACTCCCACGCAGAGCAGATACGGTGGACAAGTTCATTGGTATGTACGCAGCGTTCTAAAATAAGGCAAGCCCACACTGGGATCATCAATAGGCTGACACGCTGTTGTGGTGGTGGAGCAGAGAGGTTAAAATAATATCTAAATCAGGAAATTCTGGGAACTGTGAGACTGAAATGAATCACTCCTGTCTCATAGCATTTTCTACAGCACCTCTTTGAAAACCCTGACACGCTGTATCTCTCTCACCAGATGGTAGGCCTCTTGGAAGTTGTTTTCACTGGGGTTCTTTTTGCTCTACAACTAGGTACTGCAAGCACGGGGAAATAATATTGCCATTAGTATGCAAAGAGATGGTTAGGCCTTTTTTTTTCATAAACCTTGGGCCCATTTGCTTTGTGACTCGTTGTGACTGCCTGAAATGGGTAATTCAAATGAGACCTTGTTATGGGGCAAAAATTGCAATATTAAAATCAATATTGTATAATATTTGCAGTTATTGTGGTGCCAGTGTTTGTGTTGTATCTAGTACAGCGAGAGACTTGGAAATTAAATGGGAAGTGTATGACATTGCGATCTACACAAAATGACTGGAATTAGAAGGCAAAAAGCAGTGTTGGATTGCAATTTCTAAAACATACATGGAAATGTATTACCTTTGAATTGAAACTTGCAGTCATTTCAGAAATGGATTTTTTTTCAGGTTTTTTTTTTTAACCTAAATCATTTGAGATAAAACTCCTCTCAGCATATGCCACCACACCATTTTCTTTACAGGTAACTGCCAAAACAAAGAAAATGTGTAAGTGAGATACTAAGGTGTTCTGATGACTTTGTTCTAATAATAATACCTTATGTGTGTTACACTGTTTGCAAAGTTTGCAAAGTGAATCACAGTCAAGCCAATGAAAAGACACAAACAAGGTTACACAAGAAAGGAAAAAGACAAAAATCAAAATCAAAGACAGAAACGGGTTGGGGCATGGACTCTGGTAAGAGTAAGAGCGGGATTAAACCACCAAACCAATATAGTGGTCAGCAAACCATCAACCGTTATGGGGAGGTCTGCACTTTATTGGCATGGTTTAGGTCAACTCCACCCCTTAGAGGGCAGGTAAACACCAATAAATGCTAAACCACTTCTGAGTGAACGCCTTTATCCTATTGTGAAGCATTTCCATCCCAACAAAAAGATCCCCTATCCGCAGGGAATGAGTTTGTGTGTAAATGGTTTCATGAGCATGAAAGCTGCATAACAGCCCAGCAGAATACGTATAGCAGGTTGTGGAAGTTGCCCTAGATTTCTGGCAGCTATACCTGCGCCAGGATCAATAATCAGAAACTGTGCAAAGCAATTTGAACAATCATTTTGATGGAACCTCTATTCGGCTGCATAAAAACATGATGTTTGCTACCGGATCCTGGCACCGAGGTGAGATTTTCTCAGAATGGAATTCTCTGCCAATTTTGTTTGCACGTGGCATGATGCATGGTTTCATCACCCCGGCCGGTTTAATTAAGAAATGCAGCAGAGTCCCCCATGTTAGCCTCAGTGTGACAGGGAAAGGCAGGTAATGACAGAGAAAGGATAGACATTCAGAGGATGCTGTAGGACTACTCCTTCCCTTTTTACGCCTCCTTTTTCTAATTCCTATACACACTATTGCATGGTGAGCCATCAAAGGAAAAACCTTACATTAGAATAAATGTTTTTTGTTTAATCATCCTATCTCCATCTTCTCCACACACCTAGATTTTCTTCTCAGTTTAAAAAGAAGCTATTTGCAGTAATTTGATAGAAATAGGTGCACCCGTCGGTCCTCCCCAGAGGAGCCTGGCCCAGTGCTCCAAGTTACCTCAGATGGACTTGTCATTAGGCATAGACTCTTGACACGTTTGACCTTCTTGACTCTCCAGCCTGAGTTAAACGAGGACGTCATTAAGAACTCAAGGTCAGAACGGGAAGACGGCAATCATGAAATGACAGGGAGGCCCGCGTGCTTCACTTGAGAGGAGGCGGCCTCGCTCGAGGTGGCTGTATTTATCGAAAATACCCTTTTCTGAGCCAAACGGTTTCATTGTCCCCCGATGTTCAGACAGCCATTTTTTCATGAAGGCGCTTAATGTATGGTTTGTGCAGTTGTACAAGTTGTGCTCTTACTATCCATTCCACTTGCGCGCTTTGACGGCTTGATATAACTTGCGACAATTACTAGGGACCAACATGAAGGTCCATCAGATGGAAATGTACTACAGATATGCAATTACCAGTGACCATCTTTTTGAATTAAATATACTTTGTCATACTGGAATATAATAGCATTTAATTGCACATTGTGCAATGGGGAGTAAAACGAGCACAGATCAATCAATGCCAACACATACTGACTGTGATTATACAGGTGCAAACTAGCTTTCTTTTGCACAAGCTATAGCAGGCAATCAGCTCAGTCAGCGATGGCTGTGGACGTTTTCGCACATTTCCACCATGGCTGACTGAGTGGTCAGGCTGAGACCTGCAGCAGGTTGAAAAGTAACAGGCAGTTTTCTCACTGTCCAGAGGTGAAGAGCTATTAGCCCCGCTCTATGTGAGACTGAGGTCTCTCACCAAGCAAACTGAGCCCTTAGCTCCTGCTTGGCCCGCTTCAGGCTTCAGCTTACTGGGTCTATATTTCAAATTTCCTATTGTCCTTGTAAAAGTTAATGGGCCTCTTGTGAAATTATGGCTAAAAATGTGCTCCTTTGGTTTTGTGGGATTTTCGTGTGGGCTGTGTGTGGGGGGGGCAGGGGTGTTTGCATGTGCTTAACTAAGCCAAGCAAGTTGGTTGTAAAGTTAATTAACAGTAACTCCTAAGTGGTTGTGATTTTAAATCCCCCACAAAACCCCCTGCAGCAAGCCGGAGGGAAGGCTTGTGATTTGGATTTCTCTTAAGTGGCTCTCCCACCTACGTGCTCACATGAATCACTGCATCATTTTGGCTTTCACACCACATCCTGCATGGGCAAAACAGGAGCGGAGCTAAGTCTGCATCACTAAAATCACATTTTAGGCTTGAAGAAGTCAGATCCTCCTCCGAGATGCGATGAAACACTCCAGCAGAGCCGATGCATGTTATTGGCCGTGCTGGGACTGTTTTGCAGCGAATTTGTAATGCCATGTCACAGGCTTCCATCAAGGGGATAAAATAGAAGTGGCTGTAGTGTAGTGGTTGGCAACCAATCACTCCTCTGTCTGTTTCCCGGCTGAAGGCAGAGGTGGAAGCCCGGCCATCAATATTCTCTCTCCCTCTCTCTGCCTTCCCTCCCTCTTCAGTCTCATCCCAGACAGGCAAGTGCTTTATTAGATAATTTATTAGATCTTTTGGTGCGCTCCATTGTAAGTCGGAAGTCAGAAATTCACGCCTCCGTGCCTTCCAGTTGTCCATCTTGGAAAAATCAACAGAGAAACATGGACGCTGTGAGATGTTTTCTGCCTAACGTAAAATACTGTTCCCAATGTAACAGCTAATGTTATGTCAATGATATATGGCAACGTTAGCTAGCTAGTTAGCATAGAATATTAGCAACTGTAAGTGCAACTTCCCATTAAAATTGATATGTTTAACCATTTACTGCACAGGTGTTTTGATAGATTTAATGTCAGGCAATGCTGAAAATCAAACTTAAGGGTATTTTGAGGATTATAAACATGTTAAAAGTAATGCTGTGTAGCGTTTACAGTGTATTCCGCCATGTTGACGTGATGTCAGATAACTGCATCTTGAAAACCTCGGGGTTGAGAAATCTTGCCCAAGTTTTCTTCCTTCCGGCTCGAAGGGCCGCTCCACTGCATTTTTCCCAGCAGGAAATCCGAATATCTGAGTTTCCGACATCTATGCAGCGCAGCATTAATCTTTGCGAGCGTGGAGAGAGGGAAGTAAGGGAAGGGGAAAAAAACGGAGGGAGGGAGGAGAGGTGAAGCAGCACGGCTCATTCCTGGAAGCCCTCGGTCGTCTCGGGCGGGGTGCTTTAAGTCTTAAAGTGGTGTGGGAGGTCGCCGGACAGGCCGCGGTGGAGTCATGTTGGAAACAAGAGATTATCTTGCTCAGATAGAGACGCAGAGGGGAAAGGAGGAAAGCGAGGGAGAGAAAGTCAGCTTGTTTTTCATTTTGTAATTACAATCTCAGCATCAGATCTCGCGCGCTCTGCTGAAAATGTCTGCGAATTGGGCCTCACACTCCTGAAAATGAGACACTGGAGATTCTCGTGTTGTTGTTAATATTTTGTTTAGCAAGTAGAACATGGAAATAATGATATAATAAACTAAGCAGGCATTGTCTGCTTGCTGTATTCCCAGGCGGAAGTAGGTGGATATGAAAAAAATGATTGAAATATAGGGTAGAATAACATGATGGCCCATTTATTATCTTTGAAATACCATTTTTGGGATTTCTAATTCCCAAATCCCATCGAAAGTTGCAAAATGTAGTCAATATTTTTCATTATGCACACACACACACACACAGTACACGCTCGCACACCCATGCGCTCTCTTTGTCAAGCTTGAATAGAAATTGGCTGTTGGCTTTTTCTTCTTTTGCGCTTGGAGAGCTTTGTTTTGCTTGTTTTTCCCTACCGATGCTGCGTTCTGCCCCTTTCACACACACACGCACACACACTCAACACACACACATGCACCTCTCCCTTCAGGTCAGACTATAGCTTAACTGCATGTAGCCAAATGCGTGGTTAAGTCACACCCTCTCTATTTGTCATGGCGGGGGCTTGTAATAGGATTTTGTCACCATGTATATCTGCTGCCGACACTGTTGGTCAGCGAAGCGGTGTTTTAGCTCATACACACAAATCATGAATACATTGGGCAATTCATGCGTCTCATGCTAATCCATTGTTTTCCACTCTTACCAACACAAAGGAGCGGCACAAAGTGTGCACCACTCCAAAGATCAAGGATAAATTATTAAGAATGCCCTGCATGGTAAACACAGTCCTCACGCACGGTCCAAATGAATTACGACAAGGAAACGGTAAACACGTCGTCCTCCATGAATGATGCAGTCCCCCTTTGGGCCAATCAGTAACAGATGTGTCACCTTGTTTCGACCTGTAATTGTAGCACCCCTCTTGGGTGAATTAGTGTATTTTTATGTCCCGCCCCCATGGTACAAGTCTTCGTGGCGTCTGTCTGTCTCTGTAGACAAGAACAATACAAGATAGAAACTTCATACGTACACCACAAGTTCCCCCTATAGAGTAGATGATTTGATTAGAGTTTGGAGCACCTTGCTCCATAAATTAGCATATTAATGAGGAAAAACTGATGATCTTGAAAGTACTACAACTCTTTTACTGTAAGATACAGAGCTCACAATAATATTATGTGTTATGTGAAGGCAAGTGTGTTGACATAGAAATATTTTCTAATGAATGCATTAATTATGTTAATTAACGATTTAATTAGCATAACTGGTTATGTTTAATATATCATCAATGTCCCGATTGCGGCGGGACATTAGGCAGCTCAAGTGCCTCTTGTTAAAAATGCCAGAACGCAGTGTTGAGTTCAGTGTCAGTGTTGTCTGAGATATCGCATGTGACATACAGTACAAATGAACAGATGAACAGATGGAGGCTGATCCATAAAAAACACATCCATAAAAGAAAAATGAGTGTCTGACAAAACCCTCAAAAGAAGAGGAATTCAAAAGATCACCAAAGGCATTAACTTTTTCTAAAAGAGCCACATTACTTCTTTTCAGAGTGGTGATTATCAAGGACTGTAGACGGGCTCTAATGGCTTATTGTTACTACAGTATCACCAGCATCTCCACCACCAAACCACCACAACAATAGCTGCCTTTATACTGAGTACATACAGTATTTGAAGTACAACAGATATAATCACAGGAATGCTTTTCAAAACGCCATTTAAGCACCATGATAGAGAAGTGACTAAGATTACGGCTTGTGATTATTTGAATCCCCCCTCTTCCTCTCTTTGGAGCCTTTGACAGACACTAGATTTTAATTTAAAAGATTAGTTTTGTAGTTTTGCTTGTTCATGCTGTGGGCTTTTAGAATGTGCCTATCTTGCTGGGATTTTGACACATGCTCCTTTGCTGAAAAATACTTAACAGAAAAGCACGTGTACCTGCATCTAGCACATATTGTTATATAAGACAGACCGACTATGATTCAGCCTAACTATTGAAATCTAGGTTGTATGACTGTTTCAGTCCAGCATACAGTAGACGCCTGAAAAAACATAAATTTGAGAAAAAGTTTACTGACAGTGAGCAACCTAGTAAAGTTTCATGTGCATGTTTTGCGTACTGCAGCGAATACAAATTTGCGAAATATTGTAATAGAATAAGGGAGTTTTTTCTGTCTAGGTTTGGCAAATGCCTCAAAAACCACAGTTATAGTTGGTGTAATACTTTTCCCCCTCACTCATCTTCCTCTCCACGATAGCTTACAGTCTTGCCTGTGGCGACAACGCGGGAGCCAGTACTATCTAAGTAGCTGGTCATCTCATCTTTGTAAATGCAGATGGGGTTTCCGTTTTCTGGCTAAATTGACATCCTGATATCTCTCCTTATTGATGACTGCTCCATTAAATGCAAGAGGCCAGCTTAACCCCACGAAAAAATTGAAAGATAATATTGAAATTAGCAGTGTGCAAACCAAGAGAGCATCTGTCTACAGCAGCGGGATGTAGCAAGTGGCCTAATCCTATTACAGGACACATAGATGAGCAGACTTCTGCCTGCAAATCTAATAGAGGCCAGTCTGTTTGGAGAGTAAGCACTTTTTCCCCCCTAACCAAGGAACGCTGTGCTTGCTTGTGGATAACATTTTCCCTCACTGCCCCATCTCTTGTTGAGAAAATTCACACACTGTAGTCTGTTTTATCAGTTTCTCTTTTTTTCTTTTTATCAATTTCCTTTGTGGGAAAGATCCACCTATGCTACATGCCAAGATTTAAGTAACCAATAATGCAAACTCTGGGACCAAAGGCTTTGTCAGCGATAAAAAGCTTTGTCTGCCAACAGCATTTTGATTCATGGCTTTTACATTTTCCTCAATTGGTTCCTCTCTAAAGATGAAACCACTGTTAAGTCGTATTTGCATGGGAGTCGTCTTAAACTGGGACCTCCTTCAAGCGTATTGATCTCAACACGCTTCCAGATTCGACCCTCCCTTACAATGCGGAAATTAACCATTTTAAATGTAAAACGGCACCTCAGAAGAATTCAAGACAGCACCAAACTGCTGTGACAGTCGAGCAAGTAAAAAAATAAATAAATAATGAACTGAATACTTCCAGAACTGCTGTATATGTAATCAGACACGAAGCAGAAGTGTCTGGTTTGTTGTTCAAAATGTTCTGCGAGGCCAGTTTTCTGTCTGAAATCACTAGAATGTGCATTTGCATGGGATTAAGGGACCTGTGTTTTCACCAAAACACATTCGATTATTTGCAGTGGAATTTTGACTTGACATGTTTCAATTATGCCAGATTTGCACAGATAAAATCGCAGACAACCTTTGCAATTATTACAAAATTACTTGACATTCCCAGGTGATTCTAGCCTCGTAAAGGTCTTGAGATACATCCAGTCAAGTAGATCTGACATTCTTGGATGTCAGGGGGATGTCATGTGGATTATCTATGTGAAGTAGCGTTAACATTCAGGAATGACTTACAGTAATGAACTGCACCTGAAGTGTCCGGTCACTGTAACTCAAGGTCTACTGCTTGAGGACTGTTAAAATGACAAGATTATGCGCATATGTTATCACTGCATTGGAATCTGTCCTCACCTTGAATTTGCCATTTTAATTGTCTCCCAATCCCATGCGGATCATATCTTTCTTTGAACCCTCCATGTCCACAAACCGGGCATCCGTCTCTGGTGTAAAATAAATTACACCAGCATCACTTCTTAACTCCATTTCATGCTTTTGTGGCAAAGCAAACTGATCCGTGCCGTCTTTCTTACACATTTATGCACGATGTGATTGTGTGTTCACCCCGTGTGCGATGTGTGTTTCTCTTTTAAAAAGGGAGCTGCTATGATGCATAACAAATATCAGAGAAGTCTGACAATAAAGTTCTGTCGTATCGTATCGAATCGTATTCAGAGGCACCGCTGTGCATGACGAGCCGGCCGGTGCAGCATCACCCTACATGGTATGTCCTGACCCGGGTTGGTTTACCAGTGAGACGACTACACAGCGAAATCCCCTCAATCAAAAAGACGATCTCTTGTCATTATCTCGGAAAGCCCTTTAAATACAATACTTGCTCAGAATGTTGGCTATCGACTCGCCGCACAGTGCGAAATATAATTAAGGCGGATTAGCCGGACAAATTGAAAATGGAGTTGTGTACTTTCCATACTAGAAAGACAAAGAAGTAGAGGGAAGAGAAGAAGAAAAAAGATTGTTGCCATGTGTACATATCACATGATCTTGTTTGACCTTTAGTTGTTTACCTTGTTGTTGTTGATGCAATTCGAGCTGCATGAAAAGCTATTTTGAGGAGCCTAATGAATACAGTGTTTGTCATTTCCCCTTCCCAGACTAAAGGAAATGGATTACCGGCATCAGACCGAAGGCATCTGTATGCAGCAAACACGCACAATGCGCATCGCAACAATGGCTCTACTAACATGTCCTTAAATTCTCCCCGCTGCCACACACACACACACAAACACACACATCTCCACCAAGTTCAGCAGGGGAGTTAAGGTCATGGATCTCTTTGTACTCTCCCGGTGCCTGTCAGACTAAAGAAAAATTAAAGCGGCTCAGAGAAGAGTGCGAGAGGCGCTTACTGCATTACGCTGATAACGCCCTCTCGCCTGATGGTACCTGGTGCAACCTGCTCCCTCCCACCGCTCCTTTTGCTGAGACTTTTAAGATATTGCTTGGTCGGCCCGGGGGGGATCCGTCACCTTCTTAGCAATGACACATCTGACGCACGCGTCGCTGTTGTTCGCATGTATGTGCGCGGCTGCGTATGTGTGTAGAGAGTGCAGCGGTAGGCCTATATTCTGATTAAAGCAATGTATTGAAAGGCGGTAAGAACCTGATTTTGAGTTTAATCCAAGTCAACGTTCGCGAGGGTTGGGAGGGTTGGGGGTTGATATCGATGTACTTGGAGGAGGGTTGACCGGGATGTGCTCTCGTGAGGAAACGATAAGAGCCCGGACGTTTGCGGCATATTCAGTAGTTCCTCTGCGTCGGTGATGTCACGGGGCTCGGGATAGATCGCGTATAGCAGAGTAGACGGGGCTCTGTCTGCTGATGCCTTTCATTCAACAGGATTTACCCGATCGTTCAAGTGAGCGCAGGGCACTAAAGAGTTCTTCTGAAGGCCCCCTGCCAGCTTTTTTTTTCTTCTCCATTTTAAATCATGTTGTCTGCGTAACAAACACAGAAACCAGGTCCATTAGTATCTTTTAAATGGGGAGCTTCTTCTAAATTATTTATGCCAATTCGAGCTCAGAAAAACAAAGGTGTTTGTAAAAATCTGAAACATCAAACGCGTGACTTAGCCTAACTGTTACAGCACACAGTTGGTATGAAAATCAGCATGAAATGGCAAGACCGTACAACTCCAGCAGGAAGCCGTGATTGTGAGTCATTTACAATTCTGATGTTCACATTACATGGTAAGCAACCAACTGTGATTGTACTACATGTTGAATTTCTTCCATCATATCAGCAGTAGAGTCACACAAACAGTCCTGGCAGTCCTGAGCAAATGAATGTGGATTTATGTGTTTCTGTGCACAGTATGGTTCTGCGCTCACAACTGTCTCCTTGACCTGTGTGCGCATTGTATTTGTGCACATACACTTCTGGAAGGGGGGCGGCGGGTGTGTGCATATGTGTGTATGTGTTATTGAACGGGCGAAATGGCATCCCGCAGATAGCCGTCCTTCAGCAGTGACCGGCACGTGCCAAGCTAATTCCCTTTGAGTGGGCAGATGGATCGGAACATCCGTTTAACACTTGATAGACTGGTAAATAGCATTCATTGTGCTCTTGGCAAGCTCTCTGATTTTGCCGTCCTCAAGGGAGAGGTGAGAAAGGTCGATGGAGGCCCCCGTTTTAACCTTGGAGCCTTGTGAAAAGAAACAGCCATGTAACCGGTGTGCCTGTGTGTGTGGAGAGTGGCTGTGTTTTGTAAAAAAAACAAAAAAAAACAAATTAACCACCCATCCTCATATTCATTGGTATATGAAACAGCCTTGATCATGCTTTTCATTAATGAAAAATAGCATGGATTCTCTCTAACCTCACCCCTTGTCACATAAGATAACCAACATCCAATCAAAAATGCCAATATACCTTGGATTAAAGACATAAATAGATATTACTCTGTGTCACGGAGGACTAATGCCTTGCTCGTGTGCTCCAAACTCATTTATTTGGGCTGTGCTATAACTCAGCAGCCATGAAATACAGAATGGTAATGACTCAAAGGTCAGAAGCAGAAGTCCTGGCGGAGGTGCCATTTGTTTCTTAATACCCAGCGAAACTCTAACATTATTGATCTCCCGCACCGCATGACTTTGAAAAGTAATTACTAGGTTATATATGATGAGATTTTGCTCCCCAAGGGATAGCTTTATTACCGCAATATAACATCCCCTCTCCTCCCCTAAAGAAATACAAGGTAGTTGATACAGCATGCTTATTGTTTGCATAGGGGAAGGATGGGGAGTTTTAATGACAAGCCCAATTTATTTATCGCAGGTACAGACGGCAGACAGTGAAGGGGATCGGTAAAAGCAGGAGTCCCCTTCTCCGCGAGCCCGCAAACATTCTATTCTTTCGTTGAAATGGGGACCCATCTGCGTTTCATGCTGATTTGTTTGTCTCTCACCGGGGACCCAACCTATTTATTCCTAAGAAAAATAAAGCTTCTTTTTCATACGGCTGCCTTCAGAGGAGAGGGAGCGAGCGGCTCGCTAGGTGCTTATAGGACCAGTCTAGAGGGAGACTCCCGAAAGAAAGAGCGACAGAGGCACTGAAGAAGGAGGAGGAAAAGGAGCGAAAGGGAGAGATCGCGGAGATAAAGAAGCCGAGAATTTAGGTGGGAGAGGAGAGAAAAGGGGGAAAAAGTAAGAGGGAGATGAGAGAATGAAAGGGAGAATGAGATCGAGCGAGGCAGGAGAGAGAGGGGGAGAGTTGTGATTACTATGCTCCATGCTGTTTCGCATGGCTCCTCTTCCCAATAGCCTGAAGCGACCAAGGCTCAGATTTGGGCTGCCAACCAAAAGGTGGATATCAGCATTCCTTTGAGCCTTCCTGCCTCCTTCCCCTCTAACCAGACTTCACACACGCTGCTTCTATCAACTTAGTCCGTGTGTGCTAGGCTTTGAAGTGGGAGCTACGTGACGCTTTCATGCAGCTTTAAATTCCATTTTGCAGGTTATGGCGGCGGTATTGTCAGTTAGCGCGTGGTCTACACAGACAATTGAGTTGATGAACATATGGCCACCGCAGGCCGCCTCGAATTGTGCATGCACATTGATTGGGAGCCTAGTGTGGAAATTATGGATGGATTTTAAGAGGAGCTAGTTGGAGTCAATTTAAAGGTGCTACATGTAGCATTTTCTGAACCTCAGTGTGTTTTAAAATTAATTGTGATACCTTGGTATGAATGAGATTAGGGTCGAGACGATTGGCAGCCTCTATCTCACACCAGTGGTATTGTTAGTGATAGTGTTTCTCAAAATGAAGACCACATTTCCCACAAACCCTGTTGCCCCCTCCCCGGAGTCGCTTGGCGTCTCTTTATTTTCTCTTGTGTACTGAAGAGGACAAACATGCCTTCCACCTCCTTCCACCATCTGCCGTTGTGAGATGCTCTGAAAGCTGTAGCTCGCTTTGTGCTGGAAGAACAGCGCCTTCTTCCCGCTTTGCGCTGTAAAACAATTCCAGCAGATTTCCTGCCAAACCCGACCTGGTGGCACAAGCGCAGGTGCGAGCATAGGCGTTTGGAAGCGGGGGGTGGCTGGCCCGCTATCGGCAGCTCCCCTTTATTGCCTCTGTTCTCCTGCTGCGTTTTTATGCGCCACATTCACAAGGGCGATAAGTTCCTTTCACAACACTGTGTGTGTAGGCTGTGTATAGTTAGAAACCTTTCTTAACATGAGATATTGACTCATTAACTTCAAAAAATCAAGTCCAACTGTGAAAGTGAGGAAGATGAGACACGGCACTACACACAGTTACCTACACAGTAACAGTGTCTGAAACTGCCTTTGTTAAGGAGATTCACATCTTAACAACAAAAAGAAATTCATGAATGTTAAACAAATGAGCCTCCAAACTCCTTTGGCTGCTCGTTAAAGTCGCTTGTGTCCAAGCTGGCATTTAATAAAGCATCTGTCTGACGAACATTTTCACATACAACTTTACGAACGATTTGATGTCACGTTGGAAAAGTTATGCATTTAAAGTTTTAGGTTTCATACTACTTTGAGATACTGCATGAGCTTCTGGATGTCATAAAAAAGCATTGTGGCATTTTACTAACCTGTTGTTGGTCTGAGGGGGATTTCCCACTGCGCACACCCTCAAATAACCCCAAATAACATACAGTGACTTCATAAATTTCTACTTGCTTTCATGCATATATTTAATAATCCGAACATTTCAGTCTCCTGGACACTCCTGATGCTAATATAGTTGAATTATAGAGTTGAATTCACTTTGACTGCTGTGAAGAAATATTCCAGACATTGAGAACCTTGGAGAGTGACAAGGCTGTCAAGTGACTTACACACACACACACACACACACTCTCTCTCACACACACAGAGCAGGTAAATTAAAACAGAAACATATATTTTTATCCAGACCAATCTCATATCTTCGTTCCCCAAGGTTTGGGATCTTGGGACATCACTCAAAGTTTTGGTCTGGCCGCAGCCCTGCTTGGACTGAGATATCACGAAATATTGGAGTCACTTTCCGTCAGCCGCGGAATCATACTGAGCAAATAGACACTTGATTCGCCTCTTGAAAAATGGGCTCTATCGCCACGGAAAGTATGGATTCTATAATATGTGTACTGTCGGCTGTTGTGTTGAGAACATATGCTCTATTAAAATCTGCAAATCGTGCCCATGCTTTACCTGTATCATTCCCACACTTTACTTATAGCATGCCCATGATTTACCTATAGTGTGCCCACGCTTTACCTATAGTGTGCCCACGTTTTACCTATATTGTGCTCACATTTTACCTACATTGTTCGCACGCTTTTAACTCACAGTAAAAACACATTTTTCCGGTGTCACCCTGCCGGCTCCGCACATAGCACCTTTTAGTGCCTAATAGTGAGCTGCATGGTGAGAAGCCTTATCTGTATCTACAAAAATAGATTTACTCTCGCCCTTATAGGAAATGCAAGTGCAAGAAAGGTCCATTGAGTCTTACAAGATAGCAGTGGGAGATTTGCTTTCAAAAGCCTGCACAAGAAGCAGTATATCCTGTAAGTTGCTGGCTGGGAGATAAAATAATGTGCTCGTGTAACTATGCAGTTAACTCCCTGGCCCTTGCTGGCACCTTGAGAATAAGCTCTACCTATCTGAGGAATTACCCATATTCATCATCCACACATACAGTTTGGATAAACACTCATATTATTAAGGCTTGTGTTGTTATGCCTCATAAAATCTCAACACTGGTTTGCTTTTCTACACACTGCTCTCCCTCTGTACTCACATTAAGGGCTCACATCCCCAGAGAATTCCAATTTTCCACTGAAAAACTTTGTTCTCCACCGTTAATTACAGTAGGCCAATGTTTTCTCTCACCCTATAATTAGAATTCAGAAAACAATTACATATCATTCAGTCAGCATGATTACCTCCTGTCACTCCAGCCTTCCGTGCCGTAATTTAATATTTTGCTCAATGATCACTCAGAGGATTCATAAAGGCAAAAGAGGCTTCCACTTATAGTGCATTTCCTAGTCATCAGCCACTCCGCTTGTTCGTCTGATAAATGCTGGGTTGAGGGAGGCACTCCGGTTTGACAATGTGCCATTAAGCCATCCACAGACCCACTCTTGCAAACACTGGGTGATTAATGCCTGCTCCTTTTCCCCATTTAGCCCACCAATAATGATCCTGAATTAACAAGGCCTTTCTTCTGGTGACGAGAGGCGCAAACAGCTCAACACTAACACCTCCTGTATGGACACAAACCCAGTCATACAAGTGGAGCTGCCTCTTTTTAAGATACAGTAGTTAGAACTGATGTCGGATGATGATGTCAGACGCCCAGAATTCAAGCTGTGCTTCTCCTTTAAGCTAACATGCAATTTCAACTCCGATTTGAAGCTGAACATTTGGTTTGTTTAAGACGTTTTATCAATGCAATGAAACTAAAATATTGAACAGGAGAAGATCTTCAAGGGTTGTAGGCCTGATAGTTAAAATATTTCTTTTCAGTCCATCTAACCACCTCCATATTGGCACAATAGTGAAGTTTTCTGCTCTGTTTTAATAAAATAAAATCCATTTCAATTATGACTTATTCTATATTAATGCTAGAGACAGAATTGAAACACCATGGGCCTAATTACCACAGAAGAAAATAAAAGGGCTTGAGCCGCACTGTAATGTAATGAAGACATAGCCGGGATCACTTGAAATGCTTTTCCAAACAAAGCAAGGCGCCTTGTCAGCATGTACATGCCTGGTTATTTGGAGGTTAATATCATGCATAGTGCAGGTGGAAATTTACATTTCATCCACAAAATGGCCTTCTATTGTGAGAACCCGGGGAACAAGGTTTTACATGCTGTGACATTTATGGTTTCTACCTCCATCATTTTTCAATTTTGGCAGCACTTTGACGCTGCTGTCAGGATGTTTGGGGATGCAGCATGTGCTGAATGTCATGTCACGCATAAAATTGGATTACATTTGGCCAACAGGAGTAGGTTAGATATTAAAGTTCCACTGCTCAAAAAGACTACCCTAAAAGATAAACAAGCGTGATTGCAGTGGCTGTGCAGCGTCGGCGGGGTCTTATCGCAGCTCGATTGATGTTTGGTAGTGTGACCCGTAGTTTATAAAGCATCCCGGTATATACTCAGGACCTTTCAATGTGATAAGCAAACTCAGAAGTCAAGAAAAGTTTTCAAAAGCAAAAAAACACAACACTGAAGTTGGAAAAGGGAGGTGCGCCAAGGTGTTTTCAATATTGTGTTCCCTGTGAAAAGATACAAGGGCAACAAGACTTGATTTTATTAGCAGCATGTTACCGCAATTGCAGATCAGGCTCGCTTCTAATTTATCAAACATCCATATGAAATACTTCATGCATATTTTCACTGGAAAAAAGCCAAAATCCTTCAGTGCTTAAGTAGATAATTTAATCAATTTGGCATACAGGGTTGTTTGAAATCAGAAGTTCAGTTTCAGTGAATGTAATTCATTAATAAGGGAAGGATACTAGGACCTCCATGCCGACTGTATCCTCTTTTCCTTTCTGTGTTCTCGTGGTCCTCTTTCACCTGTAACCCTCATGTCTCCGTTAAGGATTGCCGGGCTTTGGGAGGGGGATTGTGCAAGAGGAGGCTAATTTTCCCACTCTAGCCAATCTCTCTGAAGCAATGGCCAAAGCCTTTCGCTGTACACCATCTCAAAAAGCCTTCCAGTTTGCGCAGTGCAAGCCTTTACTGAAAGCCTATTATTAATGGAAAGGTCAAAGCTGGGTGGGTGGTTAGATAGTTGCAAGGAGATACTGTCAGTCCTCTTCCCCTTCACTCTCCAAGGCCCGGGAAACTAAGGAATAAAGAAGCAAGCTCATAGGGGTATTACAGTACAATATACTCTGTCTATAACTGTCTGTAAAGCCAGTATGCTTTAAAGGAATTGAAATTCCGTACATGTTGGATTGGGCCCAGTCTACTTCGGCTCCTCCAAGCTTAAGCCGTCATTCATTGGAAAGGACATGCCCTCATCTGTTCCTTTCTGGCAAATTGATAGCGCCCATATGGCGAATCCTTCACATTTCTTCCTCAGCAACAAAGAGGAATTTTTGTTTTCAAGGGGGGTTTCAAATGTTGTCCATCAATATTAAGCCGGCTGTGAAGCTAATAATTACTCCCTGGGTTTGAATACGAGAATATTCTCACTGGCAGTAAAGGGAATAAATGGACAGATGTGTATGGTGTCTCCTCATACCCTTTATCATCACTTATTATTTGCTCCAATAATTGAACTACTGATGTCAGCAGTTACTCTGCATAAAAATTAGATGGGCACGTTCCGTCTATTCTCTCGCCGCAAAAAAAGAGAGAACATAAGTATAATGATTTCTGCAAAGTTCATTTGTACTATTCAAATTCAAGGAGGTACTTGAATAATTCACTGATTGCTTAGCCAAGAAGGTATAGTGACATTCATGCTGGAAACGAGAGCATGAAATAATGGCTGTTTTGGGGACTATTGCAGCCATGGAAACTAGAAGGCGTAATTGTACAAAACAATATGCTGTGTCAGATTTTTGCGATTTTATTGCATCAGGTTTGATTTACTTTTAATAGCTGGAGAGGAGAGAGAGGTGGATATGTGTAAGTTGCAGATTCCTCAAAGAAGCTCGCCTCCTGATTTATTTGTCCAGCAGCGTCAGTTGTCAGCTCTGTCATCAGATACCATGGAGACTGTCAACACACCTCTGCAAACATCACTGTCATTACCGGATGTGACCCAAGCACTTTTTTATGAATGTCGCCTGAACTTTCAAAAGTTATTCCGTCGCCTTTGTAAATATCCGGCTGCTGGCAGACATTTATCTTTGTTTGTCGACTATCTTTCGGTTACTGCCTCTCTCCTGTCTTGGATTTCAGGCATCCTCCTCATTTTATGTACCGCCATCCATTTTAACTGTCTTGACAAGGTTAATGGTCTCATAAATGTCTGCGTCTGAGAAATCCTGCGGGCAAGATTTCTTTACTGGAGGAGTGTTCAGTTTTGTTTGGCATTGACTTATGCAGAAGGGTCCCCTGCTTTGATCTACCTAGTTCAGCTAACTGGATGTTGAAGGCATGACACAGGGGATGACAGTACTTCTGCTCGATTCGGAGCTGTTTGTGTCGAGGTGTTTGAGTCGCAGCGCGTCATGGGAACAACTGTTTTGCCCCCTCAGTTGTCGGCAAATATTGCGGTGATTGAGCGGCGGCTTTACATACGCCGTCTCAGACCAAAAAATCTATTTAGCGGGAGGAAATGCATGAAGTGCATGACGTATGAAGTGCTCTGTCAATATGTTTTTGCAGTTCACTCTCTAAGCTCTGGGGAAGGGGTGGATTATACAAATAGGTTGCATATTGCAATAAGTCGCTCTCTGCTGTGTCTTTCTGTCTTTGGAAAATGGATAAATGGATATGAATAGGTTCCAGCTATGGTGGCGCATTACTCCTGTTAGAGATGCAGATTACATCTCTCTGTGTATGCATAAATTGTTTATGACATTGTAATATGTAGTGTACACTTGGAAGTAAACCATTGTTAAAAAAAAAAGATATAATTGGGTCAAAAGGATCTTTCCAAGAGGAAAATAAATGGTCACGCATGTATGATTTCACATTTACATGCGTGCTTGAGTGTGGGGGTTTGGTGGTGGTGAGGTATTAAAATGCTGAATGTGTCTGAGGCCAACTGTGCCACTGTGCTTCTGTACCAATGCACCTTCATTTGCTGCAGTGTTGCTGCTCGGTGAAGATGATTAGGAGCAGCCTGCAGCATTCAGATTTCCCCTTTAATCAAGTGTTCCAGTCAAGAAGGTGTTGTGTGCCGGGTAAGAAAAACTGATTTCCACAAATCTGGCTCGAGGCAGGCCATCACTGGGCAGATAAGCACAATCAGGTTGCTAGTGACTGTGCCATCTCACACTGTGAGTTGTGTGACCACCAAGCCACTATCGTGGAAGATGACCTGCGCGCACGGAGTACAGATGCAGCACTTCATGAAGCATCTTGGATTTGACCTTGTATATTTAAAAAATAAAATAAAATACACTCGTCATCAGATGACAAAATGGGATAAACGTCAGCTGTCAGGTGGCTGCAAGGACCAGAGCTTGTCTCCTCCCTGTGAAGTACAGGCAGGTACGACTGAATCTATGAATGCATGCATTTCATGTTGTGCTGTTCCCCAACTGATATTAAACTCTACCATCATTGTCACTCTCAATCATTTTGTATTTTTGCGAAAAACAAGGGCACTTTGAAAGGTGAAAGTGATTTTCCGCCTTTTATTGAGTTTGAGAAAACGAGTCTGTTTCTCAAGTTACTGATTTGACACGGCGGGTGTGGAGAAGAGGAGATTTTCAACACAATACAGGCTGAAGCACAGACGAAACCTTCTCTATCCCTCAAGAAATTCTGCATTTGTACATGCATGCATTCTTGTCTTTCCTTTTGCCATATCCAGGCTGAATGTGAGGGATTCCTGTGTCATGTTTGGAATAGCTTTTACTGTCATCCGCAGCGAAGTGCTTTCTGTATGCTTCTTTTCAAATAGTTTTAAAGAGTACAAGACATTATCAAGGTTACATTGTTACATCGGCCTATCTTTTAATACATCCATGAGCCCACTGGAAATAAAATCTGATTTGATGCATTGTCAAGCTGACTCAAATAAGAACAAGAATAAATCAGTAATCCTAGTTTGGGTTCTGGTCACAACTTGGCTCTACTAAAACAAATGCTGGCTGTCTGCTCTTAAAGGGCCCCAATTATGGGAATTCAAATTTTCCTCTATTTATATACATATCTAATCAAATATGTTTAATGGAGACATTGTTAAATTTGTATTTTGTTTGAGTGGTTAAATTTAAAGTTATTGCATTTTCAAAATCCATCTGTTTTTCCAGGCAGTTTCAGGCTAAACGCATCACAACTGGACTTGATCCTGATTCTTCCAATCATGTGAACTGGAAAGCCTCCACTCAGGTTTAGCTCATTTGAATTAGAGGAGCTGCTGTTGTCGGCCAGGGTTGAATATTGTGACTGTTCTGCCTGTCTTAATCAAATTCATTCAATTTGACTAATTCAGTTCAACTGAACTGCATTGATTTGCAAAATGTCATCAAGAGCATTATTGTTATCCTGAGCCATAGTAGATTTGAAAACAAAATCATGAGAAGTGAATAATAGGGACCTTTAAAACATGTTGCCTCTATAGGGAAATACATTTCATGAGAAAGTGGTTCACCTGATGTGGGTTCAATTTCTGGCTTTTGTGTAATGTGATGCACTAGGCTTCCTGGGCCCAGGTAGAGATAAGCTATACAGCTTTCCTTATAAATGTGTATGGATGATACAAATTATCTGTGTAAATTATCAATTTTAAGGTTAAACACCTTAAATTGTATCTACCTATTTCTGATGCTATGAGGTGAAGATATGAGGAACAATAATATTATAGCAACATAAAGAAGCCGGTGGCAAAAAACAACAAGCATCCCTGAGCATCCCCTTACAATGCAACACTGTACACAACAGGATGTGGTTACTAAGCCTATTCAATATCCTCCTTAACAAATGCTCCCAACACCTACTATTGAAATCTGTGGTAACAGATGACCTGTAATCCCCACTGGGATGTAAGACCTAACACAGTCAATTGTAATTTGGTGTAGCGGCAGGAGGGGGAAAAAGCTTTTTTTTCTTAGTCTTAGCAGTCTCAATCTATCAGTTTTCCAATGACGATCCTTGAGCTCAGGGCTGATATACCCATAAGACTTACCTTCGCCAAGTTCACCGCCTGTACTGAATCTATTAATGCTGATGCTACTTTTATCCTACTAATCACGCAAATGTCTGTATGCAACTATTGGCCTGAAATATTAAAATCATAATAAACCTGTTATTGTTGTAGGGGTCTATATTGGGATTTATTCAGTGAAGCATCAACCAGTGTACCCAGTTTGTTTTCATTTGTGATCAGTTTCCCTGCAGACTCTATTTAAACGACTGGTCAATAGGGTTTTTAATAGCATTAGTAAGCTGTAACATGAATGTTTAAGCACAGTAAGCCTGCTCAATGTATACTGTATGACTTGGAAGAGAAAAACTGCTACAGGTGGTATCTACAAAGCCTTTTCTCCACTCCTTTTCTTATGGGCTATGTTTCAGTAGATGATTGAGGGAACAATAGAGTTAATCTTGTGAGATAATGTTATCAACTTTTAGCTAAAGATCAGGATTTGATGGTACTCTAGATGCGTCCACAGACTATAGACTTTTTTGTATCCATGTTTCACACACAGTAACCATATCAAGTGTATATCTATTGGGCTCATCAAGGATATTCTTGCAATCTGTTTTACCTTGTGCATCATATCATCAGGTCTTGATCCATTGATGCACATGCCATCTGCTGAAATGATAGTATTATTAAAGGTAATGTAATAGCCATTATATATATTCTTGCCTCAGGTAGCAAAACTGTCAGAGCCCACTTGAGCCTCATTGTATATAAATGGCTTGCTGTTGTAACACTGAGCTACCTAATTGAGCTGTGTTATCTAAATTTGCATCAATAACGAACTTTAACAAATGAACAGTACTCATTAATCTATAAACTGCCTGAAGAAAAAAACACACTCGATCACAGCTATCACTAGAGGGAATAGAAAATTCAAATACGCGGCCGATTGAATACCCGGCTGCCAATGCATGTTTGCAATTCTAATATCAAATGATATCAATGGCCTTGCTCTCATTTTTAAGCTGCCAAGTAAACATGTTAACAGAACGACTCACAGTTAGTTGGCATGCATGTGGCGCTGCTGCGGCTATTGCGATAGAAATGAGAGAGCGTATTGTCGCCGCTGTTGCACCGCTATGGCCTCAGTGACTTCGAAGGTTCGCCACAAACTCCACTGAATGCAGGAAACTCTGACATTGTCTGGCACCCAGGCGAGGGGATCAAAATAAGCAGCTGTGGTGATATTTCCTCATTGCAGGTACAGGCCGCTGTGCCTGGCGGCAGGGTTCCACATTCATTCATCATATAGGAAGTCTTAGCTGCCTCACTCTCCTCTCTCCTTTCTCTGCTCAGAAAATGTGCTTGAGAACTGGCCTCGGGAGCTGATAGACCTGGCCTGGTTTCCAGCCTGAAGTGCCACAAAAAAAAAAAAAAAAGGAAGACCTAGGACACCTTGATAGATGTAACCTTTCAAAAGTTAGTGAACATTTTATGTGGAGGATCAAAGGGTCCTTCACAACTTGAGCAGACGCGGGCATCTCTTGTAAGATCTTAGGTATGTGCTTTACAACTATCTCATGATGTTTGAGTGAGATAATCGACGGGCTGACAGCTGAGTGATAGAGATATCTCAGCGGCTCTGCCTCGGAGAGGTTGTGGCGACCTTTCGGTAATGGTTGCTGCACACTCAGCACAAAATAAATGTCCTTCTCGGGTAGTGCAGAGGGTCCTGATTCCCCTGCCTTGTCCTGGCCTGGAAAAGCGCATTGCTGCCTTGCCGGAGACAATAGAGGGCTTTCAGGTGATGTAACTCACCCTCTGGCAGCCGTATCGGAGGCCCTCCGCTCTCGGGCAACAGCGCCTGAGAACAGCCGATTGCCTCGCTAAACGGATGACTTGTCTGTCTCAACAGAATCCGATAGACATGTTTAACCTAAACTTGGAAACAAATCTGCCTTATCAGACTATTCCCTTTTACTTCTAACGTTACTGAATGGATTTTCCCCCACGCCTCAACAATCTTTGTCAAGTATCTCTTATCTTCGAGATATTTGTGAAGCAACTGCAAATCCTTTGTAGGGACAGCGTTTAAAAAACTCAAAGTAAAACAAATTCAGCATTGTAGTCTGCGTGTACATACTTTTCGAATAATATTATAATCCACAGGTGTTGCGCTGTAAATTTTTCACAGTAATTGTTTTTAAATGTCGCCCTAGGCTATATGTTTGCCAGTGGTGCATTGCAAGCGATACATCACTTCGACTGGGGAAAGAAATCATTTTGTGAACATTAAAGGCTGTAGTTCTTAAACCATTCGCCTGAAATGGCTGAAAATACTCCCAAAATAACAATCTGCCTTTAACTTCTAGTAATTATGGAATTTCACATCCAAAATAATTAATGTGATGGAGGCAGATTCAATTAAAAGTTGCTTATAGTGTTCACAACATCCTGTAGGATTAATCTTATGGGAAAAAAACAAAAGCATCATGCCTCCTAGATGATGTTTGAAGCAGACGCTGCACCATGTTGAATGAAAGGTTAAAGTAATCTGTTGAAATTCACACGCTGACAACCGTTTTTAAAAAGTTTTTTCCTGTTTATCTATATGACAGACTGGCAATTGAACGGCAAAACATGATTCATCTTATCGACGGTGCTCAGAGCTGACAAGGATGTGCGATGCGGTGACAGCTACAAACGACAGGACATATATTGAAATAAATCTAAGGCGGTTATTTCCACTAAATTACCACCTAAAAGAAGCAGAGAATAATACCAGTCTATTATGTAACTAAACGCAGGCAGCGCTCTATCAAACGGCTTCTCGACCTCCCCCGGGGTTCGCAGCCGTGTCAGTCAGGGTCAAACTGCTATAAAGCATGTGTCAGGGCTTAGCATGAAGATGGGCAGGGCCTTGCTTGTACAGACCCTTACCACTGGTGAGAGTCAGGCAATCCAATTCACAATGAGATCCCACCGGAGCCTGAACTCTCAGCAATTCGCCTCAGCCAAGCCTGTAATTGATATTTGTCCGAGGAAAAGGGTGGTCCATGTCAGCTCCAAAGCGGCTGGGAGATGTAGAATGGCAGAAGGGCATGCTTGAAGCCTGAGACAGTGGAGGAATAAGCCTGTGAGCTATCTCATGACAAGCCCGCTGATATTTGAAGCAGTCTGTGCTATCATGCATTTATGTATTTCTGCCTTCTTCATAACTAGTGTTGTGATTTGACTTCTTTTTTTCTTTTTTCTTTTTTTTATAGCCTTGTGTGATTCTTGCTCTGTGAAGCTTTGCTTTTTCTTGTAATGCAAGAAAAACATATTAGCAAGAAAAATAAAGTTACTATTTCTGTTATTATTAGTTAAAGTAGTAGTGATAGTAGTAGCAGTAGTAGAAGTAGTAATAGTAGTAGCACTAGTAGTAATAGTAGAAGCAGCAGCAGTAGTAGCAGTAATAGTAGTAGTAGTAGTAGTAGTAGTAGTAATGCTAGCAGTAATAGCAGTAACAGTGGTAGCAGTAGTAGTAATAGTAGTTGTAGTAACAGTACTAGCAGTAATATTAGTAGTAGTAATGCTAGCAGTATAGCAGTTTTCAGCTTAGCTTTTAAATAGCCTTCATTTTAACTGTTTCTGTTCAGGATCCCAACAGAGCTGACACGGGCAAGTACGAATTTTCATTAGTCTTGTCCGGGTAATGCTTACTTGCACGGGTGAACACTATGTGTGTGGGGGACAGAGCTTTACCCTGTATGATTCTCATCCATCTGTGGATGGTGAGGTTTTTGACCAAGAGGAGAATCTATGATTCTTGTCTGCCTTAGGCAGTGAGATCTGACGTAAATATCAGATCAACAGTAGAATCAGGAAGGACAGGGGAAAAGAAAATTAAAGAAAAACATATGGGTTCACTCACAATGTTCATCTAAAAGTGGGAGTATTTGTTGTGTTCTTTTATCTTTCTATTTCACTTGATTTGAACTGCACTAGTTTACTTTTTAAGTCTTTTATCTTTTGTATCTCTTGTCTGTACTTTTGCACTTTTTAATTGTAAATCTTTTACCTTTACTGTATTTTTATTACTCTGTAAAGCACTTTGAATTGCCCCAGTATATGAAATGTGCTATACAAATAAAGCTGCCTTGCCTTGCCTTGCCTAGTTGCAGTAACAGTACTAGCAGTAATAGTACTAGTAGTAGTAGTAGTAATGCTAGCAGTAATAGCATTAGCAGTAGTAGTAATGGTAGTTGTACTAACAGTAATAGCAGTAGCAGTGGTAGCAGCAGTAGTAGTAGCAGCGATTGCAGTAATAGCAGTACTAGTAGTACTTTACAGCCAGGCCTAGTATTAACAATACCATCATCATAGTACCATCATCATAGGGAAAAGTTGAAGCACATGGCAAGCTGTGTTCTCCACCTCGGAGTGAAAGTCACTGCAGTTTTCAATCCCCTTCATACAGTGAAGGGGGATCCTCTCCACCTATTCCATCACAAGTCTGTTTCAGAGATTATACTCTCTTGAGGTCATATCTTGTCCTCTTGCCCCCCTCCCCCCGTCTTTCTCGATCGAAAAACTCGACGATAGACACGCGATTGACTGACAAGCCGGTGGGGAAAATGGCTTTGGGAAGACAGCCGGCTGAGTGTTGAACACTCGTTCTGCTTTTTGCTCCGTGTTGGTCGCCCTAGTTATTTCTTTAACTGTTGACCTTGTGGAAATTGCTGGTTGCTCCCTGGGGCCTTGGCGGTCCAGGTCACAGCAGACTGCATCTCATCCGCTGAAAGCCGGCACTCAATGGACGCTACATTAAGTGCTGTCAGCACTCCACAGACCACTCACTACAGGGACCTAAGATCAGTGAGTGCTTCATAGGTTTGTGCCTATATGCATCAGACTAGGAAACGTGGCAGTTAGACACGAGTGAGCAACAGCTGCGTGTATTCTAACGCTGAAAGAAAAAAGGTTTTACACAACAGCTCTCTACATCAACAGGTACTTCCACGACATTTGCAGCTGAGACACGGTAGAAATATTAAAGTGTCTTATTTTGTCAGGTTTTTTTTTTTTTTTTTTTTTTTTAACTCCCACTTGAGTTTTTTGTTCTCTTTTGAGGAAGTCACATTTAAACTGACTTTTTAAAAGTTTTTCCCATGGCTCATCTCCAGAACCCCTGCCGGTTGTTCCTGCCCGTAACCCCCAGAGGAAGATTTAGCGGAGGAGATGAATCGATGTCATAACAGAGCATAACAGAGGGAGGAACTATCAAGAAAGTGAGATTGTGATCGCCTGGGTTATGAATAGGCTTGTCTGCGAGCAGAGCCTCCAAGATGGCGGAGGGAAGGCGATCCGTAGACAGGAGCCAGCAGAGAAATAAATTTATGACAGTGGCAATCTCAGCCAGCGTCTTATTGTCCCTGTCATAATTAGAGCAGAGGAGATAGCATCAGAGAAAGGTTGGCGGAGATAGAGACTCCTCTCTTTATTTTCTCTCCTGCTTATTACTAACGGCTGGCTTTGATATATTGAAACAATGCACACTAGTATTTGAAAACCATTCTAAATAATTCATGCAATTGCATCACAGGGTCCCAGTGATATACGGGTCCTACGAGGTAATCATTGATAGCTCATAAAATTCACCGTGTTCAATCTCAAAGGGAACACTGTGAATGAGGCTCATTTTCTTTTGAGTGAAATGAACTGTAGGTTCATTTTGGTGAGACATTGTGGGTTGAGTATAAGCCTGAGCGTAGGTGTCATGTCAGTGCAGTGTAAAGCGCTATTCACACGGGGCTAATATTACCTGGGGTACGTCCAATAATTGCAGAAGTCACCTGGGGTTTTAACTTCTGAACAAATCTGTAATATGTAAAGTAAAAAATCCAGCGCAAATTACCCGATGCATTTTGTGGAAGACAGAAGTCCCCCGATATTCTATGTGAATTGAACTCTGGGTAATTTCAGCTGTAATTTGTTTGGGAAGGCAATTTCTGTTTTCTTCTTCTGCTTCTATACAATTACCATTTCTATCCTCCTCCTGTCATGAAAAGTGGTGGCAGCAGTGGAATCCATACAGGAAGCTTTTGAACACATTTTTGGTGCAAACAAGTTTGGTTTTGCTGCAGATTGTAAAATCTCGGCGGTGGTTGTGGAGGTGTTGTGGCTTTATTCAGTGAAGCATCTGTGGTAGAAGATACCTGCTTTCACTAACATCCAAGCTAGGTTTCCATGTAGGTACTCACCCTACTTTAGTAGCACAAGGGATATCAGATGCTTTGTCTTAGTAAATAGGAGCTGCATGTCTTTTTCTGTCATCCAACACTTTAACTTGGGTGGTTTTCTACATGGATTAGCCTCAGATTCATCTTTTTTTTATCCACGAACCGATGTGAGAGGTTCACAGCCGTCCGAAACTTACCCAAAACACATGCGTTCAAAAAAGTTCCTGCAGCAGTCGATTCCTTAACCTAATCCTGGACCGGTTTCGAGCAGTTTTGAGCAGCGACTTACTGGGGAGAATACAAATTGCTTGATGAAATGAAATGAATTTCTTGATGCCAGGTTATCTTCCAGAGATAATTGCTAAATCCTTTGGCTGCCTCGTTCAGCAGAAGGTAGCAGAGGATGGATGTAACTGGCATTAAGACCACAGCGCCTGTGTTTCTCTCTGTAGGGAACTCGAGTGGCATTCGTCTTTGGACCTCGTCTCTTTCTCGGCCGCTGAAAGTAATTTCATCTCTCTGCTTTTTTATGTATTGGCGGCGGTGGGGACACTTGCAGACCAATGCCGTTATCAAATAAATGTTGAAGGCTATGGCTGCGCATACTAACCGCATGTGAAAGTATGAAAACCAATTCACCAAAGGAATGAGAGAGCGTCATCAGTGCTCGCTGCCTCTGGGCCACCATGTGCCCCATAACACCAGGGCCATTAACTAAGCCCAAACCCCAACAATTTAGGAATATTGTTAAATCCCCAAGACCAAATGTTATTCTAAGTAATCATAACTTAGATGCTTTCCTCATTGAGAATGAAATATTTTCCGTACTTTCCCAGTGGATTTGATATGAAAATTCCATTAGTTTCGAAAATTGAAAAATTTTGCCACACTGTGGGCCTCATTTCTAAAAGATTATGTACTTACAACCAAATCCAAGGCAAAGTTGTGGGTTTCAGTATGAAAAAGTCATCTCGCTGCCAAAATTTGCTGATTTTCTCCAATTGTCTGTGATATTTTCAAAGATAAAACAATTTTTATTCATTATCCAAGCATCTGAATGCCATACATAGAGTTTGATCATATTCTTTGAAATGAGTGTACAGTGGAGTCAAGGATGAAACGAGTGTACAGTGGAATCAAATAACTTTTTTATAAAGTGACGTCTGTAAAGTACTTAAGCATTTAACAAACCATAACGGCACATCACGTCCTTCAGCTATTAACCTGACAGACAAAGATTTGAGTTTGGAACGTAAGGAAGTGCAAATTAAAATGGGTGTTCTGAAATGATCTATATTGTTTTTTTTTCTTCTTTTCACAAACCGCTACGCTATATGCCTTCTCGCACATAAGCATTCACCGCGGACCCTCCATGCAGACCATAAGGTTAGAAGCATTGTGGCATATTACAGGCATTAATCTCACAAGAAAATGATGTATTGATCTTTGGTGCACCACAGGTGGATCATGAAATGACCTTTGCTGCATAATTTAGCAAATTCCTTCCAGACTCTGCTGTAAGGGAATGAAAGATAATGCTTTCAAAGTGACTCATTGTTCAGAACTCTACCACAACAAGCGGCACTCGCTGTCAGTCACAGGCAGTTACAGCCAGCGTTTAAGGACTTCAATACCCAGAAATCCTGTAGCACGATGTCAGAAAACTGCATTCACGCTCATGTTTTCCGACCCAGCCAGTCTGTGATTAAAAACTAGGTGTTAAAAACATTGTCGTAAAGTGAAATAAAATAACGAGTCTTTGCGAAAAATGGAACTAAAACTATCTTGCCTACTTGTAAAACTACTAAAACTAAAATAAAATATGAATATTGGTGAAATGTTTTTAGCTTTTTCATATTTTTGTTTAGACTAAAGATTTTGCGAGGAGTGTTTTTGGATATTTTTCCTGAATGCTAATTGAACAATTCATGTAAATACATTTTAAAAATTAACAAAAATGTATTGTTTGTATTACATGATACCTGTTGCAAACATACACAAAATATTGGTTCTGAAATTATACCTTTAAAAAATACAATGCCACCCTTATCAAAAATACTAAAACTAGAACTGAAACTCAATACAAACTTAACTAAACATTTGTAAAAACTAAAAACTAAACTAAAACTACCAAACCCACACTGATAACTAAAACTATATTGAAACTAATGAAAAACCCCAAACTATAATAACACTGCTTTATACCGAAAGATACTAAAGAGACGAGAGAGGCAAAAGATCTAATGTTGGTGAGTCCAGTGTTGCTGTTTAAGTGAGAGTTTGGATTTCACTCTTAAGTTTAATTGTGATAATACCCGACATTAGAATTATCTTTGTCAGTCTGGACGGGCCGCTCTTCTCTGTTGCAGCTCCACTTTAAGCTGATAAGACGGGTGTATTTTTACATAGAAATCTTGCCTAGTGCAGCTTTAAAGGATTTTGTGTTGAGGATCTGGGATGCCGCAGGTTTCTGAAGTATCAGCCTTGCCTGGACTCGTCATACCCACTGGCGTTTGCAAGATAAATGAATGCCACACTGACCCCTGGACTCCGGCTTCCGCTCCGCTCTCTTTTCATGGGGAAAGTCTCTGCCTTTCCTGTGCAGAGAGAGAAAAAAAAAACAGAAAGATACATCAGTGCCCTAGAAAAATTGTAATTATTTCAGTGGGTGGAGAATCCCAGTGAGAAAAAAAAAATCTCATCTCACCATCATAGCAGACCTTCAGTAAAATATGCCTCTCCTTTTCAAAAGCCTGGCAAATTGGGACAGTGAAGACCAGGTGCCACATGGGGAAAACATTGTAATCGGGCACTCATTTGTGATTGCAACACAAAACATCTACTGCATTCCATTTTTGAAAGGTGTCCGATGTTGGTATCTGATGATCCATCATTTTATCTTTCATTTCTACAGGTATTCAAAGTTTTCAAAGGCACCTGTTTATAACACAGCATATAGCCTGTGTGTGCTATGAATTTTGGTGAATAGGCCTAAATATTGTGTGCTGAAAGGAACAGCCTGGTGTCATCCTTGCATCAAAGCACCGATGGCACTGCCCAATCCTATGCAGACAGTGACAATAGTGAAATCTCATTCGTGAGCGGGCCTTCGAAGTAATGCCTGTATATGAAATCACTTTGAAGGATCTCTGCGGATATGATAATTTCAGAATAGAGGATTCTGCAAGCTCCCTCCGTCGAAGAGTGGCCATCGGTTTACTTTAAGCAGAGCTTAAGTGAACAAAGAGGAGTATAATGGTCTTCCTTGGTGGAATCCGGGGGAGAAGGACATTGGACTTTAAAATTTAGTTCAGGATTAGAGTGGGATTAATAAAAGCATGGCAGAGAAAAGGGAGGGAGTATGTGAGCCAGGATGCCTGCGTTGTACAGTGTTGATATTCAAGAGATGTTCTTAACACCTCCCAGCTGTAAATCTTAGATGCAAGGATTTGTCTGTCTCCTATGAACTGAGATTTAAAGGCCCAACACATGATTATTATGCTGATTAAAAAACAAGTTGCCATGTGATAATTATGCACTTACAGGCTGCAGGCTATGATAAATGAACCACTGTGGTGCCATTTGCCACTCTGTGGCAACTGAATTCATGTATTATTATTAGTATTTTTTGTAGCTAATGTACTAATGTGTTGGACTGGCAGTCCGACAGCGTTGAAATTTCCCAGCTTTGATAAATTAGCTCAGCACTGCTCACTCCACTTGCTCTACTTTTACAGCCAAATCTGAAATAATCAGTATCAGCTTCTTAACTCCTAACTGGATGTTTTGTGGGCTGCTGTCCAATCAGAACCTCAGTGAGTTTGATCTGACTCACTCTACTGTAACATGTCATGGCCAATGCTAGCTTTAACCCACATGTTAAGAATGCCTTTTCCCTTTCTGCACATGTGGAACAATACAATTAGTTTGATGTTGAAACTCACGAAATGAAATTGCTGACGATTGTTGGGAAAAATACAAAGTTTATGATATTGTTTGCATCTTTTACTCTAAACGTGTTAATCATTACTCCAATTGTGTACTTAAAGGCGCATTAAGTAATCTGTGTAAGTAACCCCCCCCCCCCCCCCCCCCCCCCCCCCCCACACACACACACACACACACACACACAGAGACCCATCTCACCCCTCCTGTCCCCTTGAGCTACAGTGGCCTGTAATTGAAAAATAGAAACAATAAAGTCACATTTTTGTTGACTTTGACTAGCTAGTGAAGAGATATAATATAATATATCACCATGCAAAATACTGGAATAATAATACTGCTTTGTCATTTGCTTTTTTGGCTTGAGAATGAGGCTTTTAAGCCTTTGTAGCTGAAATAATAATACGGGCTAGAAAGTGAGTTCTGAAAGCCAGAAATCTCATGCTGAAATAATCATTGAGTCATTGCTATTGATCAACAACCCTACCAAACCCCCCGCACATATATTTTCTTCATTTCCTGCTGTGGGGACTGTAAAAATCGCACTTATTGCCCCTTTAATGGAGCGGTCTAATTGACTTCATGTTTCTTGGCGTGTTGGGAACTAAATCATCAGTGACGCACATTAGCCTGGAAATAATTCAGTTTGCCTTAATGTTGTCCTCCTCCCGGTTCTGGAGGACAAGCTGTGTCAGGTAATTCCGCTCTTGTTCACCTTCGCCTGCATATCAAACGCCACCTTTAGGCCATTTTCCCATTATGTAGATAGAGTCACAGTCCTCATTGCAGCAAGCAGCACACTTCAGCAACATTAAAATGATGCACTTCAGGGTGACGCTTGGCATGTCCACTAATGTTGTACATGTAATATTTGTCATTTGGATGAAATTTGATACAATTTTTGTGTTGTTTTGTTTGCACTATTATAGCCCCATCCCGTCCTTTTTATGTCAAAGGCTGCCTGTGTTGTTGCTAGGTTATATCTGATAGCTTCTGACATTTAAAGCCCAGATGGTTGCTTTGAGGCAGATGTTGTAAACTTTGTGCAGTATGGTTAGTATTATTTATTAATTTTTTAAGTTAGGGTTAGGGTTGAAATTGCCGCTATTGTTTTAAGCCATTATTTTCCACTTTTTACATTTACCAGCTTTTCCCAGTTTCCACACTTGCAGAATGCACACGCAGAAATGAGACACTTCTTTTTTTCTTTAAGAACTGTCTCCAAACTAGGGAAAAAAATAACATATAATAACAAAAATCAGCCGTGCGCTCAGAGAAAGAATCGTGAACTGTTAAATAAGATCAAATAAATTTGGTTTGCCTCAAAGAGATTGTGTAAAGTTTATCTGTTCATATATATCAAGCTGAGAACAAAGGCGGCCCAGAATTAGAAACGAGCCAGCGCCGTTGTCTAGAGGGGGGCTACCGCTAAACTGCGATATGGATTAGAGAATGACTCCCACAACACCGATGGTTATCACGGCGTTATTAACTGGCTAATGTCTTTTTGTCTTTCCGGCTGTTTGCTCGCCACAGTCCTGGTTCGGGGTGGCACTTCATTGAACAAATAAATGTAACTGCATATTCTCTCTGCTTTATCCATTGGGCTTTGGCTGGGGGAATTATCTGAGCATATTGAATTCATAGATCATTGTTGCTAGCTGGGGGCTTCAAAGTATCATTAATATTCTGATTCTGGAGATCTGTGAACCTCGCGCTCTCATTCCTTCTTCATTATTACAGCGTCGTTCCCAGGTTCAGAAGCGACTCTGCTGGAGATTTTAAATAACTTTGCGGTGTTGACTTTGAAACGTGCTCCAAGACGGGAGCAGCCCAGAGTGTTTTCTTTTGTCTCGCGAGCGTGCAACTCACTGTAATGCAATTATTTCCAAAGCTGTTACACCTGACTGGTATGTAATCGATGCATTGATTGCGCCATCCTTACAACCTGTTGTAAGTCTTTGTGACAGAGATGTAGAGAGTCAGCTCTATTTTGGTGGATCAGTAGCTGTGACAGTGGGGCTTGTCAGATTTATGCAGCCAAGACTCATCGCTAGTTATATACAGATTTGAGTTCCTGATGGAAACAACACAGTCTTATAAAATTTCATGGAGTGAGCACGAACTCTGAAACGCAGATTACGTGTTGCGGAAAAAGAATTATGTGAAGATTACATGTCTCCGCCACAAATTGGATTATGTGACAATAGCACAAATTGGACACGCCATTTTCTCCTTTGTGTCATGTGAAAAGGTTACCTTTGGTTAAGGTTAGGGTTAAGGTTTAGGCCTCTAAAACAGTTTCGTTAAGGTTAGAGTAAGGTTTTGGTCATGGTTAAGTAAGAAAATCTTTAGTTTCTAGTCGGGTATCGTTCATGTAATCCTTTCCTGGTGGGAAAACATATTTCTCTCACTCTCTCACTTCTCTCACGTATTTGCATTTTAAGACATTACGCTCATTTCACAAAATTTCAGGAGGTTCAAGTCTTCCGGTTGGGTTGGATGAAATGGTCACGGCTCTGTTAAGAGGAAGGGCCAGACGATCCCCCTCAAAGAGAGCGCAGCAGAAATGAATGAAAAGAGGCTTGTTAGAAATGTTGCTTTCAAACGGAATATTGCTGCAATGAATGAAGAAAAGCTTGTTGGAAATTTGCTATTCCTTTTGGTTTCTCTGTGTGGATCTTTTGTCTCGCTTCATCGCGTAGCCTCAAACTGTCATTAAGGAGCGAGCCAGTGTCCGAGCCCAGCATCTCACACTGCGCTCCGGTCTTGGCTTGATTAGACACGATGAAGCCCAACTAACACTCTGTCCCAGTCAGGAATGTGATCATGGGCCGTCGCTCTTAGCCATTTCAAACTGATCGATGGCGTGTGTTGTTTTATCACCAGCATCTCACTGTTTATGCATTAATAACAAGAAACTCATCGGTGGGTCACATCTAGGTGTAAATTGCCTCGTCTTGCTGGGGCTAACTCATCCTTAAAATCATCCATTCTATGGCCGCCTTAAAACTAATGATGACCCGGAGGGAAGTGTATCCAAAAGCTTTGAAAATGTTGAATTTTAATCTGAGCCAGCGTTCAGATGGTCAAATGATGAATAGATTTTGACTCTGAGCCAATTCAATCTACCCCAGAAAAGACAGTGACATTAACTTTTCAATTAAGGGAGAAGAATAAAAACTACATCCAAGGTTATCTTAAAGTAAAGAACGATTGAACGTTGACTAAAAAATTTATGTCAATACATTTTAAAAAGAATTCATTATATATTGTTTGTGTGACACAATACCTGTTGCAAACATGAACAAAATACATGTATCATTATACCTTTCAAAATACCACCCCACCAAAAAACTACTAAACTAAATAAAAATAAACTAAAACCCACACTGAAAAAGAGCTATGGTTGGTGCAGTTGAAATATCAATACTCAAACAAAAAAGTGCTATTTGGCCAAAGATCTTGTCTAAGTCTTATTCAGTCCATGTCAAAGATGGCTCCCCTTCCTTTATAATCTTCAGACATTCTACGACACTTCTTCTGATTCACTTTCAAATGCTATTAAATAGATGTGAGCTCAACCCTTGGCGGCGAATGCTAAGACTCTTAAATTTGGGAGGGATGGTGGAGGGGGGTGGGGGTGGGGTGTGAGGAGGATTGGTGAGGGAAGTCACTTTCACTTTCATCACACTTTCTGGCTTTGCTCTTTTTCCATTAATCTGTCAAAGGGAGAGCAAAGACATTTCTCCAAGCAATGAGGCTTCCATCCTTCAATACCTTGATGACGGGTTCCTTGTACTCATCATCTTTGGTATTTTGTTACGAGACGTTGGATTAAGTCAAGCGGCAGCTTACATGCCCACTGCTTTGTGCTGCTACTCAGATGCTCTTTTAAAAAGGCCACTTCTCTTGGAAGATTTGGAATGACACGACGGCTTATTTCCTCGCTCAGAATACGCCGCCGAGTGTCATTTTGTGACGTGATCAATTCCCATGCTGCCATTGCACTCTTTAAAAAATCAGTATGTACAGTCTTCATCACTGAAATTATGAAATGATTTAATAACTGACCATGGGCACATTAGTGTCTCAGCAGCTTAAATCATTTCCTTTATGAGCAACAATTGCTTAATTAAAGTGTTGGAAAGAATATTTCTTTAAATTCCATTTCCATTTTGAAGTTGTTAGCCGACTAGTTAGCTGGCTAACCTCAGCTTAATTAGCCAATAAAATGTGATTGGTCATGTGTCCCTATATAAAAATAACAGTAATCCTATACATTTTTTTTAGGATACTATACAAATATCACAGCAAGATTGTGCATTGTAGTAATATAATTGTGAGACCATAGGAGCTACAAATATACTGTTAAATACAATGATACCATAAAGTGACTTTTGACTGCCAGATACACTATAAGTTCATATAGGAATATTACAGTAATACTATATTGCTTTTTCGTAAGGGATAATGCAGGAGCAGAATTTGACAGAAAAGTTGAACACCACCACGGCTGAGCAGATTTCTTGTTCACGTGCTCTTCAGTCTGATAGATTTGCCCTACCAATATCCGCTTTGCATTCACAGACAGTGAATGGCAGCTGAGGAATCCGCTGCTCTGTGACCTTTGAAACATAAGTGGATGTGTTTTGCAAAAATTTAACATTGGAATATTTTTTTTAAATGTTCATGTGAATAATAATCCTCCATTACGGCACTATGAAAATCTATTGACGCCAGGTATGAGTTTGTGTAGATTCAGGTCTGAATGACTGTATTCACAAAGGACCAAGTTTCATCAATTAGCCATAGAAAGTTATGGAAATGTCCAGAGTTTTGCATTTCATTTCTCATTTAACCCATGCAATTCTGATAAAGAAAGAAGACACAAATTGATTTGAACAGAGCCCTTAAAATAAGAAAAATAAAATATATATGAAAGGGTAAGTCATATGGCTGCGACAATACAGCAAAGTTATGATACCCATCATCAGTGTGTCATCTTCCTACAGTACCAAAATGCGCGATATATCACCCAAAACTAATATACCACTATTACTGTGATAAAGCAGTTCAGCTGAACTTTCCATTTTCTGTTGCATCATCTTCATTTCTTCCTCCTTCTTCACAGAGACCTTTACGCCAGAAGGGAGAGAACTGCATGCTCTAGTTCAGCATCTTGTATGACAGGATTTATAAGGAATTAGGCCATCCATATAATCAATCATTCACATGTCGAGTTCTATCCTTTACTGATTCCTATTTTGAAATTATAATAACAGTAATAAAAAATTCAAATCAGACATCCAGCATCACAGGATGTGGGTCAACCCGTGGCACATGGCTTATACAACACATAGGCTATTTCAGCTGTGTCCTCTGTGTCAAGACGGAAATATCACATGACTACAGGCGGATCTAAGACTGGATGTGAATATGCAAGCGGGCGTTAGGCAAACTTTTGTGATCTTTGAACTCTGAGGAAACATGTTGCAGTGACACACAAAGTCTAATGGAGGCTACAGGGGAAATAACGTATTGAATGTCACTATCATGAAACGTTATGGGAGAAAGCTCTTCAAATATTTACGAGGGTTTGTTACGCACTCAATGAGGACAGTCGGCCCTTGATAGTGCCAATGCTGAATATTGAATGTTGATCCAATGATTAAAGATTGATAATTACATCAAATCATCTGAATGTGACTCGTATAGCAGTAAGGTTGTGATTTACCATAGAACTTACTATAGAACTCCATTAAGTGGTGTGGCTAACTTTCTTTCAAAAACTTTGTTTCATTACAATGAGCAAGCTAATGCATCCTCCTTTTCCTTTGATTCAAGTGCAAGATACATCAAATATGGAAAAATCACATGAGCCTGCTCAGGTCCATTAATAGCTATGTACCATGCTCAGGTGTCTGATTAGAGTTTCTAGTGTGCAGCTTTTACTCCACTAACTACTACTACTAAAACTTCCTAAAAAATGCTGAAATTGTTGTCATTGTGCTGACGTCCAGTCTGTTACATTTCAGCAGACCTCACACATAATGATAAACTTCAAAGTCAACAATGGTGTACTTCTTTCAGCCTACTGCTATTCGCCTCCACTGTTCTCTTGTCAATAATTAATGATGAGAAACTCAAAGCAAAACAGGCAATTGTGGATCGTTTCAACAACTATTTTTAGCTAATTGGTGTGGACATTATACCTAGCATCGTGTGCAGAATGTCATGATGAAACATTTGCAACAGTATGGTTGTCGCTGTAGAGGTGAGTATACTGAGTGTGCAGAAATGTATCACAAGGTAGTTCTACTGAAAAGAAGGAAAGGAATGAAATGAATTATGAGCATTGGAGAACACATTTTCCTCAAGCTGAAAAGTGTCACAGTGTACAAAGGCTGAAATTTGTGCATTTGAACATGCCTTCAGGTGAGGTAAGCTAATGTGAAGCTGAAACTATGCAGTTAGAAGAGTGGAACAGGAATAAAGTTGTGGATTACTTTCTGAGCATAAACTGTTCCTGTTTTGTGCCATAAATCAATATCCCTTTGTGCCGTAAAGCAATCCAGCAGATTTCACCAATCAGACCCAGTGGCACACAATGTAAAATGCAGTGTAGAGGCTGGTAGAGGCTGTCAGTCTTCTCAGTGATGGTCTCGTTTGTTTATGGCAATCATACTGATGTCACAGAATTAATGCGGGATTGATTTATTGATGTTAAAATGCTACACATAGCACCTTTAATTGTAATTGGTGATGTGGGCCAGAGTGGATCACCGCCAACATTACGCTATGTGGAATGGATCCTACAGATGTCCACATAACCTCTTATGATGTATTGTTAAAAAGCAGGAACAAAATTAACATATTTTGATTTAATTTTGCAATTTGTAAAAAAAAAGAAAAAACCTACCTCTCTGGAGAACTTTTGACTAGAACATTCTCCAAGGGTTCTTGAAGATCTGAAGAAAATTCGGAGGATTATACAACCATTTCTGGTCTAAAACCAACGGCGCTGATTAGTCTACCCATCCACCCCCCCGCCCCCGTCTGTCTTTTCCCATGTAACACACTCACATACAGGCTGTGCGAGTACCACTGACACTTCATCTAACATAGATTACTCATAGCAAGTCCCCAGGAGAAATTATTCAGACCAAATTTTCAGACAAATTAGCAGCAGGAATAGTGTGTTTTATCACGGCTGATGATGCGGTGCTCGCTGTTCTCGGGTTAGATTAACATGCTGCGGCTGGTCTGCAGCAAAAGTGCAATTAATACCATTCCACAGATACCTCACTCCCTCTGAATCAATGCTCGGAGTGCAGTTAGCATTCCTACAAGTTAAAAGCAGCTGATTTACTTTGTGACAGTGATCGCTTCTTCTCTCCCCCAGTACAGCGGAACGATGGCACTCCACACTGGACTCTTTAGACGAAGAGTTGCAGTTCTAGCTTCGATTTTGAGCGAAATTCTCAAAGGGAATCGTTGAGCAGCGGCGAGTCATAAGGAAAGTGAATGCAATAAGTAGCACATGACTTACATGGAGGGTAACGCTAATTGCCTTGAGAAAGCCAAAACAAGGGAGAGAAAAAAAAGAAATCCAGGCCTAAAAAAGGATAAAAGCATGTCACTTTGCAAATTGTATAGGGAGAACTGTATCAGAGATAGATTCAGGAGGTTTGAAGTGTCGCAGGCCCATCAGGCTACAGATTTAGTCTGATTTCAAAGCACTAAAGTGCCCCCTGCCTCCATGAATATAAATATAGCCATCAGATGATTTGGAAACCTTATTAAATAACCAGGATAACGCCTCTATGATCACGCATAGAGTCTGTTATTAGACGAAATGTATTCCTCGCCGTAATTTGAATAAGTCTAAAGCCAAGGCTGAATGTTGAAGCTTGTGATTTGCGACTTATCTCGCCTTGAATTTGGGGTGTCAAATTGAACTTTCTGAGATTTTTCTTTTTCTATTTTTGAACTAAAGTTTGTGACAGATGACTTCAAAGTCAGACATTTCACGTTTTATGTTGAAAGTCACTCGCACTTTTCAGAACTCTTACCAAAGTAACAGGAAAAAAAAAACAAAACTGGGCTCTTGATTTCCATGGGAATTCCGAGACGTCAAAATATTTTCAAATACGGTTTTGATGTATGATTTTTTTTTTTCTCCCCCCCCCCTACTCTTCTTCCTGGTTGCTATGTGGAAAAACTGAGATGTTACAAAAAGAGGAAAACGATCTCGTATATAATAACTCCTGTACCTCTTGGTACCTCTTGAGCCTAATTAGGGCCCAAAAATAGAGGAGGGTAAAACACAGCACAAAGAAAGAGAGATGAGATGCTGAATTCAAAGAGTGATTCACTTCTGTAGCCTCGGGCTTTTTTTTTCCGCATTCGGGGTAACAGCAGGGTTCATTTGCAACACCCAAGGGATCTTTCAGTGGATTGCCAAATCTCAGGAGAAGAGACGGGAGGCTCTTAGAGGGGGTGGCAGCGTGAGTGGCAGATCTGTAGCGTTGCTCCCAAAAACCAATGATTAGAGGAAATTGTAGATACAAATATTGTGCTTCCGACCCTGCCACGAGGGCTCAGTGATTCAGTGTCAATGGTAAGTATAGATCAATGCGCTGCAGAAAATGGGGCTTTGGTGTAATAGCGAGGCATTATTTCTGCAATGGCTGTATCTGCTCTGGCACAAACAATGCGCACACACACTTTCCTCCGCCGCAAACCGCTGTCATGTAGGTGCTGTGCCAACACAGCTACACTAATTAGATAAGACTAAAGTAATAATCAATGTTCAGCGTTAATTGCATTGTTTGTTCTCCTTATTTGCTTCATGACTAAGCCACGAGCGTGGACCTACGTACGTGAGGAAATTCCACAACTACGAAAATGAGAGGACCTTTGAACGGCTGTCGCCAGTCATTTTAATGCTCATCCCTTTGTGGTGTTTTTAATTCGGGAATCGTCGCATGCGTTTCGCCTAATTTATTAAGAAAAGTGGAAAGATGCTGAAATGTGTCACCAAATAAAATAACTAATCAATGAAATACAGTCGTTTTGCCAGATGTTGGTCTAATTTGTAACACTTTCAGTATACAGCTTGAGGAATGACATCATTGAACTCTTTTTTTTATAATGTAACTGTAGCTGCTGCATCCACATATCCTCATGGCTGTATGCATGTATGGAAACACACGCATACACAAACACACACACACACACACACACACAGTTTGGAAATCCCTCACTGTGATTAACTGACTGTGCTGGACCACAGTATCTCACACAGCATCCAGCCTGCTTTTAGCACAATCTCCTGACCCCATGACCCACCTCGCCGACTCCACATCCAGCGCTCTTACCTACCGACTCGGTCCAGACGCTGAGCCGGACCAACGGCGAGCCGTGATTGATGTGGCTCGACAGGAGTCAGGAGTTTTGATGAGTTTCCAGCAACTTGTCAAGGGAGGGTCGGGGAAAAAAAGAAATAAGAAAAGGCATGACAAGAAGAATGAAAAATGAGTCTCGCAGAACTACAAACAAGAAGATAAATGGAGAAAACAAAAGTCTGCAGTCTGTTATTTCCATGCGGCCTGCTGCAGTGTTGTGGATCTGCTCGACCTCTTAGCGCTATATGCGTTCATGTATACTGTGCCGTTATGCAACCCGGCGCCTCCGTTGGTGGATTGATGAGCTGAATAGTGGCTTTATGGAAGATTATCTCGCCTCGATGAACTGAGATGATCACATTTGAAGCTTTGGGTGAGTCATGACTGTGAATCTGTTGCCGATCATTTGCAGCATTTGCCTGCAACAAACTGCGTATGACTTTATTCGGCGCGGTCACCGCTGCTGTAGCTGTTCAAGTTGTTCCCATGGCAAACTTGGAAGGCACATGTTAGCGGTGGAGTATTCAGAAAAGTCTAGATAGTAACAGAAGTGGTGTAGATTTGCTTTTCTACCTGTGTGAAATCGGTATTTGCTTTGCCTTTGGTATACTCATTGAGAACGTGCAGCTACGGGCCTGCCGAGAGGCCGTACCATTCACTTTTTACTAATTAAAACCATCACTACCTCAGGGCAAGTTTCAGTACTAAATGCTATTGATCAAGAAATAATAAGGTAATACCACTTTTGATTGTTAAAGAGAATAAAGGGAATAGATCAGAAAAGATGAAAAATATCCCTGTGGCGGTTTGCAGGTGGATTTTCTTGGGATGTGGGCACACTTTCTAGTTCAGACGTAATCCCTACTATGAAATAGAGCTCATTTAGATGTAAAATCTCAAATAAACATTTTCTGAGTCTTCGTAATCTCCTGTTCATTGTCAGCGAATCAACTCCAGGCTGTATCTCATCATGATAACATCACAGATCAGAGTCTTAGCTGTCTGGTCTCTAAGTCTGTGTGGGCGTTGACTAAGTTCACACATGATGATTTAATCATCCTGCCACACAGAGATAACATTTTTCGAACCCTTAAATTGAGTGGTATTTCCCTTTACTGTACATGAAGGGATGGTTATCACATGGGCAGCTTTGAATTGGTTTTTAAATGGGAGTTTGATATTATAGATATCATGAAATATGGGAAAATACCAAGAGAGCCCATAATCCTTATGTGATGTCCTTACTGCTAATGAAGCTATATGGTAGAAGGATGACCATTAATTGTCATTGTCAAAGTGATGCATGGATCAATTTGACTCTAACAGAGGATGGAAAAGAGTCAGTGAGGCGGCGAACATACAGCTTTCCTGTGAGGGAATGGATCCCATTTTGACCGGTCCTCATTGATTCTGTATTATGTAACGTATTTAGTAGTATCCCATAACACCCTTCCATATCTTATTTCCAATACATCAAAGACATGAAACCGTTCATTCAGCATTATCCGGCCAGAATCAATCTGAGCATCTGTCATTGTAAAATATAAACTTAAACCAATGGATTTGTGTTTCTGTTTTGTCACTAATGGGATTGTAAAATGAGAGACTCAACAAACACTGGCAACAAACACATTTTAAATTTTTTATTTCTACTTTCTTGTGCATAAATGTTTGCAAGATTCCTGTACTTGAGGCTTCTAAAAATGGCTGTAAAAAATAGTTTTCCCACATTGATAAGCCAAAACACCCATAAAGATACTCCAGTTGCAGAGGCTTGGAATAAGTAGGAATTCATATTCATGTTTTGAGGAATTCATCTCAAAACATGAAAATGAAGTGTAAATTAAGTTTCTGCAATGCGCTTTTATATGATCATATTGTTTGGGAGTTATTTTGGATTTCCTCATAGAAACACTTTTTATTTAAATCACACACGCTTGACAAGTGCAGGATGTGTAGTGGCATACCATCGGCCAATTATGATGGTTGATTTCAATGATGTGTGCAAACATTGCCACATTTCTCTGCTCTCAAATTGATTAAAGCACCATTTGTCTCAAAAACGGGCAGAAGAAGTGACATCAAATTATAGGATCCAGTGCTACTGTAGTGCAGATTTTGAATCACAAAGTAGTGTGCTTTGCCCACACTGTGGGAATTAAGGGGACAATTCTACACTCTTAAAAAAATAAAGGTTACAACGGGGCTTTTATTTACATGGTACAGCTTTATTTGGAACTGTTTTGCAAGCCTAAAGACTTGGAGGCAAAGCACTCTGTAACGAAGGCGCACTTCGTTACTAATCCTTTGCACTATTTGCACATTTGTATTGTACACTTGATTTATTAAATGGTTTGCACAGCATAGTTTGCACAGTAATATTTGCACAGCATTAATAATTGCAAACCGAGTCATGATTTAAAGTATTTTATTGAATATATTTTACTAAACATTTTAAGTTCGTTTGTGTGAGTTATTTTATCTTGTCCTGCTGGAGCAGTTACTCAGCATGGGTAAGGATTGAAGCTCCACCTGAAGGAAACAAACAAATGTTCAGTACTCAACCTGACATGAAATGGGTTTTCATTGGTTGGTTGAATGTCATGATTTGGTATGGGCAAGTGCAATATTTCTAAGTGCAATATATATATTTCTAAGTGCAATACTACAGTGGTGTAATGTAAGGGTTTTAATTGTTGGTTCATGCAATCACTTACCTGTGCTGTCTTGTCTGTGTTCCAGGGTGTTCGGGCAAAAGAGTCCCCCGGGGTGTCCGAGCACCTATATATAGTTCCGGGAGGGACCATGTGATGGGATAGCAGAGGGGTGTGATGTGTGTGGGTGTTTGAACTCAAATGTATATTGTTTGTATGTTGCAGTATTTATTGTTTGAGAGCAACATCTATTTAACTGTATGTATCTGATAGATATGTAGAATGGTAGGTTAAAGGGGGCAGTATATTGTATTGTTGAATGCTATTGTTCAAGTGACCCCTATAGTTGGTAGCATCCAGGTTGATTACCTGAAGCAGGGTATAAAAGGCTGCCAGTGTTCATCTGACTGTTATTGGTAGGACCCTGGAGAGCTGCTCACAGCCATGCTCTCATTTTTGCAAATTGGTTTGTCTTGTTATGTCATTTTTGTGGGTGAATAAACACCTTTGGTCGCACTGTACCACCGCCTCTTTTGCTGTGAATCCAGCCGCTAATCGGGTCAAGCCTAACACACTCCAAATCAGTTTGTTTTCTTCTGTAAAATTTGTAGTCAAAAATTTGCTCTCCTTTTTTCACTTAATTTTCCAACCTGTAAAATGTTAATTATGTCACATGTAGGGATGGGAAATTTTCCGGTACCAGTTCCGGTACCTTGATTTCGATACTGATGCCAAATCACTACTTTTTTTGGTACTTCTCATGAGGCAATCAGCTTTATTGTAGGGACTAGTTTGTAAAGTGCGGGTAAGCGCAGCATACAGGGGGCTTTTATTTTGAAGTTCAGCTTCCATGTGCAAGATACAGTATGTTTACACTGATACTTACAGATCCTGGCTAGCACAGAGACACACAGAAAATCTGCTTTTTTCCATTACATTATCATGAATACATTGCGGGTAGAGAGACAACACCCACACACATGTCATTTATGAATATATTTTTGTCAGTTTTTTTTTTAAATGTTTTACAGAATTTCTGCATCTTTCCGATTCCAAATGACCTCAGGACAATCTGTTTCACTTCAATGTGTAGATGAACCTTTTACAGCTACAAGATATATTTAAAATTCACACTCAGTTTTTGCTCTGGTGTCCTACTCCATCAAAAGCGCTGTCAATCAAACAAAGAATATGAAAAAGAAGGAGAAGAAAAATAAATCAAACAACCTCTTTTATCCCATTTCACTAGCAGGGACCACGCCACAACAATATGTCATTTAAAGGTTTAATGGAAATTCAGAGGTATTGGATGTTGAGGACAAGTGAATGGATGTAAGGGGAGGGGTGAAGGTGGAAGGAGGATGTCGTGTGTTAGGCTGGTCTGGGAGGACGTACTGGAGACCGGGCGGAGGGAGACTCAGTGTGGGGGTTCCATCTCAGGCAAGATCCCACCCGAGCTGATAACAGGCCCCCAGACAGTACCTAGAATGACACGTGGGAGAGGTATGCACGGATTGAGTAAGAAGGGATGAGGGGAGGAGGGAAGAGAGGATGAAGGGATGTGGGTAGGGATGAGCGGAGGGAGGGATGGGGTAGGGATGAGGTAGGAAGGTGGATGGATGAAGGGAAGGGAAAGGGAGGGTGGGTCGAGAGATCTGAGACAAACGAGGCAGGATGGGTTGACCAGGTATAAGTAGACTAGGCAGGTGATTAGAGGTGTGGTTGAGGCGTGGCCCTGCTCCCGAACCTAAGTTAACTAATTAACTTCGTGTCTTAGAGCTATCCTTTGTTTAGGTTTGGATTAGGCCTTAAGGGCAGCACAAGCTCCTCCATCACGTTTGCTGTTTTTGAAAACAGAAGTGAATATCTAGAAATACAAACTAAACTATCTTAGGTCATGGAAATAATATTGCTGCTGAAATACAGTGGTGTTCCTCTTCAATCTTTCTGACTATAAAAAAATAAAGGTTTTACTTTTGCACTTATACTTAAAAACTCTCAAACCCTCATCTTTCCAAAAAGGGTTTCCGAGATGCATAAAAAAAAAGTTCAAAGAAGAACCATTGCACCTAAGAAGTCTTTTGAAATTCTTATTTTTAATATGCATTACTCAACTGGCTTGAACAGACGATGCCCACAACCACCGTCTGTCTTGGATTACGTGATTATTTGATTATACCCGTTGCAGTGGCACTATTTTCTTCAACATATTACCATACGCGCTATGCATTCGTTCAAGGAGACTCTCAAGCATCTCCGGCTGACATTTCTAACACACCTTTTTTGCTTTCACTTTAAAGCGAGCGGGAAAGGTTTTCTGCACAGTACCGTGGAGTGATTCCTGTTTGGAAGAACACTCTTGTCAACGTTTTCTTTTGCTGATGATAGATCAGGATAGAGGCACTCCCTTCTCCTTTGACATTTACAGATTTAGCACTTGACAGTCCCACCTTTTGCGCTGAGTTCTTGCTGCAAATCCAGTAAAGCTGTAGTCAAAGACCACCTCAGTCGAGTCCAAGTCAATTCAAAGAGCAGGTGCAGTTGAGTTCCAGTCCAGGTCCAAAGAGTAAAATGAGTCTTATTCAAGACCAAGAACAAAACAGGCAATAAACAGTGTACGTGTCTTTCCAAATGTAAAAATAATCAGGTTTCTTAAGGATCAATAGAGATGTAGATCTATCTGCAGGAGCTTTGTACTTTATCCTTCAACATCCAACTAATCAATGCATAGGATTTTGTCTAATTACATACTATACACGGCTGTAGTCCCTTAAGTGGTTTCCAGTGCTGCAAAGGTGGACCAGGTGGAAAAAAAACATATATTTGAACATTTCTAGATAGGCAGGAAAAAGTCAAGTCGATATTCGACGGTGGCCGAGATCAAGACAAATCCGAGTCAAAATAGGCACCACACCAAGATGAGTCCAAGAGAAGTGGTCTTAAGACTGGACTCAAGTGCTACAGCCACCCCTCCCAAAGAAATTGTATGAAATGGTAATTCCTGTCCTCTTTTAACCTGCCAGGAGACACAGCGACGGCCTCTGCGACACATTTTCCCGCTGAACGATTGGTTTCCTCCCCCCGCAATCTTGTGGTCTGGTATTGATTAAGATCTTTCCAAACTCATAATGGAGATAAATGCATGTGGCTGGGCTGAGATTATAAGTATTAAATGAGAGTAACGAGGACTTAGGCAACAGTAGGCAACAGCAGGCTTATGGGATGTGAAATGTTCTGTTTCTTCATGAGCCAACTGCAGTTTCTTATCCGGGGTTTTCGCCTAGTGTGTGTGTGTGTGTGTGTGTGTGTGTGTGTGTGTGTGCGCTGAGGTGGGGCTCATTCTGCCGGAGAACCTCCCTTTACTTTCACAAGTCAATGTTTGCAGGGGTGGCTTTGCAGCACAGACACTCCTGGTGCCCTGGCTAGAAAAAAAATAACACTCTAGGGGAAACGCTGTTCTTATTCCACTAGTTTTTGCAAAGCATTCCTCTGCTGTAAGTGAGACTATTTGATGGCATTTTGAAACTGTTTTTGGAGAGCATTCAAGTTATTTATTGGGCCGTTTTTATGATAATAATAAGCATAAACTAACCAAGGCTAGATTAAACTTTAATGACCCCATGAGGAAACTGGATAAGCATTAGCAGAGGATGTTTCGATCCATCGACCTCTGGGTTATGGACCTAGCATGCTACCACTGCACCACTCTGCTGCACATGGTCCTAATGAAATATCACAAATGTACATGCTCTCTAAGGAATAAGCAATATTTCTGCAACACACTGTAAAGTGATCCAATCCAATGTCTCTGAATGGGAATTTTCATAGTCTAATGCTTGTTTTTGTTTAACACAAAGGAACAGTGTTTGCATGGTGGTATAGAGTACTGTAGATGAAATATTGATTAAGCATGGTGATGCAGTAAAGCCACAAGTGGAGAGTAAAAACAGCACAGTAGCCTATAACAATAAACCTTTAGTAGATGTCGTGAATGTGGTAAACACTCTATTAAAATAAACTCCATATTAATTTCCTCACAGGAATGGTTTCAGCTCCTATTCTGCTGACATTGTATCGAGTTTATGAATCCAAAAGCATTATCTGCAAAATGCAAAATCTCTAAAATAGTAATTCACATTTAGTTTGCGCCAATCTGTTGTGATACTCATGTCTCTTTTCTGTATCTACAGTAGTAGGATATGATGCCATACTTGAGAGAAGTGCGTACCAATATTAGTAATAAAGCAGGTGTTTGAGTGGTAAGCACTGGCCCTGGTTTTCATTGGGATCCTCGGCTCTCTCTGTGATGAATTGCTAAGCCATATCATGGCAGAATTACACTCGTTTCACCAGTTGCATACTTATTAGTCTTTTCTCACCAAAGGGGAAAGTCAATGCCCATGTGGTGGAAAGCTGTCTCTGCCAGGTGATTCGGGACATGTGGTGAGACAGCCTCTGTAGACAGTCATTCCCCACTAATGTCTCCTTACTTGGCCCGGGGGAATTTTCTGGCAAGCTCTCCTTCCCCCCCGAAAAATGGACCCTGTGTTCTCTTTGGCAAAGAACGAGAATTGTTCTGCAGCTCTCATAATGGGGCGTTTGCATCAAGTCACTGGAGTGTCCTGACACCTACGATCTGGGGAAATCTCCACAAAACATGGCTGGTAATGATGAATTTAAATGCAAATGGCAACTTGACGGGGGAAACAAATTACACCCATCACTTGGCTAAATTGCTCCAAATTGAAGACGAGTCCCCAAACCTGAGCATATTGCACCGCTGGTTTATGAAAAAATAGAATATGGAAAACAAGGTAATAGCTAATTTTTCCTCCTCCAGTTACCGTGGCCTGGGGAAATAAATGGGAGGCATTGATTTTGATGTATGATTACAGATCATACATACAAATTTGAGATGTTTCTGCGGTTGTAATCTGCGAAACGGTGTCCGTTTCCTGTTGCTGACGCTGGGGATGCTACATCTGGGATTACACTTTTTTTTTTTTGAGTGAATAACAACACGAGGAGCATTTATGGGGCTTGTGTCTACATCGTTTCCTCTCCCATGTAGGACAGCCCCCCTATCAAAGTGCCTCAGCGGAGTAATGGGGAATCATGGCCGCCGTTTATAGCCGCACGCTCCCTCGGCTGTTGTCTGCTCTTACCCCTCGGTAAGAATGCAGGGGCTGTTGCAGCGCGGGGGGGATTGAACAAGTAGCTCCCGCTTGCCTGATAGATTGACTGTGTGACACGCTGTTGACCTTTCTCCATCCCATTCCAGCTGCCAGCCATTTATTTTCCCCGCACCTCCGACGCCGACTAAATGTGCGGTTCATTGAGAAGAGCTAACATGGGAGGGGAATATTGTCTCCTTTTCCCCATTAAGCCGCAGAGGATAAAAGAACACTCTCCTCCTCTTCAACCCCCCGCCACCCATCACCCCCCCACCCTTCCCTCCTCCAACCCCCCCCTTTCTCTTTCTCTCTATCCATGTTATCCTCTGAGCGGGGAATGCAGGGAGACTTTGAGATCAGCGGCGGAGGCGGGTGCAGAATACAGATCAGCGCCGGGGAGTACTGATGCCCAGGCTATTTAGCATACCTAATTGACCTCTAGCTCAAAACCCCTGTGCTGTGACTAACCCCCCCCCACTCACCTCCCACCTCCCACCCCCACCCCCGATTCCGCCATAATATTATTTTCTGACTCAGTGCGTACAGCCGTTTTGGTGATGAGCGAGCTTAATCATGGTTCAAGCCATCGGTTTGTTTGTGTGCGGCACGGCGCGGCGGGCCCCCCGCAACCGTATGCAACTCTTGTGAGCCTCTCCGGTTTGTTTTTGTTTTTATCCCCCAGCCAGCCTCTCGCTCCCTCTCTCTTTCTCTCTCTTGTCAGTCAGAGGAAAAGAATCAAGTCAAGTTTGCTGAGCCTTGACTCGAGAGGCGGTGTAATTCGATTTACCTTTACGCCGTTGGAAGTTATGATTTGTCCAAAAAAAACGTACCCAAAGCAACAACTAGACTAAATCGCAGCGATTTAGTTGTAATTGCTGTTTTTGATAATTAGGACCCGGAGAGCACCTCTCTGTTTTGTTTAATATTCCATATCATTTCAATTCAAACTCATCGGGTCGAGAGAAAGTAGTTCTAATGGGGAGATTGAAGACTGTATTTCAACAGAGTCATCATCGGCGCCAGTCTTCTCCACTGTCTCGAATAGCCCTGCCCCCACAGTGGGAAACCCCAGGAGGCCGCTAAAAATATGCAGTGATTAAGAGCTCACCTCGTTCTAATGGGATTATTACCTTAAAAATATCCCGAGACGTATTTTAAACCTATGGAGGCGAAGGGAGGAGGGGACGAGGTGGACCAGATATCTCATTGAAGTAGAGATGCACACATTTCTCCCACCCGTGTGTCATGTGAAGTAATTATATAGTGAAGTGAACGGGCAGAATTACTCAAAATCTTTCACCACCCACGAGGACTCAAAAATGCTTGAAAATGAAGAGGTGGGAGTCATTTTGACAGCAAGATGTGAATTATAATGTAACGTTAGAAAAAATCAATTTTTAGATCGGTAATGTGTTGCCAAAGCGGTAAATGTGGCTTCTTCATCTTCATCAAGATGACTTTATATAGTACACAGTATTCTTAAAGGGGCCCTATTATAGGAATTCAAAATGTCTTCTATTTTTATACTGTACATATATGATCAAAATTGTTTATGAAGACACTGTTCATTAAAGTTCAATTTAAAGTTATTTTCAAAAATCCATCCTATTTTTCCAAGCAGTTTCAGACTAACTTCAGAACCTGCATCATAACTGGACTTGGTCCTGATTGGCTTCCTCACTAAAGAATTGCTGAAATTCTTCCAATTAGGCCAGTTTGCATCATTTGAACTGGACAGCCTCCACTTCATCAAGTTTACCTCATTTGAACTGGAGGAGCTGCTGCTGTCGGCCAATCAGGGTTCAGTATTGTGTGGTATTAGTCTCCACATTCATTCAGTAAATACCCTTTTACTAACCTACAGCTATTTTGAAAACATCATGAAGAACATTTTCTTTTGTCCTCAGCCAAAGTATACTTGAAAACAAATAATATATATAGTATACTAGTTATGTTTAGATGTTACCTAACTTGAAGCTCAGCTTTTTATCATGAACAAAGGCTCCTACCAGGAATCTGACAAAACACTTAGCTGAGTTTAGTGGGCTGTCATGGTTGAATTGTTTCCTAATGGCAGACAGAAACAAAACGAGCTCTGGCCAGCTAGTAGATGCTCAGATCTATAGTTGTTAACAATCCCAGCCTCCTTTCCAGGCCACTGAATGCATTTTTGCATGAGCATGTCCAGTATTTCTTAATGGGCAGTCAACCTTCAAGTCGTTTTATGTGGTTTTGTGACACTATACTGTGCAATTAAGAGATCCAGAAAAGCACAGCCAAAGGTGGGATTAGGAGCCATGCAGTGGTGTCCACATGGTAATTTGCACTAAGTGGTTGAGCCAGAAGGATGCCCCGACCACTTGGGATTTATAGACTGCTACTGGTTCAATATCTAGCCATACCAAGCAGGACTTCATTAAGGCAACTTGTCGAGAGCACTGAAACCAAGCCAAGCTTCCCATTCCTCCCTCCACAAAAAGTCATGAATCTTTCTAGTATCTGCCGTGCAATGATGACAACCAGCCGCCAATGAGATGGGCAGCCAAGCCACCGTTTGATGGACCCCGGGCTGTAAATCTGTCACCATGTACCATCCCTGCAGGTCCTCCAACCTAAGAAGATGTAATAGATGGTTGCTGGGGCAGATATGTGCGCAGCCTCGGCAGCGGAACACATGACAGCACTCGCTGTATCGCCATGTATCACTCCAAGTGCTCCATAACCGTTACATTATGGACTAATTTAAGCCTCTTAAGGATTATCGCCATAATGGAGCTGCCCTGGGATTTGTCTCTTGATGACATCATCAAAGCTTAGACTCACCTGTTTTGAGCTGTGGGAGAGACTTTGGTTTCGCGAGTCAAGACTAGACTCTCTAAGATCCAAAGGAGTAATATTATGCGTTCTATTTCAGAGAGGATTTTCCAGTAGAGATTTGCATGATAAGATAATAAAAGAGTCAAATAAGGGCAGGATATCCAAACCTTTGCATGTGCTTTATTCCTTTAGTCTTACTGATAGAAACAGAAAACAAATTCAGGTTTAAATGGTGTGAATGTGGGACATGTGCATTACATTTAGACTGATATGCGTTGATGAAGGCTGGTACCGATGTTTTTGGAGCTAAGCCGCCGATAGCCAATATTTTGTGCCAATCTCGATCATTTTCATGCCAGAAAATTCCAAAATGCGAGTAGGATTCAGTGTTTTACCCAGAACTGTGTTCTTGGCAGAGTGTAAAAAACACTGAAACAGCACTTAGACCATCCCGTAAGACTACAACTCTCCACTGAAACCCATATAACCCCATAAAAAGTATTTTAGGAGGGTTAGCAGCTCCTTGAGGCAGGATGAGACAGGTTTCATTTCAGGCTTTACAGACTGACACCCCCGGAGCTGTGGAGTAAAAAAACACTGAGGAACTTTCATCACAGCAGTGATGGATGACATTGACTGTCTGATATCCGATTTTTCATAAGAGGCTAATTGGCCTGATATATCAGTGTAACCCTATATATCCATATTTTACATATTTTACATATATTACAATTCTCATTTGTCCTTTTTCAAATAAATACTCCCCAGGAGAAAGACTCAATGTTTTAATGTCAGAGAAAACAGCAACCAAAACCCCTTTAAAGATCACTACAAGGTAGATGATATGTGATGCGCACTCAAATTCCTGCCAGATTAAAAGTGAATATCGGTGTCATTTAGAGTTATAGCCCATTTACTCCTGTCTACATCTAGTTTACATTTCGCCCAATCATTTTGCAATGCATGCCGTATGTAATTAGATGTCTTCACATTTACTTGTTTTTTGTCGTTTTTAAAATACAAACTTTTATGCTGTCAAACCCCGCTTGAAATTAACTGCTGTCCCGGCTAACAAAGACACTCTAAATAAAAAGACATGAATGTGACAATAAAGTTTGTAAGGTGACATGTTTTTAAAGGATTATATCCTGGTGGAGACTTCCACTTCTCCCTGTGGGTGTCAGATGATTGACAGAAAGCAGAGTAATGCGCACGCTGATATGAAAACACTCAACTGGGGCACAATGGAATAATGATAAAACACAAACTTTGACAAAACCAAATTAAGGCCTCGTGTTTACGGTGATGGATTCTCTCGCTCTGTGTGAGTTGTTTTTCATACTGTACCAGAATTAATGGCAGCCAGTGACTTCTTCTGAAGGGAGGAAAACAAGCGCTGACATCTCCGAACCAGGAATAATGAAAAGGAGAGGGGCAACCTAGATGATTGGCACAAACTTAAAAAAAAAAAACGGTATTATTTGTTAAGCCAGGTAAGCCAAACATCAAGTATCTTTGGTAAAACGACCTTGTCTAAATAAATAAGACTGTACATCAACCGAAACAAAGCCAGTGAGTGTAATGTTTCGTTAGCTGACTCACTATTTTTGCTCATTAGCAAAGGACTGTGTACGTGGTATCTGCCTCACTCTTTCTGCAGTGCGGAGCGGCCCCGTGCCTGCGGTTCAATCAACACGGACTCGGTTGAACGTAAACGCCTCAGCCCCATCCCAGTTGCTCAAGGGGCATTAGATTTTGGACATTGGAATTCCAGTTGTCTCAGTTATTTCTCTGCATCAATAGGTTGATGTTCCCCTTGCCTGTGCTTTCTCATACTAGAGTGGGAACAAGGGAAATTGGTAAGCGATCACAATGGACTACTAGAGAGAGTGTCCACGTTATGATTGTAAATTAGGCTCTAGGAGAGAAGGTTTGACGTTTTCAAGCCCACTGAGTAGACTACATGTTGCTTGAAGTCCAGTAGATATAATTACTGCACTTTTTAGACTGATATAGCGGATTGCCAGTATATGACCTTTTATTAAAAATCAGATATCAACCAGTCAGTGTCGTCCACCTCTGATATAATGTCTATAATGCAGTTTGTTTGATTACATATTTATTGTAGAATTGATCAATACTACATTGGCTGTCTATGTGAAGCCCTTAACCTGACCTGCGACATTTGTATTCTAATGTGATATTTATTTTATCGGATTCCACATAATAATGCATGAATATTAGTATTAGTATTACTATTAGTATTAGAATTGGTATTAGTGTCAGTATTAGTATTAGTATGAGTTTGAGTAGCCTATTAGTATTATTCGGGATATGCCAACTTACAGTCTCCTCTTAATGTTAAAGAGTAGAAGAAAAAACAGAGGTTAGCTCTTTAGATTTGTAGCTTTCTCAGTGTTTCTCTTTGATAATATGATTACCCAGTATGGATTAACTCTGATGACTGTGTTTTTTTTACTATGATGGGTTCATTATTGTTAACTGAAGTGGTGTCAATAGCCAAGTCAATGTTTTGGCACCATGACACGTACACACATACATAAATACATCAATGAATATACATATTTTCTGGCAAGATACATGCACTCACAAACACACACACACACATACACACACACAAATGTGCACATTTTGGCTGCTGACTTCCATCAGTCAGCGAGCAGATCAATCAGACGGAGTTCAAGTGATGAGGAGGAGAGCAGGGATGATAAGTTGCGAAGGCTGGCAGTGTGTGTGGCGATTAGCCTGGCATCGGTTAGCACTGTGCCGCCTGAGCTTTTCTCCCGTGCCAGAGCTAGCATCACATAAATGAGAGTGCAAGGGGAGTTAGAGATAGCGGCTACTGGGAGATGAGAATCTGCCAGGAGACGTGGACACAACAGCAAAACAAACACAGGGCCAGGAGGCTACCTATCAATCATGGCTGTGTCATGAACGGGACGGGCTCAAGTGTCACATGGCTGAATATGAACTGACAGGTGTGTGTGTGTGTGGTTTTCTGTGTGTGTGGAGGGGGTACTATACAGATTTGTGCAAAGGTGTGCCCTGCCTGTCACTGTCAAGATTGATTGCATCATAATCCACATTGTGAAAGATGAAAGATCACCTCACACCAGGCGGGCAGGCAGAAAATAACAATGGCAATAATCAAATAGCACGTCTCCCCCTGACACACACACACACACGCACGCCGCTTGTGCACGCGATCAACACCCACCTTCGCTCCTCACTTTATTTGCTGATTCTTTAATTTTAACTAATTTTCGGTGTCTTTCATCTGAACAAAACAATCCAAATTATAGACTGGTAGAACCACCATGTTGTCATTACGCGTCCCGTTTCTTCCCCCTCGCCCTTCCTGTCCTCGGGGGATATAATCTCAAGGTTTGATCCTCAAACACATCACAGCGCTGATCGCACAGACACCTTTGTGCCCCCCTTGTGTTTCCTGGTGCGCCGCCGACAGAATCCGAAATGAAGTCGGAGGGCACAATGGGATGAGAGAGATGAGTGGACACGGCAGTGGCTGGTGCTTGTGCATCGCCAAAGGGCTGCAGGTAGACTGTTAACACACAAGAACCAGCCTCCACAGACATGCAAGGGCACCCAAAGCCTCGGTCTTTCCCTCTCACTCTTTGCTCTTTCCTTCCATACACATTACCATAGGTCTTCCCATACATACACGCATACATGCACACCTCCTCGTTCCGCTCTTTCTCTCAGCCCTGACACACTAACAATCTCGCTCTTCGTTTTTCCCTTCTGTTCCCCATCTTCTTTCCCTGTGTCTCGCTCTTCCTCTCTCTTGCTTTGCCTTCTGCTGCCTTTCATTTGTTATAGCCAAATGTATCTGTACGAGCATGCTGGAACCGCTGCTGGCCGCCCACTGATAACCCTGTCAAACATCCCAGCACCCCCAACTGTCAGCTCTCCCAGGGGCTCTGCTCCTCTGCTAATGGAGACCAACTCCGGCTCCGCCAGAGGAAGGGGTGTGTCAAAACACCCATTATCTGCGTGTGGAAAAAACACCGGCAGTGCACCAAAAACCTTTCGAAAACACTGTTTGAATGGGTTCAGGGAGAAACACTAATTTATGTATCTGGGAGCATTTCAAAATGTTGTCCAATATGAACTGCTGGCACCTGAACGATTTGTATTCCTTTTGTTTGAGTTTGATTTTATTTCCTTTCTGACTCACAATACAAAGATTGAATTATACAAATGCAAATCACTGAGAATGCATTATTATAGAGAATAGCACAATAGCATAATAATAGAATGCCATAATAATTTTATTTAACATGAAAAATTCAACAATTGAAATGACTCATTGAATTACTCATATAACAGTCATATACTTGACATATTATGAGTCTAATTCCCAATGATGCAGCTATTTCCCCATCATGTTTCCATGACTTTTACACAATCAACGCATAATCGAGAATTTGCGCTCGTATAATGGGGAAAGCAAAGCAGTCAGTTACAAGAGGATCGGCTTCTAACTTCTGAACAAGTGAAAACGGTAAAGGGAATGGACCTGCAACACCACACTCCTTTGGCTACTTCAGTGCTGAGTGATGAAAGGAGAAGTAGATGAAAGAACAGAGTAGACAGGAGTTCACATCCAAGAAGAAATATGCATGTCTGGCGCTTGTGTCTTTTCTGGGTTTAATTGCCAGCTCTCCATCAAGGGTGGGACTCAGATCTTTATCAGAAGCTACTTTGCATTACAATGTTGAAGTAATGGCTGCATGTTGCTGTTGTCCTGCGAAAAAACCTAACTTACGAAACCGTTACGGCTCATGAAACCTGTATCTTGATCCCTGAAAGGACGCGCCTTCCCAGTTTTTCATGTAATTCCACAGACCCAGTGTCCAAAAAGCAAAAGGTAGTGTCGAAATGAATTGGTGAAATAGAGATCTGTCTGCTACCTCTTGCTTTTGGACTCTGGACCCTTTCAAAATCCACTGGATCAACTCAAGAAGACACGGTGGCCAACCTGGAACCATGGCTGCTTTTCTTCGTTTCCGTAAAGCTGACATTTGGGAGACACAAGGTTTTCACCCCGACAGCAAGGATAAACCGGATAACAAAAGCCGATTTCCAAAACCGCTGCCAATGTCAACGCATGTCCCCCCCTAGCCTTCCCTCCTCCTCTGATCATTGTACACCCCAATTCAATCCCACTGAACGGAGCTGTGAATTAAAACATGGCCTTAAAATACATACGATGAACTGTTAAGCACCCTCTTCTGAGGTCCACTCTCACCTTGTAAAAACAATCAGGTCCGCTCTGAAAACCGCTTTCAAACTTTGCTCCTCGAGTGTTTTAATTCTCTCCGGGAGACTGTCCCTGGACATCATTAACATTTTTGTACTCTCCACCCCCGTCTTTTCCATTTGCCCACTGTGTTCAAGAAGGCTTGATCCAGCCCCCGAGTACGTCCTTGAATTTGACATTGTTAGCATTAATAATGGCGGCAGTTCATTTCAGATTGACAAGAATAAAGAGGCCTTTCATATCTTTTAACAGTGGAACAAAGCACCGCGTAGCAGGGCAGCCTTGAATCATTTACGATGTATCATGATTTATTATGTTCCGTCATGATTAATAACTGCATCTGGACTAGCGTTTGGGGTGTTTTTGCATGTCCTCGGGGCGTTGCAGCATGTCATCTCCCGGAGTAAGATTTCAAAGCTTCTTGCGTGACGAATTTTAGGAAGTGAAGCCTCTCTCAATCTTGAACGCGCTCAAACGCTTTGTCTCTTCGCTGACTTCTTGTCCATCACCGTTCAAGGGGCGTCTTGGCGGCTCGGCAAGCTAAGACGGATTCCGTGTTCCCTGTGATGTGTTAATGCTGCGTTGTCACCTCTTTGAATATCAAATTGAAGTTGAATTATTCAATAACTATATCCCAATCCCATCCCCCGGTTTGTTTTCATCATAATTAGTTGTCGTTGACTTTCTCCAGGTGGAAGTTCCCACTAGTTTAATTTTATTGTGCATCGGCAAGGCAATTGAATGATCCTGATCTTTGCAAGAAAGGATGCAATCACCAATTTTGGGGGTGTAATGGAAAAATAATGTAACAATTATGATATAATTACTTAAAAATAATGGTATGACTTTTGTAATAAATAATGAGTAATATACAGCCTGGTAGCCTCTGTCTCTAGTGTTTCTCAAAATTAAGACCACATTTCCCATAAACCCCGCTGCTTCCTCTTGCTTGAGGATTCTGCTGCTTGTCCCTCTCTGCTTTCCTGGCATTGCTGCGTATGTATTTGCTTTCTCTCTCTTGAAAAGGATAAACATGTGGGAAGTTATTTTTCCATCTGCCTTTCACTCCTTCCACCATCTGCCATCACCAGAATCTCTGAAAGCTTTAGCTCTGTTTGTGCTGAAAGAACGGCGCCCTCTTCCTGTTTTGTGCCACAAAGCAGTCTCCTTTGTGCCGTAAAGTAGTACGATCCAGCAGATTTCCCGCCAAATCTGACCCCGTGGCACACAATGTAAAATGTGGTGTAGAGGCCGGTAGAAGCTGCCTATCTTGTCAGCAATGGTCTCGTTTGTTTACAGTAATTATTCTAATGTGTCAAAATGAATGTGACGATGATTTATTGATGTTAAAATGCTACACGAAGCACCTTTAATGTTTCCCCCGAGCCTCCATCCCAGCCGGACCCCTCCATTTCCTTGTAATCAGCCTTGAGTACCGCAACCTTTTGCAGCTCTGCTCGCGTCAGATTCCTCCCATTCAAGAAACAATCTGACCGAAGGGAAAATGGGGAAACTCATGATTTCCCCCCAGAACACCTTGTCATGTGATCACACGGAGAAATTGAAATGGCATCCATGTGGTGCCAATATTGAACCAGGTAATGTGCCATTATGAGGAACAGCCCTCCAGGTATTCACAACATTTATTGGACGAGGGGAAGTGGGAAGGAAAAACACTTACCTTCTCCAGCCAATGCCATCAGTCTTCCTTAACAAAGTATATTACACAGATTGAACAATCCATCATCACATCCCTGCTCTGTTCTCATAAGGCAAATGAATAAGTGCCTTTCCTCGTTCCAAAGGTGAGTTTCTTTGACTGCCTTCCCTGCTGCAGTTCTTGTTGATTTTCGTCCGGTAAAATGGAGCATCTGATATCACGTTTTGAGGATATTTTTGGATCCATCATTGTTTAGAGGATTGCGATGGGGTGGAGAGTATGGATCGCTATCTGTCTGCGGGCTCGTTACACAGTAACACGGGCCATCTCGGTCAGTATTGACCCAATTTTGACGAAACCTGTACGAATGATGCGTCTTGCCGTCGGTGGCATTTGCAAAATTATGCCTAATTCCATCAACGGCAACCAACTCCCACAATTCAGCGCTTCGGAAAGCCCAGACAGAAGGAGTGAGCGAATGCCCTGTGATGTGTGCAGACGTGTCTCTATCAATTCCTCACTTACATTTCCAAAATGGACAGGAGACAAGTCCTATCCAAGGCTGTATGATTCTCGTTTCTATTACTGTAGAGACAGAACTAGAAAATTGGATGTGTGGTAGAGCATCCCCCCTCCAGTGAGGTCCCAATATGAAGATAGAAAGCTGTTTTGTGCCTTGTGCTTTTTTATTATTATTATTTTTTACCATGCACTAGTTCTCAAGCATGGTAAGGAGCAAACTAGCAAATGTTTGCTAGCTAGAAACAAGACAACTCACCATCTTCATTTTGGGAATTCACCCAAGACATCCAGGGTTTCTGGATTCCATGATGCAACCATTACAAATATGGCTATTGTTATTGTACTTTTATTTTCATGGGGAGAGTCTATTTGACAGTTCTGAATGTAGGTTTACAAGTTTTGGAAGTTGAAATAATTCTCGTGGCAATACAAGTGTATCTTTTTGTACAATCATTGGACAATAATGTCAGGATTGTCCAATGGAAAACAGCTTTGATTGCTTTGAATTTTCATCCGTCTCCCTCAAGCAAGCATTGACTATTTATAGAGGCGATTTGTTGCTTCTGACAGTGGGTTCCTTCATTGTTCTGATTGCTGAGAGACATTTCAAGTACAACCTGACTGTGTTTTGCTGCTCTCCATCAAGTGTGTGCTCAATATTACCTGCAGCTCTGCCCTTCACAGAAAGAATTGGGGAGAGCGGGAATGTGTGTGTGTTCGTGTGTCTTGAGGTAATCTAAGAGTCATCGACAGGCAGCATTTGGAGGCGCCGCTGAACAAAACCTGGGCTTCTTTTGCTCCCTCTTTTCCTTTTCTTAAGTCTTTGTTACTTATATTCTATCGCACATCCATGAGCAAATATACAAAACTGAACTGAAGACTTAAATGAGAACGTTCTGGCTTGGTGCTGCATGTTGTTATCACAGTTGATCCAGTGCTATGAGTGCGAAAGAGAATAAAGTTGACAGTACACAAGATTACAGTGGTTGAGAATCACACTCACCTGTCAGGCTAGTGATCCTCCAGTTGAACTAGCCCGACGGGAAATCTACTTTCCAAGTCAAACTTTTTCTTATCTCTGCCTGTGAGTGTGTGTTCGTGTCAAACACTCCCCGGTATCATTACATTTCTGCAAACCCCTGAGCATCTTACTTGTACAGTGGGTGCGTATTTGTTTATCTGGATTATGACATTTAATGTGTCTAAGTGTCCCCGCCTGCTGCGCGCAAAGTGAATGGAGCATTTCACTTCCGATTGCTTCCCGAAACTGACCTTCACAGTGTCTCCTTTCTTATCGGTTCAAAGTATCAGTAGTGGTTTTCCTCTGCTGAAGTGAAAAGAATTTGCCAGATTTGCCAGGTGGGGCTTCGCCTTGCGTTTTGGGAGCCACGGCCTCAATGAGAGTGTGTTATTTTCTTTGAACAAGTGCTCCTCGCTCTGATTTTCGGTGGACCAAGGTGCCTCCCTGGTAGGCGTTTTGTTCCAAGGTCTTGATGATGAATTGATTCAAGCACAATTTCATGCTTGTAGGGGTTCAACTGCGCGGACATAGACACCAGCGTATGCACACTTGTATGAATGCACACTTGCACAAACGTTGGAAAAAACACAAACACATGCACACGCCCACACACACGCACACACACACACACACACACCCTAAGAGGGGCTCGGGTCTTCAGGGTGAACTGTTTTGATAGTCAGCACTCAAATACAGCTCGCCCTGCCAAATCCAAGATGCAATGTCCATGAGAAAAGTTATGTACGCTTCTGTTTTTGTATGCTGTAGTCGATATTTCAACATTTTGTGCGATCTAAACGCAGCGAGGCGTTTTCATTGATAAAATAACTGATTAAAACCAAACATCCTCAGTGTGAAATGACAGGACTTTGACTGAGACACAAATAATAAATAAAAGATGAAAGGGTTTCAGCAAGCTTAACCACAGGAGATGCTGCCTGTGGTCTCGTGTGTGTGTGTGTGTGTGTGCGCCTCCATGCGTGTGTTTCATTTTTGCCTCACTTGCACTCAGTTTCCATAACTTTTGGCAGAGACAAATATGATCATCAGGTTTGGGAATAAATCTCAGTGGGATCTCTTGATGCAAGCAAACAAACCAAAAAAAAAGAAAAAACCCAGACATCGCGAGCTATTACTTTTTATGGATCATTACATTCTTGATAAGCTACACTTATTTCTTACATTCTTCTGGGCTTTCAACTCAGACATTCTTATGTACAAAGCACCTTATCTGTCCTTGTCCGTTGTTTCATATCTCACAAGGCTTCATATTCTGTTACCCCTTCAAAGATCCGTCTTCCACAGAGACGCGCGCAAGGCTGTTCATTATCTAAATAATCAACTAGTGCGTATCCAGGGCCCGCGCCCTCCAGGGAGGCACGTGGGTGATTTCCCTTGCTAAGCTCAAACACGGTTATATTCATAAGCGTGATTAAGACTGCTTGCAACCCTTTGCTCTAGGTTAGAACAAATCCATAGTGGCAAAATCAGCCTCAAAAAGCCCTGATGTGGTGCCAAAGACTCTCTATAGACACAGCCGGAACTTTGAGCGATCGCCGGTGTGACACTTCTGATCGAGAGGCAATTTATTTGTCCGACACAGTGCCTTGAAACGTTTTAATTGACGGTGAGGGCCGGGAGAGGTGTGCACCGATAGTAGCTGCGGTATCGGCATAGGTGCCGGTTGCCCGCGCTCGGATTGGCCCGTGCAGCTGTCCCGTTATTGATGCTTTAACGGCATGCATTTTGGCACAACGTGAAACTTTGTCTGTTAGCCTGGTCTGAATAAGTTGTTTTTACCTGTTAACCTCTTCTGAATAATCTGTTTTTATCAGTTAAGTGCTAATAATTTGATCAAATGAATAAACACACATAGTTAATGCGTTTGCTCCTGTAATTGTTTTGTAATAAGCCAATACTAGGCGGCATGAATAACTGTAAATGAAATAGTACTTGGGTCAGCCATTGTACTTAAGGTACCCGTTCTTAAAAATTGCTATTGGTGCATCTCTACAAAATAAAACATTCTGAAGGCAACTATTTTTAATCTTTCGCTTTGATTAAACTACAAGATTAAAATGCAAAAAAGCCCTGCATGTACCCGCCCATGTCTGCCCGTCCTCTTTACACCCACCGCTGATGGTGACCTGTTGGTTTTAACAGCCTCTGGATGTATCAGCCATGTCACTCCTCCGCCTCCTCCTCCTCTCCTCCTCCTCCTCCTCGTCTCTTTCATCCCATTCACTTGGCTTGGGGACAAAAGGGACAATGTCACAGGCAGCTTCCCCCCTGGATAGCCCTGTCACCTGTCATTTGAGAGAGAGGCTCCAGAACACCTTTATTTGCTCAGCAAGAGATGTAGCCTGTACGTGCCATGTGTGTGTGTGTGTGTGTGTGTGTGTGTGTGTGTGTGTGTGAGTGTGTGCGTGTATGTGCCCTCTTCTCTGTCTGCAATGTTCCCAGGGGTTTGGCCGGTGCATCGACATTAAGTATTAAGAGCCCTGCTGGGCAAAATAACAGTAGTGGTGGAAGGGTTGCATAGGGCTGGGGGAGTGTGTGTGTGTGTGTGTGTGCGGAGGGAGGGGGGGAGTGGAGGTGGAGGGGGGGTTGTAAGCCAAAGACAGAGAGAGGGCAGTGGGCAGCGGCCTCTCTTCTCTTCTCTTGCTTTCCCCTCATTGTGTTTCCAGGGCTTCTACAGTGCAGGCATCAGTTCTTAGAAGCGTCCTGCTGCACTCACACCGCTGGGGCCGGAAACGAGCGGCCACCATGCGGACCAAATGTCGGCGAAATCTGTCTTTTCGCGGATGAATCAATAAGGGTCACCGCTAACTCTGTGAGGCAATGACATTTGAATGCCTCGGTTATATAGAGTCTTTGTTCTTTGCCTGTTGTCAAACTTCTCTCCCCTGCTGACCACCGTAGCCTCTGTCTGACGCAAATCAAAGCAAAACAATGGTACTGTATCAAACTGGCTCCTGATTGGCCGCCCATCACCGCCGACTCTACACAAAGCGGCTAAACTTCTGTTTCTCCGCTGCCCCGGATGGTTAACTAGCCTGACGTTACTTGATAATTAATATCGAGATGTGAAACATTTTAACTTCAACAGATTGTGTGTGGTGTTGGTGGTGGTGGTGGTGGTGGGGTGGGGGTGCGCCTCAAAATGCTCTCTTGTAATTTAAATTCTGTTGCACTTCACAGTGAATTCTAATCTTGATCCATTGTATAAGTCAGTGAGCAAGTTTTAAATTAAAACTAAATCCGCTCGTCTCTTTATTGAATGTTTCACACAGTAACTGAGTCGATCCATGAAACAGCATTGAAAACAGGTAGGGTGACATTTTTCTATTAAAAAAATAAATATATATATATATATATATATATATATATTCATTGTTTTGGCTGGTAAAAATGATTCTTGGCAGGTAATTGTTTTTTTTTTTCATGTTCTTCTTTTTAGTTTACCCCCCCCCCACATCTACCATTGGACCCCCACCCCCCCACCCCCACCCCCTTATCCTGTCTGGATATGCTGACTCGTCCATAGTTACATCTGTCCCCAATTACGAAAACAAGCGCTTTATCTCGTATGTTTAGAATATCCTTATCTCCCCCCTCGTCGGTATAAGAGTGATAACTTCCGTGCGGGCTCCATTGATTTCCTCTGGCAGCGCGTGGGGGAGGAGGGGTGGGGGGTTGTGTGAACCGCATCACTAGCGGAGGGCAAAGATACATTGGGCTCCGCTGCGAGTCACAGCGCGCCGTGATGGAGGCGCCAACAACGCTCATAGGCCGTCATTGATCGCTCCATTTCTCCCCTATTTTTCGTTGTCTCCATCTTCCTCTCCCACACTCCCCTCCCTTCTCTCCTTCCTCGCCCTCGCTCATCCTCGCCAAACGCTTGTTGGCCACAGCTGGCTGCATTCGTTCGCGATAGCCCGACGTAAAGATTGGCTTAAGCCAGAGGTGGGGACTCGAGTCACATGACTTGGACTCGAGTCAGTTTTAATTGCTTGAGGCTTGACTTGATACATGAAGAGGAGACTTGGGACTTGACTTTGACTTGTACTTTGATGACTTGAAAAGGTTTCTAAAGTCTTGTGTTTGTGTAAATGACTTAGATTGAAAGTGATTTAATTTCTGTTTTCTGAATTTGTATGGAATGATTGAATTTATTGAAGTTGAAACTGATTATAGAAATCAAACTCATGATGCTCTTACCAAGTTTTTATCCTATTAAAACCATATTGCATTGAAAAGTCCTAGATATTTAGTTTTCTTTAAGATATTAAATTGATACTGGACTCGATACTTGATTTGTTCTGACTTGGAGTTCTACATTTAGACTTGAGACTTGACTTGGGACTTGTGCCTCAAGACTTGATCACACCTCTGACTTAAGCGCTTGTGGGATGCACAATCTTTATTTTCTGCTCTCTTTTGCTCTCGTGATTGATTATTTTCTCAGGAGGCTTAATACATTTTCCTGATTTAACAACACCACGATGTCAAACTTATACCACTTGCATTCTTTTGAAGCTGAATAGCTTTGAAAGGACTAACCAGCCTTTTATTTCTTGTATCTGTGCAGGATGGCGACCTTGTGGCAGCCTTTTTCTCCTTCTTTCTCCCTTGCTAAACCTTCAAAGAGGAACTAGACAGCTCAGTTATTGTGAATAGTGGGCTTGTAGAGATACTCAACCACACCGAGAGGCCACAACACTGCGTAAAGTACATCCATCTCATAAAGAAATAATTACCACCGCCGCAACTCGCCGTGTCCTTGGGAAATCTATTTTAGACTTTTTTTTGGCCGTCTTCCCTTACTAGTCTTTGTATTTTGGGGTCAGTCAACATGGCGCCTATTCATTTCCCCCTCTATAAGAGAATACTATAATGGAAAATGCTGTCGGAAAAAGCGAGCTGTGTATTGTCATCTGCTCGCCTCACCTTGTCTGAGAGTTGTGCCGCAGCGTAAGTGGTGTGCTGAATAGTCACAAATGCCTGGCCAAGGGTGCTCCCTCAAGGCAAGGCACCGCACCAAATCAATGTCAACATATTCACTGGGGGGTTTCAACCACCACCGAAGTAGTCGTTTAACACAATACACTGTTATTTGCCCAGCTGGGACTCTCTCAAACACATACTATATTTTTTCCTGCTGCTTTTCACGAACCCCCCTGCCCTGATGCATTGCGAGACATTGTCTGGTTATTTTCTTTCTCAGGCCAGAATGGATGATTATTGCATTTTCCCAGCGTGCCATCAAAGGAACTTGTTTGGATGTTTTGCTGTAATGTTCGACGTACCTCTCCCGAGGCCCTGATGATATTGCTCACGCATTAGAGGCAATGCCTGTGTAGCACCCGCGCGCAAATAAATACTGTGCCAGAAGGAATGCTTTTTACTCAGAGTGAAAAAGTGATTATCATGTGAAGGTATACGGGATCCACGGAGGTAGCAATTAGAATGTAAAGCATCTGAGTTAAGAGTGAAGTAGCTTTGTGGAACTGGCTTTTTTCCTCAGTAAAAAAAAATGACATCACAATTCACATTATCAATAATTCATACAACTTTTATGATCTAGCTTAGTGTCTCTCGATGTAATTATGTAAATACTCAAATGCCGGAGCGGTTAAGGATTTAGGCGAGTGGAGCTCAGAAGGTGTCTCCACACCTGAAGGGAAGGCACCGCTGAAAGTTTGCAGTGGCAGGTATTATATAAAGCCCAAAATCATCCAAAGTCATCACACACCGTTGCGAGGAGACAGAAGAATAGGGAAATGTTTAAGATGATGATTATATCCATAGCATTCCAGTCAAGGCATTTGGCTGTGAGCGTTTTTCAAAGTTTATATGCGTTAGAAAAGAAAATCAATGTTTCTCCATATGAAACAACTTTTCTAAAATTGGTACATCTGCAGCCTTGCCATCAGAGAATTCCATCATCCTGTGAAACTCCGAGAAAATATTGCATTCAAAAGACTCCGACTTTCAACGTTCATAAATCATAAAATACACCAAGGACCATCTATGTCCAAATGGATTTCTACCACATTTCTTCTTACTTATAGTAATGGCTGTGCTATTGAATTAATCAATGCAATATTATTTGATTTGACTTATAAAAAGAACATGCACTCTTAGGAAGTCTCCTAAGAGTCTACTATTACCGCGCATTTTATCTCACTTTATTTAAACAGCAGAAATGATGAAGGGGAAGAAGTTTAGTTTGAACCCGGGTCCAAGACAGTAATATATGTTTCTTAAGGCAGAGACATCAACCAGTATGCCATCCCTTGTTAGGATGTGCATAAGTCCAATTTTGCTCGGTTGACTATTCAGTGCTTGGTCTAAATGAATGTCCTAAGCTTCGGTGCCTGCCGAGATTTACAAAGGCTAAAGCAAATTATGGCCCAAATGAATCACTTCCATCACTTTCTGCTCTCTACGGTACTGATCTGTTGCTTTAGCGTTGTCACGATAACCAAAGTTTCTACTGTATATTGCTTCGATACTTTCGAGAAAGATTAAATTCAGTATTTAATTTTATACACATTCGATAGTTCTGCAAGCAGAAATTCAGTGTCGCCTCCAGAGTGTCTATATGTGTAGATTGGAATATTTCAAAGGAGGATTGGAACAGACAGAGCTGCAGCCTGACTCTTCACAGAGGACTGCAGCAGTTAGAGTGAAAAAAGCTGAAAAAATTCAACAGTGTCAAACAGTCTACCATGTCTTGAACTGGATCCCAGTTCAACTGGTTGACAAAAATAGTCCCATGCAGTGAAATATGGAACTATTTCACTTCCAGATCCCACAAAGACAGACACCCAACTGACATCAAAGCCCCTGAGCAAGAGTTGCTACAAATCTGTCCAAAGTGTGGTGACATAGCAAAGCATCTCAGTGGCTGTTGTTCTGTGACATTGCTTGATGGTTTTTCTTGTTCTTGGCACCGATGTAGTATCATTTTTTTAGATATTAAACTCGGTAATGGTACCAAAGCAAGCAAAATTTAGCAATCGTGTCGACAAAGAGGGCAGAGATTCTCGTAGTACGGCTTCTGTCACACGTCCGCGGAGTTTGCACAAATGTCGTCATGCTAGCATGCATGCTAGGTCTATCGTCCTCGCTTGTAGAATTAGCTGGATGCTATTTGACATGATTCAGCTTTGTTTCCTTTACTCACCTGAAGTTTGCCAACGCTGGCATTTAGTGTGGCCTTCGATAATGACGGTACTGCTACTGAAAGCAGCTAGGGGAGGATGGGTACAAAACGACGCCAGAGAGATTGCGGAAGGTTTTTTCAAATGACACCCGGTTCCCTCTAGTGGCTGGCTCTTACTTAGTCGTTCGAGCTGTACATAGTGAGTTCTACCCTGTTAAAATTACTTCAATCATGCGTCTTAATATTTACAAAAAACAAATGTTAACATCCAAATTACAAAAGTCAGCGTTAATCCCTGTGAACCAATATTCCAATATTTGTTTTTTTATGAACCCATCTCTATCCCCTCTGCACCCACTTTGCCAAGTTTGAAGGTCTTACTGCAAAATTTGGAGTTGAGACACTGGCTGCAATAATGATTATACTCAACCCGGAGGAATGAATGTGAATTATTAATACACAAACACATTAACAGAGGATTATTAGCTGCGCATTGTGCTGTCAACCGACTGCAACTGTGATTGGCAGATTAGTGCCCATTTGCCTGTGTAGGGATTATGATATTAGCTGGGCTGCCAGACAGTGAATGCTGGGCTTGGCAGACACACAGATATGCTATGGTATGTTTGCATTTGGCTTTACATTTTGGTGTATGAATTATAATTTGGATTTGTGTGTGTGAGTGAGAGAGAGCGAGGAAGAGAGTTTGTGAGAGTTGTGTATGCTGTCTGTGTGTTCTGTGTGTGTGTGTGTGTGTGTGATGGGGGAGAACCTGTCTGTACGTCTGTTTGTTCCTGTGTGGATTTTGCTTGTTACTCGCTGGTCTTTGTCACAGACAATGCCATAGCCTCCGGGAGGAAAGTTCTCTCTCTCCTCTTCCTCTCTCTCTCTCTCTCTCACTCTCTTTCTTAGGTAACTTGTGATTCCTCCTCTACAGCACTGCTACAGCCCCTTGCTTTGAATTATCTGTGGGAGCAACAGGGGACGCCGGGGCACACAGCCCTGTCAGCAATATCCTCTGCACAATACAGTCTCTCCAGCTATAGAAGTGCACTCTCATCTCACACACCTCTAGAGTTTTACCAACTCCATTCCCGCAGCAGTCGAAATAAATAAACTGGATCTAATGCAATCTGATACGAGTTTCATCCCGGATTCATATCTATCCATAGCTGCACACATCAGTGACGTCTCTACTTGGGCAAATATCACAGGATCGCTGATAGGATCACAGCGCCCGTCCAGAAAAGTCCTCGCTGAGCAGCCGCTCCTCCACAAAGGGTGAAGCAGCAGATCAGATACGGAGTCTGCCTGCGCCGTCCCAGGCAGCATGTCTTGTTATCACTCTCAGTTTGGGTTGTCTGCCTCGCTGTCACCACGCCTACCCCCTCCACTCCATCAGACGTGGCATCCGGCATCCTGCGACGGCACGTTTTCGCAGCAAGGCGAGAGATGCTCGCGCCGGCGCCTGGGCCGCCCCCGGCGCGCAACAGTGTCAACACTGGCATCGTTCGCTGGGCATTTTTCACAGCTCCTCACGCCTCTCCCCTTCCCTTCAACCTTCCCCTCCCCTCCCCATCTGTGAGAGCGTCGACATCACCTATCTGCAAGCCGTGTTAACTCCCACATATGCCCCCCCTACCCCAACGTATCTTCCCCCCCCCCCCCTTCCTATTTTCTTTCCTCGTTCTCCACGTTTGTCTGCGCTCCGCTGCGGTGCAACATTTTCAGAAATGGATCGGAGGTTGGTGGAGGTGAAGGGAGGGGGGGAGGGGGTTATCGTGGAGGGAGGGGCAGGTTGCCGGAAGGCTCTGCTCTGTGGCTGGCCTTGTCAAATTGATTGATGAGAAAGGCAAGCTTGTGTTCTTGGCAGGCTGGGGATTCATCCTCCTGGCTGCGCTGATACACTTATCTAGGTTTAAAGTGGTGGTGGTGGAGGGGGGGGTGGGGGGTGGGGGGTAGTGGGGTTGCCTTCACACTGCAAGGGTGTTAAGAAGGAGATTAGGCTGCTGCATCACGCCAAATGGGATGGGGGCACCGACTGATGCACAAGCTACAATGTCATGCGAATGCGCACACACACACACTCCCTCATTGTATTGAGCGCACACACACAGACACACACCTAATCGAATGGGTGAAAGTGTCGGCGGCGTGGCTGAGTGATCGAGAGCCGAGCGGTTTGAGCGGAGAGAGGAGAGAGAGCATGTTGGGAGTCCATGTTTTCTGTCTGTGTGACACTGGGCTTTGAAAGGAACATGGCATCATTGGCTAGACGGAGGACAACATAAAGGGGAAAAAAAATGAATGGTGCAGGAAGGCTTCCATCCTCCTGAGGAATGAGGTTCCACCTCAGAGGCTTTATAGTACTGCAGGTCCCCTTCAGGTTCATTTCATAGCCCGTTTTCACGGAATGACCCTCAGGTCTTTCTATATTGTACAGAGTGAGTCATGAAATGTATACAGTATGCCTTCCTTTTACGGTGTGCTGTTGACAAATGCAGCGTGAGATCCTTGGGACGCATTGGAAATACAGTGCAACTGAATGTCGTATTTGTCAGGTATTGCTGAAAATAAACCAAGTTTATTCAATTTGCCCAAAGCATCAACTCTCAATGTCAAGACCAAAGAAAGTGTTGAGCATAAAATATACCTTTTTAGTGATAGACATCATTTCACATAGGGAAATTAGATTTCTCCTGTTTTTTCTTAGTATTTTTATGATTTGAAGTGATCCTCTGTGTCTCACAGCTATTTCTGTATTCCACAGTGGCTGCCCTTAAAAAAAAAACAAAGGTTTGTATCACAGTAAGAAAGCTTTGATATGCTGCCTGCAAACAATGGAAATTTGGAAGTCCTTAGTATACATGATCAAAGGGAATCTGCTTAGTGCAATGATGGCACACACACTCACAAGCAGACAAATATGTGCTCACACACGTACAGAGAGAGAGAGACACACACACACACACACGCACGCACACACACACACACACGCACGCACACACAATTTTTAGGTCAACAACATTTCCAAAATGGGATATCCAGCATTTTGTGACTCCCAGGCAATTGCAGGAATATTATTGGAGTTATAGCAAACTAAATACCTTTCTATATGAAATACTGATATACTAGAAGATATAAACAGTTGTCTTTCTGTATGTATGTAAGAATTGAGAAATGAACATCAGGTAACTTTTTTTTTTTTCCGAAATACATATGCAGCATTTTGGAATGAAAACCTTCTGTTTTCATCTTGGGGTCGACAGTAGCTCTGTTCCCAGAAAAGCGCTGGAGGGAGAGGAAAAATGTTCTTTTGATTCTTTCACCATGAAAGAAAGTTCAAATTGCATTGCCACGCCATAGCACTGAGGGGGAAGGGATTTGTCTTACAGATGTGACATTATCTTAATCCACTGTCCAGATCCCAATGCAGAGAAAAAGATGTCAGTTATATTTTCATTCTTGTCATATTCCTGTGCTCTGCCGTAACATCCAGTGGTATTTAAACTGTCTGGAAATGAACTAGGAGTAAAGGCAACTTCAGTAAGCTGTGTTGCATCATGCTCCACAAACAAGCTGGGACTACCTTGAACAAAACGTATCTGTCCAAACAGTAATCCTCTATTGGTAGCATTTTGAAATCTCTTTTTTAACAGTTGCTTTTTTAAAACTGCAGACATCAGAACTGCTTTTGTACTATGGATATAACCAAACCTAAATGCATTCAGTGAGTGAAAACTGGCTACTTGCATCCTTTACATCCACACCCCACCATCAGCGAGGTCAATTTTCCCACTAGTGATAAATGAATGAATGAGATCTTTATTGCTTCCCATTACATCGGACCCCGAGAGAGCAACAAATAAGCGGATACAGCAATTCTTTCTCAACCTTTATTTATCCAGGGAAGGCTGAGTGGACATTCTAGACTAGACTGGGCTCTTTTTTCAGCATCACCCTGCCTCACCCTCATACAGTTACGCACATTCCCAGCTGGGAGCTGCCCAGTATAACAAGGACACACACTGTCATATTGTGAAGCAGCCTACACGGCTCAGCAGTACTGCAGAGCAAACAGTGATTCTCAGCATTCGGTGTGCCATGCCTCCTAACGGCCACTAGGGGCAGATAGGCTAACTGTGAGTGAGTGAGTGAATGAATGAATGAATGAATGAATGAGTATGGAAGTGAGTGAGTTACTTTCTGGATCCATGAGGTGCTTCACATCTAAAAACAGGCTTCTATTGTTCTACAGTAGTTTTATATGGCAGCTGAGCCAACATTCACACTATATAAATAAATGAAACTTTATATTGTGATGTTGTCAGCAAACGGTTCTGTATTGTAAGTGGCAGCAGCAGCCTACAGGTTAGAGAAGGTCGAATCCCAGGACCAGCTGGGGAAATGCGGGTGGGGAAAATGAAAGAGTGATGCTCTCCTCTCCCTCAACAGCTACTGTTGAGGTTACTGCTGGGCAAGGTACTGAACCCTCAAATGCTCTAGTGGAGCTGATCCGATCTGCGGTGGTAGTGGTCAGCTCCCAGTGGCCAGCAGTACTGCCCTACAACTGCTTTCAACTGTTTTCAAGGTCAAAGGTTATGAGTTGGGTTCAGATTTCATATCAACAAAAATGATACCCATGAACACTACCGAACAATATACAGTCCACTTCTGTACTAACAACATTTTAGTTGGGACAGAAGATAAATGTTGAGGTAATTTTTTTTCACTTTCACTTTGATGCAGCTATTGCTCCTAGGCTTTGCAGGGCAGAGTAGAAGACTTTGGTTGTACTGGGCAGCTCCCAGTGTGAATGTGTAAATGTGAAGCAGGGCATTGCTAGAAAAGAACATGGTGCTCAGTTGACTTTCCCTAGATGAAGAAAGAAAAGAGAAAAGAAAGAAAAATAAATCTTTCGAAAGGATAGGTTATCACCTGTCAAAGATACTATCTGTGCCTAAATAAACACAAAGCATCCATTGAACTCAAATCTGGGGGAATGTACAGGAGCAAAAGTGAGCGGCAAGTGTTAGTGAAATGACTGCAGCATAACGCATTACATATTCCTTTCTGGGACAACACTAGCTACTAGTCAAAATGACTTTTGAGTCACAGAAACACTCAAATGACTTTTGCAAATTAAGCATGTTGGCCATCCATCAGTTTAGCAATGTAGAAGACAGAGTTGCCTAAATCTTTTTTTTCCCCTCTCAATCAGCTGAAAATAATGAGTGACATCACCGCCGCCATCAATCTTGGATTTGCGCTTCGTGACAACAGGAAATTGGTTACAGCATAAATTTGTTTAGCAGCTCAGCTTTAATGAGTTTACAACATGATTCTGAAAGTAACTTTGAATTGCTTAACTGCAATACTGTTATTCGATTTTAAGGTTCGGTTGAAAGTGGTATGGTGGTATTACTTAACCGCTGTCATATTACTCTCACATCACAGTAATGCTATTACGTAGGTCGTAGTCAACAGACAGTGAGAAACCTCAAAAAACATTGCCATGTGTTGATTTCTACCTTGTTGTGTACTGTAAATGTCAATTTTTTAAGAAAGTATACAGTATGTTTTGGTGGGATAGTACATCCACTTCAATATAATATCAAAATATCTTTTAGCCAGCAGTGTTACAAAAGCTACAGTATCAGCATTTGACCTAGACAGCTGCATTGCATAGAGAACCAGCCCAAAACCCATTGACCAAAGGACAGTTTAATCTCAGTTTCAGTGACCTCTAACTGTTCTAAATGCATTTGGCCAGCAATGAATTGGCGTTACAAGCTCACATCGTGAATAGGACCTAATTAAAATTGTGTGTGTGGTCAAGTATACACAGTGTGTAAGCTTCAATAGAGTTAGTCCAGGTCTATCAGATGGATGAAGAATGTATTGTTTCAAGTGTTTAGTTACTTTCCTCTGTTCTGCCCTGTATCTATATAAAGACTGTTTACCCCTCACTGTTGATGTAGATGAATGCAGACTGAATTTATTAAACTGCATCAAAAATGTTCCACAAACTCCCAAGCTTACAAATTCCAAAGATGTGGTAGTAGATTTAATTTTAAAGGTAAATTGATTACTGTATGTCTATGACTGCAGTGGGTTTTGATTTTTTGCTATAAGGTACACAGTAGCTGTTAAGGTTAGAAAAAGGGAAAGCAATGTGTTGACTGCATGAATTTGTCACCCCAGGCATCTAATGTACAGTGTAAAGCAATCTGTGTACATACAACCGTGGAAACATGTGCACGCACATGTATTCTCAGATTTTGAAAATGCTGTACGCATGTTTCTTCTAATGAATTACAAACAGCTATTGAAATTGTACACACGTGAATGAGTTTAATATCCACGCCCCACTAGCTCCTAAAATTAGCCAGGAATAGTGGTTTGAAATGTCCTATTTTCACCTGATTAGTATTTAATTTCTAATTTATCTTGATCACTCTTGCTAAGGAAAGAGAACAATTAAATAGCAGCAAGCCTAAAACACAGCAGAGACGTGAATGAGTTTCATGGCATATGGTAGACATGGTCTTGGGCCAAGTATTTATCAAAATGTAAACTTTGCCTTTGATTGATGAGTGGTGTGTATCACATAATTGCTTGTAACTCAAGGTGAATTTGCTCATCATTTTACCACCAAATGGCATGCAAAGGCAGAAATAATCTTATTGGTTGAGTTCAACAACAGTGGGTGGAGCCAAATATAAAATCCAAGAATACAAGTCAATACTTAGGAACTTCTCATGAAAGCAAGCGCAGACAAGTGTATTTACAGTTTGAGCTTGAAGTTGCACGGACGATCAATTAAGACGCACAGCTGTTCACATCCCCATCTGTTTCAGCCGGGTCTGTACTGTAGAGTATAGCGGTTTGTCGTTCTGGCAGTGAATCTTGGGGCTTCCCATTCGTTCTCTTTGACCAAGTCACCTTCCAATGCATCCTTGGTTGGCAAGTAAACTTATGGGATTTTTATGTTCTTTTCTTTTGGAATTGTACTTCAGCCGTTGGATAGATAGATATTACATCAAACGTGTCATGGACACAAGAAACAACAAGAACTACAACTCCAATCTGCGCGAATCACAACTTTAAAAAAGAAAAAAAATGCAAATATAGAGACATATAGGACTATGGGACAAAAATGAATCCATGACCTTGACCTAGAAAAATGTAGGTGACGGTCAACTGTGGTCACTATGAGATGGTCTTAGGTATTGGCGAGCATGCAGGATGCTGCGGTCCTCTGACTGCCTTGTTAGACATTGATTTTGTTGATATTTGAGGAAAATGTCAAGGGACACCTACTAGGATCACTCCACAACATGAGAGTATACGTATATCATACACTTAGTTATTGAGTGTATATCCATACTCAGCCATATGCCACCGTTACAAGGTGGAAACAGCTAAGTGTACGGTTGTACCACCTACATAGAGAAGCAGGTAGTAATTGATGTGTTCTCCTGAACTGAATCCATATTCTAAGTGACTGTTTCACCACTGGATTGACAGCGCAATTTGAATTTCAATATCTGCTTATTCTGCTGATGCTTGTGAGTCACTCGAGTCGCAGCACCTCACACTGTTTTCTGCCTTTCATGAAATGTATTATCTTAAATAAGAGAGCAAAAAAAGCATTATAGAGATAGAAGAACTGGGTTTTTTCGCGCTTGGGTAGATCTTTAATCTTTCGCATTGGAGGGGCCAATGGCAATCAAATTAACATAATTATTCATTAATATGCAAATGAGCCCAGATGTTCAACAAGCAACAGATGTGCTCTTCTTGTTTCACAACAGCTCAATATGATGAACTGCACAGTGAAGACGGCATAAAATGGGATAGAGAGCATGGGTAATTTATTATAATGCATTTAATCCCGAGTTATTATTATTTCAAAAGAGCATTAATGTTGGAGATCCATACAAAATTAAACTTCTCTTTCAGTACTAGGCCAAAAAGCTCATTGTAATAGACAGCCAAAACATCTGGAGGAGACCAAGCCAGATAGCAAAAAAAAGAAAGGCACTGGCACTGAACCTTAGGGCTTTAGGTTTATTGTTATTTCTCTGCATCCTCACCAAAATGAAGCAATAAGTAGTTTAAAAATGATGTTGTTTTTACCAGGTGCTTAATATTTCAGGAAGGCAATTTTCCCCAGCGTATTTAGTACATAACTGCAATAGTGCATATGAAGTCAGCAGCAGTTATGAGAGAAGTCAATTTCAAAGGGCTCTAATTAAGTGAAGTCCCATACATTATTGCCATGGCTTGGACAGTGCAGACACAATTTGTGAACACAAGTCTCTCCCAAAGCTCGAAACAAGAAAGCCATGACTAATGTTGATTTCTGTGATGGTATCTAGATACAAAAACTGGAACTGCTCCACTGACAAATGAATTGGACACCAGCGTTGTGGACACCACAGTCAAAAGGCTGATTTTATGGGGCATTTTCTGGTTCACTGCTGCAGAATGAAGCTGCTTTGGATGTCGAAGCTCAAACAAGTTCTCTATGAGTCCATAAAATCACCCTTCAATTCATTGTCTATGGAGCTGCACCAGGTTCTGTAATCATTTGTAATAACGAACACAAATGTTATGAGTCCATAAAGTCTGTTGCCAATTAATTGCCCATGGAGGAGTTCCAGGTTTTGTCACGCAAATTAAAATCTTGACTCGAGCTTCTAGAAGAATTTGTCATGTTCACAAATATTGATTGAACTGCAGAGGATCACAGCGTATATGTGGATTCTGTTTAAGGGGTGGATTTTAATATAGTTCAGAGGGGGGAGCAGAAGTGTAGGCATTTCATAGCTAATTTGATGTTTTAATATTATATTCTATGTGTACAGTGTGGCATAATCCACTCTATAACCCTAATGCAGTGGCTTTCAGTGTTTTTCTCAGAAGACCCACATTTGCAAAACAAATTAAAACTCATTTTGCAAGCTATTACTGTATTCTATTTAGAATAATCTTCTATTGAAAGTTATTGTAAATCAAAACTAAATAATAACTAAATAACATTTCATACAAATTTCTCTGTAGCACCACTGACCTAGCATACAAGCTATGGAACGTGTTCCAAATATAGTTGTAGTGCTAATTTTTGCAGCTGGTGCTAGTGATAAGAACGGTGGTGTTGACAAGACAAAACATGGAATGTTACATTCTGAACTTGCATGGTATAGAGTTATGACATTTGCACCATCTTTGTCCCTCAGCTCGTTTCCATTTCAGCCATCCACCAGTGCAGTCGCTTCGGCAAGTAATTAATGTTTTCTTGACTTATGGGCTCAGAGCAAAGCCCAAACAAATGCAAAGCCGGCCCAAACACGAGCCTGTGCCTCAGTCACCAGGACAGGAGCAATGGCATAGATATTGTAGTCTAGCTCATACTTTGTGTACACAGTCTGACTGAGCTTCCAGCAGATGAAAGACTCCTCCTATTTTCTCGTCTGCCATTCTGTTTGAAAGCGGTGTTAATATGCATTGTGTGGGGCCTGGCGGGATATTGCAGGGCATAACAAACATTGTGACTTCCCCTCAGGATTTTTTCATCTGTATAGAATGGAACTCATTGGGGGATTTCAAATAACCACTGTAATACTACTGTTTCTATTACATTCGCTCTCTGCCTCCCCTCTTTCCCCCCTCTTCCTCTCAAGCACCGCCAATTATTTGACTGTCGTTGAGCAGGCCGGTCTGCGAGCCACCTACTCGTTATTCATTGTTCCCCCACTGCATCTCGAGAGAGCCTTGTCCCCCTTCGAAGAATTTCCAAGCCCTCAGTCTCAATCAATGAGCTTTAGTGGCGGGAGGATGCATCAAGATAACAATACAACACGCGCGGTGGCACACTTACTTTACGAGTAAACAATGTCTTGATGAAAGGATCCCTGCTGCCCGCCATCATTTGCATGCCATAAGAAAACACAAACTGGAAGTTGGAGCGTAAATTGAAACCCTGACTTGCATGTGGGATTTGCAGCCTATGTTATGGTTTTTTTTCGAAGGGCAGGGGCTGTAGCATTGTTCAGAAGGATTATACTGCCTCTAGGTATGAGTTTTTTGAGAAATAACATAGATCTGGCTAATTTGTCTTAATCCCTATGGTACATATTGCTCCCTGCATGTGGTACATATGCACACATATTGACAGAGGTGATTCCTGTGGTGTGCGATCACACCCCTTAATGGATGTCAGGTTGAGGCTCATATCTCTAAGCGGATTATATCCTCGCTGTTTTATTGGGACTTGCAAACAGTTGGCAGATGCATGCCAGTATCAAAGATGAACCTTCAGCCACCTTGAGGAAAAAAAAGTGCAAATATAATTCTGCCGCTGCTCCTTTGTGTTGCCACTCAGCGACGCAACGAGAGTGTTAAAATGTGCATTAGTATTCTGGTGTTACTCAGGTACTCAACTGCTCAAGTATTATGATTTTGAACTGGCGCACGAAACCACCGTTTACTGTTGCTCACATGAGCTTAAATCCTGATTATGAGAAGCCTCATATAGAGATAATATCTGGGATGTGCAGCCATGAGCGGGATGCTGAGGCATGCAAGCATCTTTTCCCATTTACTGTTGCTTATTGCAGTCTGTGTGGTTTCCAGTGGGCTTGTATCTGGAATACATATTGTGCCTGTAAACGCACCTATTGCTTTGGGTCCACAGGAAAGTAGCAGTGGATTTCAGAGAAAGTCTAAACAAACCCATTGAACCAGCCCTGTAAACATATTCAAGTGCTCCGAAAAAAGACTGGTAATCTTGTCACTGTGTCTGCGAGGCAACTCTGAAAAGACAGAACTGAAAGTGCATTGACCAAGAATGTGATGACAATCACAATCCCTCTCATTTTCTATTGTGCGCAACTGTGTAGGACGTCGAAAAAGGGACAGCTGAAGCATGACCAGCTGCGGATCTATCGCGGCGTTGTTTGTGAAATTAGCATGACCTTTCTACTTGTAAGGACAATGCCCATGATCACGCATGCCTGCACACGCAAACACACGAGCCTTCCTGACGAACAGCTATTGTGAACAGTACAAGGAGACTCGCTCCCGCATCTCCATTATGCATTGTGCGAGGGGCAGATTTTTCCTTTTTCATCATGGTTCAAGTACATTTACGGTCAAGCTGGCCTCATTTCTGAATAGCCTTCCCTTTGTGTCCTTAATTCCTTCTTTCAGCAGCAGTGAGGATCACTGTGCCATATAGAGATCACTCTCTCTCTGTCCGTCTTCATGATTGAGCTGCCATTATTGTTGGGGAGATTACTTTCCCTTTCCATCTTAATGATCTACCTGCCATTTGTTTTGTGGAATTGACCTGTTCGAATGGATCTGAAGAGCGGACACATCAGTGAAATACAGTAATGCCACAGAAAAACCGTTTCAAAGAGCTAACTCTATTTTGTTTAGTATTCAATCCCTGCAGTGAGAATGCAAAAAAGCCTAAAGAGACTTACTATACCTGATGCACACAGTGTTTGACATCATTCATTAGTCTTGATAATCCATATTATTATAAGTCAGCACAGCAGTTTGGGTCTTTGTACTGACAGTAAGTAGGCATAGTAAGAGAAGATTTAGAAAAAGAACTAAGTCAATAAATATTCTAGATTTTGGTGTACAGCGTTAAGCTCTGCAAAATGAAAAGTTCCTGAGTGATTTCCATGTGTAAGGCCTGTTCTCCGATGTGCAGGAGTTTTAGGGTCAGATGACAATCTGTACTTCAGCCTATCGGCAAATATTACGACTTCGCAAGGTGTCTCAAATACAGCATATCACATATTCTGGATATTAACTTATCAGGACGAGCAGGTCACTTGGGTAATGCCAAGGATTATCATTTTTAATAAATCCTTGCAACGTTGCCATAGGAGAAATCATACGCTGGTGAGATTTCAGGCTTAGAAAGCTAAACTCCAGACTTCTGTGTCTGTGGAGGACTGTTGCTAAGAAGTTTTGTTACTCAGCTGAATATATTTCAAGGATCTTAAGCAAAGGAAAGTAAGTTTTTGTTCTGCCCTTTTGAAACTTTGTCAGATACAAGGTTAAGGTAATTACAAATTAATCGTTGGTCGTTTGCCAGCCGATAGCAAGGACCTTATTCCTTTGTCAGTGCGCCTCAGGCCTTGTTATTATGCTGGACACCTTACATTCCCTATTTGATGTACAATGAGTGTTTGCCATCCTGAGGACCCTTCCTGTAAATGAGGTCAATGCCTGGTCCTCACCTGGAAATGTATTAAATTATGGCCATATATTCCAAATTACTTGTCTGTCGCCTTCTAACATATGACCCAATATGACATAGCATTGCTCCCTGGACAATTACACTTGAAGAACCGCGAGGATTATTCCCACTTGCCAAAATGTAGAGGTCGGCTCCCGCAATAACAGTGGAAATGCATTGCCGGTGTTGATTAGATTGCAAAATCACATCTCGAGAGCCGTTGCGAGGTGAGACACGGAGCTCTCACACAGGAGTTTGTCAATGCTGGAGTGGTTGTTCTTTAACCTTAGGTTTGACCCTGAAGTGAGCTCTCGAGATTATTTTGACTTTATTTTCAATTGGTTTCCCGTCTTGGTTTTGCCTATGATGCATTCAGAAAAGCTTTTTGTGATGCCAGATGGGCATGCTGTCCATTATAGATAAAACATAGCCTATTTCATAAAATTGCCTATCTTTTTGGACAGGGCCTGCTGACATATATTTTTTTAGGACAAAACAAGTGAAAACGACCTTAGTGATAGTTACATGCTTGCCAGCTTGTGAGTGTTTTGGCAAACAAGCTGTCTAGATTACTACAAAGCCTCAACAGCCAACAATGGTGACTGGCTACAACTGTTGAACACTTACAAAAATACACAAAACAGGTTGGTGTTCAGGGTAACTGCAAATTATGAACAAACCCAATGAGAAGGCAAAATCTGAACAACACGTTGTATAAAAGTAATAATTTCCTGGTATGTTTTTGATTTACAAACTTACCTAGATGAAGAAAGTTTTAATATCCATAATTAAAATGTCTGACTGGGCACTTGTCCCGGTGTTGTTATTGCTGTGAATATAATTTGTATTATAGCAAACCTGCAGGGCACAGTTAGATGTGTTAAGTGAAGTTGTACCAGTGTCATGCCAGCCAGAGTAAGAGAAATAAAACCCTTACTGATGGACATAGGTTGGTTTTTGAGTAACAGTAGGCACCAAAGTGAAAATAAAGAATACATTTGAGGAGGAACTTTTCTAAATGAACATACAATTGATTTTTTGAATTTCCAAAAAGTTCTGTGCACCCCAATAATTTCAAAAGGGACAAATTTGAGGCTTTTAATTTGAAGGCAAAATCACCTACCTTCCAGTCTTATCCTGTCCATCTGTAGGTGCTTGACTCAGCTGCTGCCTGTGTTCCTGGAGCAGCTGCTGACTGAATGATATGGAAATGTGATAAATGTCTCATTTGGTTTCAGACTAGTCTACGCTGTCCACAGTTATGCATGTTACACAAGTTTTCACATCAATGCATACTCCTGCAACAATTGATTTATGCTGTTTTGATACCAGGTACAAGCGTAACAGTCTTGGTTATGCCTTGGCCACAACAGTAGAGTATCTTCACTGGAGCTGTGCCTGCTAATCAAAGGACTGTGTTCCATGGATAAGTAGGGCAGCATCACCTGTGTCACGGAGTTGTTGCAAATTATTTTGCTAATGAACAGTGAAAATTAATCACTGTTTACTTTGCCCAGCTGATGTTAGTTCATTAAAATGTACAATAATACAATGAATGGGGTTACTGGTATCAGTAGATTATAATAAAACTATCAGACTGACAGTATGGAATTTTTATGACATTTGAATATTTGAATAAAAACTACTATATTTGAATATATCTTCAGATAAAGCCTTACCCTATTAAGAAAAAAGCAAAAATTAGAGAAAAATCAGAAAAATAGGCATGATAATAAATTCATATCGTAGAAATATATTGTTTTTCCAACCCCATAAATCACCTCAAAATTGTCTCGCGACCTCCATGGGGGTCCCGACCCCCAGGTTGAGAACCACTAGTAAAGATGATAGGAAGCAGTGCTCTAAACTCTAAGTGACCTAAGAGTTTCCAGTCCCACCATGGGACTCTGAGCAGCTCCTGCAACCTGTCTTGAATGTACTTTTTAATTCTTTCATATGCAGCGATCCGCGTCTCCTGGGTCTCAGGTTCAGTATCCATTTTTAGCGCAAGATGCTCAGAGGAAATCTCTTAACACACAACTGTCAGAGATTTCCCAATGACGAATTAACTCATTTGAACCAAGGCGAGCTCACACGCCTCATGTGCTCAACGCTGAAGGTGAATATTAGCTTTCAGCACAATTTCATAAACCGTTGTTTGTGATGTTTCCCTTTTTTCCCCCTTGCTTTTGTTTGTTTTCTCCGTGGCCTGAAATTAGATCCCTCCTGCTCAAATTATTATCCTGAGCATCTTGAGTGACTGACAGAAAGCAATGGGGAGTGCACACCAGATGAACAGTCTCAGAGAAAAAATACATTTTCCCAGGCTTTACAAATGCTGTGTCTCTGAAGGAGGAGATCTGCAGCGGTTTTCCTCCCGTATTTCCAGCCAATCCACTCGCAGTATTGTTGCAGCAAGGTGGAAGTGGTCTGATTTGGAATGTTTGAAGCCAGATATCATGGCTTAACATTTTCCAGGACACAGCTCAGCAGGTACAGCAGTCTCCCCGTGTTGCTTGGTCTAGTTTCCCCACGCTGCTAAATACAATCCGTGCCTACCTGCTGGTAATTGTAACCCATCTACCAACTATCTTCTGCAGCACTACCAAGTCACCCCCAGTGAACACGTTCCCCTCTGTCCCAGGCTTGCAGTCACCTCCCATCTTAAATATATTAAGTTTGCTACATGAGTAGTTTAACATATAACTCCAACACACCTTCATTTCCCAATGGACATTATCCCGCCAATGCTGAAGTAGGAGCATTCTGGGTTTGTCACAGGTGAAGTGGTTCTTTCATGAGAGCACACCTTCCCCCACCTCAAGACTTTCGACGCTCGGGTTTTTTGAAGATTCCACACGTGCAAATCGCAGGTTTTTCAGCGTAGCCACAAGAGCATACACGTGCGTTGCATTCAAGCCTGCCATTTCACAGACTAAGTCTTTTTTCCTCTCCCAGGCTCTCTTTCAGCCTGTTCTGAGCCTGTCTCTCTCGCTCTCTTAGTTGTTCTTTCACGGTTTCTCTTTTCACAATTCAAGTTCAAAGCCTGCCTCCGAGTTCATTCTCACACAGCACCTTCGCTTTCTGGAAAAATGGTTCTTGCTGAATATAGCCTCTGACACAGAACCCCATGATGAACCGTTGGGCAATTTCTCCATTGCCCAGCTAATTCGTTCTACCTCTGTGTGTTCGTTGGTTGACGTGATTAATGCAAACTTCTCAATTAAATAATCATTATTTATTTCTCAAAACCCACAGGACATTTGGAGTATTTCAGACATTCCCATTGACACAGAGACCAACTGATTCTTCAAATATAAACCAATTCTGACCCAGGATATTAAGAGATTCAATTCAATGAATGAAGTTCAAACATTTCCATTAACCCCACCTCATATTTTACAAAACCTACAGAAAGTTAGCAAATTCAGAACATAGTATTTCTTGCATTACCCAAGAAGGGACTGGACACCTTTGTGGGGACGGATGGGGCAGGCTGGGGCAGGAATTCCTACCCAGGAAAAGAGGTAGGATCCAGTACCGTAGGACCCAGAAGAAGTGGCTTTGAATAACTGACCCTTTCAAAAATGGTTTCCAGTTTTGGCCGAGGACCCTGGGTCCAAATGTTGTGTTGGAGCAAGATAAATATTCTATCATGGCTTGTTTGGCTCGGGGGCTATTCTTATTCCCTTTGACTTTTGTTTTTATTTTATTGTGAGTTTAAAGCACAATCCAGACTTCCAATAACAGTAGGTGGTCAGTGAGGAGGATAGCCTTTATTATATTGACTTTAACAGGCTGAGAGGGCCCAAAGCACTTTGGCTTACAGTACATTATGGAATTCTTTCTTTCATGTCAATAATTTCGGAACACAGTTTTTGTGTGTGTTATTTTTCTAATTGCCTTAGGGAAACATAAATTACATACTGTAGCTTTAGGTAAGAGTTTCTTGCACTTTGACTTTTATGAACGCGAGGTTACTGTATGTTCAGAGCTTTGGAAGTGCCTGGTTTTCTGTCAGTGTCTTAGTGCTGTATTGAAATTTTTACTATCCTTCCAGTTGAATAATGGTAGTTTTTATTTATTTTTTTGCTATCTCTGAAGCAGTCACAACAAATAACAGCCTTCTGCATTGGTATTGATCCTCGCTCGCACAAACACACACACACACACACACACACACACAGTAAGACTGTCGATAACCACTGGTATCTATTTTTGCATGCCACAAAGCACCGTATAAATAACTGAAAAACATCCCTATGCTAAACGTGATAAAAATACTTGAGCTTGACTTTCTCTTGACTTTTTCATACAATGCGTTATTCATAAACGCATTATTCATACACATTTCATGGATGAACTATGTGTAATACGGAAAAATATTTTGTGACAAAATAGCTGTCCACTTGAAACGGGCCTGAACACATTACAATATCATTTAATGTCAGGCCTGAACGCATTACAGTATAACTTAATGTCAATCTTTCATGTTGACTCACTGTATGCACTGGACTTTAATTCATTATTTATATAGCTGTTTTAATTCTAAATCCTTTCATGCTTTGTTTGCACAGCAATTTCTTGAATTGAAATTCGCTGGGTTGCACATGTGCTTAGAGCCTGTAAAGAGGTGATAGTTTGTGAACATGGAAGAAAAAAAGAGCTGATTTTTCCATCTGCAAGTTGACATCGTCAAGAACATATGTCAATATGTGGGAGTATAAGAAACTCCTTTTTTTCATTCTCATTTTTTTTTACTAATCATTCTCTATCCAAGTAGAATTCCTCTCAGTCATTCTATAGTTTAGCTGTTTCTCCCCAAACCTTTTAGGCTGATAAGGTTCCTATTGGACCTGAGCAGGTATATCCAAAATTTTGATCATAAACTGAATTCCATATTGTGGCTTTAATCAGTGAATGAAAATAGTGAGTTGAGAAAAGAGAAACGGCAATGCACGAGACGGGACTTCAGACCCAGACGGTTTCTGTGTAGCGTTTCCAAGCCACAAGGTTGTTATGAAAGCTAGAAAAAAGTTTGCGTCTACAGGTTAAGCTCTTCAGCAATCTGTGTGAATGCCGAAAATGCGGCCAATTAATTGCAATCAAATAGATTGGAGTGAGCTTCAAACAGAGGAGATGGTGCAAGGTATGGGGACAAACCCATAGGTAATCTGCTCATCCGTAGCAGCGCTGCAGCTGAGTGGAGACCAGATGGTGTGACACATTACTGTGCATGGCTCGAGCAAACTCGCATCTCACGATTTGTTAAAATTAAAATAGAAATATTCGCCGGTGCAGGCTCTGCCTTGGTGCAGCCTTGTCATTTTTTTAATTTTTTAATTTTTTTTTATTTGCAAACAAACTGATAGATCTCCTGCAAGGACACGTGGCTCACTCACAAGGTCAGTACTGGATATCTGCCAGGTGAGGTGGTTACATCTCTGAAAAAGCATAAAGTATCTTTCTTTTCTTTTCTTTTCTTCTTCTTCCACTTGTTACTTCTACCAAGGTTTGTTTGACTGTCAACAGGATGTCTCAAAAACTTGATGAATGTATTTCCATGAAGTTTGGTGGACAGATCGGCCTCGAGCCAAGGAATAATTGATTAGATTTTGGTGGCGATCCAGATCTGGGATTTCCGCCATTAGATGTTTACAGTTTTCTAGCCATGACTATGAAACTAATGCAGATGGAGACTTGATTCCAAATCCTAAGTGTATGTTTGCAAGGTCGAGACATTTATTAAACTTCAAATTTAAGTGATAGGAATGGTGTCTTGGGAGTAAACAGAAAGTTGGAGAATTGTTCAGCGTTGGCGGAGGTTTTTGCTCTCCAAGTGCCTTCTGGTTTCAAACAAAAATTGTTTGAAAAAGTCAGCGCAAAAGCAAAGGCTTGCAGTTTCTATGGTGTGCTGTGTCTCTGAGTGTCCACCTAGTTTTGATATCAGCCTATGAAGACAGAGCCTGTATTCTTTCACATTCAAGGACTGCTGTTGTGCATCCGGTTTACATTGATGGAATTCCTTCAGAGTTGTGTAGCATTTGACTGAGGCTCTATCGCTACATGTCACAGGGGCTAACGCAATCAGAAGCCAGAGATGTCTGGTGTGTCATACATAGCGTGCGTCGTTGCGATGTGTCACATAAATGAAAGTCAAAACCAAACTTGTGCGTGTCGGGGGTCAAGTGAAACGAATTCCGAGCTCGGCGCCGCTCGCAGTTTAGCCGGGGGTTTACTGGGCCTGCCAAGAGGCGTCACTGTCCAAATCCCCACTGAAAGATGGCTTTAAGTGATGAGCAAGAGGCAGCAGGCGCTCTCACAGAAAAGTCAGAAAAGCCGGAATTAAAAAGCTCTACAGCTCTCCGGAAATAGGTTCCTTCACCCCTCCTCCTCCTCCCATCCGTCCAATCTGTCCATCCATCCATCCGTCTATCCATCTTTCTCTCTCTCTCTCTCTCTCTCTCTCTCTCTCTCTGCCTCCCACACTCACTCAAAGCTTTTCACCTCGCTGGATTTATATTTGCTCCCGTCAGAGAAGTGTTTTGCATACAAATTCTTGTCAGCGGCTTGCCAGTTGCTGTCGATGCATCTCCCCCCCGAATGCGGGCCGAAAATGTCGAGGACCGCCATTTTTTTCTATTTCTTTTTTTTGTCTCTGCCTGTCACTTTCCAAGGTTGCTAACAAAGAGTTGCAGTTGGGAGTAGTTTCGGTGAGCCCAAGTGTTTAGCAAGCAAATCCTTCCCATCAGCTGCAGCGGGAGCCAGCGGCGTAGAATGGCACTTTGTTTGGGCTTTGCTCCAATAGCTTTGGTTTAAGTTATCTGAGCTGTAGGAGCTGGGTTGGCAGCGAGAGGGGTCATTACACACTACAGTAGATGAATAAATGTTCCGAATGCAATGTTCAGGCAATGACTGAATTAATATTGGATTCATCACTGGCTAAACACGGGCTGCAAGTTGATTCATTGCATATTAATCAGTGTAAGCCTATGAGGTCCATATTAAAAATAATATCTAATATATAAAATCGCTTTCTTTCTCAGACAGTATTGTTGTACAGTTTATAAGGTTTAAGGAATGCATTGCCTCTGGTGGATGTTCATTTGGGCATTCTCGCTATTAAGTTGTGTGACGGCAGCTACAGTGAGATCCAGGCTCTTTTTTGTTTTGGCTCAATATTCTTAATTTGGATGTCCAATGACACCATAACCATTAAAGTTATTCATGACATAAGTCTTAAGGCTCTGTAGCAGAATAATGACTTGAGGCCGGTTTGGTAACTCAAACCCTTGTTCATTTATATGTAGCCAACAACACTCCGCACACAGAGAAAGTTAAAGCCAAGGATACGCACAGCTGAATTCAGATAAAGATACATTGAAATGCATAAAGCCAGGAAAGAGAGCGTGACCCAGAGAACAGAACTTGATGAGGATGCAGTAATTTACCTTGAAATGGGGGTGCATGAACAAAAGAGGCTGTAGTTTTTATTTATTTATTTATTTACTTTGGCTTTGATGAAAATTCCTTCAAGTTGCAGCTATCAGTCTGCACTTTAACCTCACAGTCATTGCGTCATTTTACATGCAAAGCAGCAGACAATGGAGCCAAAACAAAACAAGTGCATGCCCTTCGCTTTTGAAAGCGTTCTAGCGTTGTATGATGATAGGCTTTTCACAGGAGGTCCTCTTCAACTCATAACCTTTAAGAGATATTTCAAATTACATTTTTATTGCGCAATAATAAAAAAAAAACTCTTCTCGCGGATTTCGTGTTTAATTACATTCATTTTGGTCAGTAATGAACCAATTAGTGTCTTAAATACAGTCTGAAAGTACATGCAAGTGAGTATATTGATGCGCCACATAAGTGCTTCACATAAAAGCGAATCGGCAAGGAATACTGAGATAAAACTCCCCATAAATTTGCAAATGAACTCATTCATGGCATTTATAGATCTCCCTTCCTCTCTCCTTTTTTTTGTGAAGTTGAAGCAAACGGCAACATGTCCTGGTGTAGCGAGCCACCGCTACAGATAGGTGATATACTGGAGGGAAATGCATAGGTGCTTATCTAACCCCTCCGCTCTGGCTCACCACTCAGTAAAGCCAGAGGCGCTGAATACAAATAAACTGTAACAATACATTTCTTCACATTCACATAGCAACCCTCTCCGCTCTAACTAGAAAGTGGTGGAATACAAAGTACAGAGGCTCTACAGACAGCACACTTTAAATATTCATGCTGGTAAAAATACTCTGCAGGTCACTTAGCATGCTTTCTTGGTCAGTTTGAATGTCCTTTTTAGCATTCTCAAATTGTTTATGCCTATTGACATTTAGTGACTTATGTGTGTAAACTGTAATACAATCGCTTACTAGTAAACTCATTCAATGTGACCACAGCTGTTACTAATAGACACCGCATAATACAAAATCTTAATTTGTGATATTGACTGTTTTTTATGGTTTCATTACAAATTTTTTACAGGAAACCTTGTTCAAAGAGTTGATTTTTGAAACTTCTGATTTCTATCTGAGGCAGTTTTTTAAATCTGTGATTAAATTGGCCCTCAGGCATCAACAGTCTGGTTTTATCGCCTTTGTCTCTACCTGTGCCAATTCTGTCTCTCCCGGGGCGGGGAGGGTTAGGCAGTAAAAGTGGATTTAGTCAGAGGCTTTAGTCAGCGGCTTCGTAGTACTCAAAATGACACAATACATAAACTCAATACAGTGTGTGCTCTGGACAATGGCTAAAGTCCAAGTGGGCCAAAGTTCCTTGGCAAAGTGCATGTGTCCTACCCCAGCGCACCAGCGTCAACCCCGCATGAGGAATTGACAGCACATTCAAAGGCATTCAGTGATGTACAATGCATCTGTCTTGTCCATTTCCTCTGGGGTGCATGGGCCTCCGCGTTTGGGCCAGAGCAGTTCTTTATGGGATCTCTGTCAAAAGGGTTCAGTGGCTACAGGCTGGTTTTCAAAAGTAACCAGCCATGCCAGCCTGAGTGTATATGATAGAAATTGCATTTGAGGAAAAATTCATGGGACACAGAGCTCATGCTGTGAATCCTTCTTTAGAGATTGTCAGGAAACTGGGTCAGGGGGAATGTACAATCGCATAGCTTCTGTTAAAGGGAAAATAATTACAGTATACTGCTTTGGAAGGGAATAGGACGGGAAATGAACACAAGAAAGTATGAGAGGAATATTTGAGACAAGTTGAAACACGTTAAGCGACAAGTACTTTTGTTCTTCATTGCTTAAGTTCACATACATTTTCAGACATTAGTGTAAATACTGTGAACAAACCGTAAACCATCGGCAAGAAGATTGGCAGCTTCTACTCTGCATTTTACATTGTGTGCCATCAGGTTGGATTTGGTGGGAAATCTGTTGTATTGCTTTACAGCACAGAACAGGAAACATGTTTACTTTGCAAGTAATACACAACTTTACTCCAGTTCCACTCTTCCAACTGCATAGTTTTGATTTGTCATTAGCTTACCTTGTCAGCATTAACTTACCTTGTTGGTTTTGAGTGAGTGTGTCTGTGTCACTGGGGTTTATTATTCTTTTTCCTGCCAATGCCGGAACCAAAGCAGACATCTTTGAACTAACTCTTAATGACCATGACATCTTAGCTTTACAATTCTACCGTTTTTTCTGTAGCTAAATAAGACTAACGTTAGCAGAAGTCACCGAATGTTTGGTCACTGAAGTTTGCTAAAATGTTAGCTAGTTAGCTAACATCAGTGTTGACAGTTCACTGTTACATTAGGTAAATTCACTAGCAACTTTTGGCTCCAGATAATTGTTACCTAGCTAAAGCTTATTAAGCGCTTACACATACAGTAGGCCTGAAGTGATGACTCAGATTAGACTGTGAAGAGACATTTTCTTGTTTGAAATTGTGAATGAAATAAGATGTCCAAAGTATGCAAGGTTATTCAACTTTTGACAGCTTATGACTGCAATGAAGGCTTATGACTGATTAGCATGCTCTAATCCAAGTTTCATTTTATACATTCAAATCCAAAATGTTATGTGATATAGCCCTCTTGTTAGTCATATGGCTAATGATTACCCTACTTCATGCCATGGTATATACATAAGTAGTTTGTGGTAACAGTTGATGCTCAAAAAAGTAAAGTATGTAATGAACTACAAAGTAATGAACAAACTATTCTGAATGATTTTATTAGATAATAGGAATGATATGGCAACAGTCTAATGTAATAAATAACTAATTTGTATTTTAATACTAGTCATGTCATTCTTTCATATAGGAAAAGTCAGAAGTAGTGGGCTGTTTTATCAAGCCATTTGGGCAAACTGAGTTACATATTTATAATATTAAGTGAGTCCAATTTTGCCGGAGGTGCAGCTGCTCAATTTTGTCAAATTGAGGAGCGGGCAGCAGGTGGCCTTAATGCCTTCAAAAAATGGCCTTTCCCCCAAAATGATGAAATTATTCACTTTTATCAAGGGCTGTTATTGGCTTTTATCAACAAATGCACACGGAGTGACACCAGGGGGAGGGGGGGAATTAAGTAACAACATCCTCTTTGCAACAGGGAACAACACATTTTATAGGAAATATAGTCTTAATTATAGTCTCAAAAGTTTGAGAAATACAAAATGCTACAATTCTACGCATCTTTAAGCGTTGTGCTACCATTACAATCAAGATGGCTCACAGTTTACTGAGATGTTCAACAAAAAACACTATAAAATGGATCCATGTTCACATATGTGTAACATACACCAGACCAGTCTAGCCTTTACCCTTCGAGATGAAATGATACACACGTTCGCACCGAGCCACACATAAATATTAAATGCATGAACAAAGAGAAGGAGGACTTGTGCGCTGCACTCCAATGTGCCAAACACTCTTGGGGATCTCTTTCTCTTCTGTGTTGTTCTTTTCCTTTGTAAACCTTTGGTTTGAAGGCCACCGTAGACTCCCCGGTGCCGAACTGAATAAAGGGAAATCACTTGCTCTGTCATCTAGATTCACCTTGCAGCCCAACAGCAGGACGGCAGGGGACTTAAGCTCTATGTGCTGCTCTGTTTGTGTTTGTGCTCTCAGCGATGTCACAAGCCAGATAGAGAATCCAGTCACTTGAGTTTCTACCCTCAACCCCGGTTTAGTTAAAGCCATAATATACAACTTTTTGGCTGGAGAGAGGAAGTGCATTGCTAGTTCTGCCCCCCTCTCCCTCAGTCGGTCAACACTTGTCATGATGACCTTGATGAGCTGTCTTGATCAGCATCTAGCCTGGGGCTGAGGTAACCAGCATCCATAAAGCATGTTGCTGAACGGGCTTTGTTTGCCACACGCTCAGCCTCGCTCTTCTTTTGTTTCTGACTGCTTTCTGCCATTGCTGTTGTTGCTATGACTTCCCTACGCTTCTTAGCCACAACCACAAGCTCACAGATGGCCACACCCAATGCAAGTGGTGTATGTCAAAAAATGTCCAGAACATCATTTAAAAGCCAATTTTAGGCAAATGGGGGACTTAGGCATGAACACAAAGGGTCACACATTGATAAGGTTGACATATCCTGTTATTATTTTAATGTCGAAAAGTTGATTGATTAATTGAATCTTTGAAACGGTGGATCAGTGTTGAGCACTGTTGCCTAACGGCAAGAAAGACCTGGGTTTGATCTCCAACCCTATTTTTCTGGAGTTTGTGTGTTCACCTGGCTTTCCTCCGCTTTAATCCCACATTACAAAGACATGCAAGTCAGGTGGATCGGAGACTCTAAATTGCCCATAGGTATCAATGTGAGTGACTGTCCATCTGTGTTAGCCCTTCGATGGAGAGGCAACCTGTCAATGATGTTTCCCTGCCTTCCACCCAGTGTATGCTGGGATAGGCTCCGGCCCCACCGTGACCCTGGACAGGAGTAAGCGGGTAGAGACAACAAATGAATATTTCATTGAATCCTGCTCACCAGGTAGCGTCGGATGCTGTCACAAGTTCTCTGCGGAGGGTTTTCATCTGAGCAGCGTTCCAGGGAAGCTCCGTAATAAAAGTGATTTTCTAACACAGAGGGCGTTTCTGCCGACATTGACACAACATGCGTGAGGTGTAACTTCCTCCAAACATTATGATAATGTTAGTGAATACCATTGACCCATTAACCTCCATGAAGGTGACACAAATGTAAATAACGGTGATAATAAACCATTTATTCAGCATGGCAGGCACAAGTGTGCGGCTATACCTTCAACTCTCACATAATCATTGGAATTACAAAAGTCCTTTGGCACACTGTATATTAGCTGAGCTGAGCACATATGGTTTCAGATGTGTTGAATTTTTTTTTTTTGAATTCACGAGTCAAAACTTGTGCGAGTTATAGCCGTGAGCAATGTTAGCTTTTTGGATATTCTAAACATTTTATGCTTTTTAGCACTACTGGAAAAGACAGTGTGTGACATTTAATAGGGCTTGTTCTTCAACCAATAGCATTTAATTAAAAAGGGGACAGTTATGGATAAATTAAGGAAGGGAGAAACGGCAATTATAAACTCCTGTGCTTGCCACACTAACCAAAAGAGACATGCCTGGTGAGTTCAGAATGAAAATGATGGTAGTTATAGGCCATTGCTTGAGGCAGAGTGCAAAAATTATCTCGCTGACCTAAGGCAATTAGACATTACCATGACTGCACTATTATTAGACTACCTAGGAGGAAATGAAAGCTAGCATGTTGAGCTGGAGCTTTAATCACATCCCAGTATTTCTTCATTCATGGCATATTTGGGTAGCAGTCTTGTCTTTTTAGATTTCAGAGCGTGGTTGTGGCAATCTCCATCTCCTGCTCATCATGATTTCTCCAAGTAACTTTAAACGTGTAAATTCCGTCTTCATAAAACATACAAAATGTTGCGGTTGCTGCTTAAGCGCCTGCTTGTTCAGTGCTGTCATGCACAGTATGGGTTAATGGGAGCTGTTTGGAGAGGATTTACTGGGTTGAGATTTCTGTCTGTCAAATCACACCCGACTGCTCAGGTAGGGCTTTCGCTGTGTGACACCCTGAGTGACACTTCACGTCACATTAATGCCGCTGTACTCATGCTCTAGTAGCTAGTTGGCGGTTATTTTACAGGGTTTATGAATAAAGCTCTTGCTGAAATTCTATACTAAAATACCTCTCTCTCAATCATAAGTGGGACTGTTTGCTGAAGAAACAAACACAAACTCTGGGACTGCAACTATGGAAATGACATATAGTTATTTCTGAATACGAGAAGAGGATCGTGGGAGTGAACGTTCGATTTTCACAATAATAGAACGTGTGCTTGCTTTTTAATTACATGCTGCATGTTGATATGTGATTTTTCTCAAGTGCTGTAACACCATAGTGAAGTTTGGTGAAGTGTCTGACTCCTGACTGACTGACTTGGATTACCCCGATAAACACGGCACCGTGGGAACATGTTTCTGTTCAATTCTTCAACACTCGGATGTTCTAACACTGCCCCGGAGTGTGAATAGGCCAAATGTAATAGGACTCATTATGATTCAAAATGAATGGATGATAATGACACACAAACGACGGCTCGCGGAAACCTGAGTTTTTGCACTCACACATATCAATTGCGGCCGTGTGCACAGGCGGCATCAACATACAACCAGTCCTTGCATTCAATGAAAGGGACAAGGAGGTCACGCTCGGGCCACGCTCGACACACACGCACACCTAATCTATGTGTACTCATGTTTATCTAACCTATTCAGCATGCCTCTGCAGTGTGAACACGTGTTTTGGTGTGTAGCGTGTGCAGCTGAGCACTCACACTACTCACGCTCACATGTACGGCATGCATCTGAAAAGTATTTCAAGTGTTTATCTGCCGTCTCCTATGAAAGAGAGAGACAGAAAAGGAGGAACAGCTATTTGGCAAAAGACTTGCATTTGCTTTGAAATATATTTAGTCATATGGGATTTGTTTGTACAGCTCACACTCCGAGGCTGTGCGTGACAGCAACTTGTCTAAAACCGTGTTTACTCTAGCAAACAGTCTATCCAGACTTTTTATAAAAGCAAACTGATACATGATTATCCGAGCATGACTTTCATATCAACAATCAAGTGAAAAAAGCCGAAAAGTAACCTCTTGCAATATAAGAAAATGGCTTTATCTCAGATAAAATGTATTGTTAGGCGCAAAAAAAAGCCATATATTGACAGTATATACTTTGATTACCCATAACTTTTTTTGAGATATAAACACATTTCTGCACTTTTCACTTTGGGAAACAACAGAAATGACAATTATGGTCCATGCATAGGAGTAAAGAAAGATCGATTGCTGATTGATTGTTTAGTTAGTACCATCTAATGACTGCCCCCCAAATTCCTTCAATCCAAAAGTGTAAAGACAAGGATCTGTGGGGGATCTGTTAGTACTTAGTCTGGAAGGAGTTCATGTCACCTTGCAGCAAAACACCTCTACATTCTGCCAGCGTTTCCCATCACTCTGAGATGCTCCATCGCTCTCCGATGGGAGCGCCGATCACTCCACATGTCAATACCGTTGGATGTGTATTTCCACTCTCATTAAAGACATTAACTAACTTTCCCTTGCTGTAACTTGGCGGACTGCTCAGGGCTTAATGAAGTCATTCTATACATGGCTTGCCATCCATAGCTGGGCATGGTTATTTCAGCACTCCCCCCCCCCCCCAGCAAGTTGCTCATTAAAAAGCCTACTGTCACAGTTCAATTGTTATTGCTGGAGTAAATATATTTTCAAGCAAATGCAGGCTATGTAAAACAGTCAAGACATTAAACAAGCAGGGTAAACATTGTTTGTGCGAAGTGGCGAGAGACTGATAGTACCGGTTCTTCTACACCACATTTAGAATGAACCGGGGCTTTTTGGTTTAATTGATTCAAGGTTAGTCTGGCTGGTCTTTGTCCTTCTCCTGATTCAGTCCTGAGATACTTTCAAATAGAGTAAGACTGATACATTGGTTTGTTGATATATCAGACTGATATTGGTCTTTTATTAAAACTCAGATCTGATCTAGTCAGTGTCGTCCAACTCTGATATGATGGATATGATGTAGTTTGATTGATCACATATTTATTGTAGAATTTAGCAATGTTACACTGGTTGTCTATGGGAAGCCCTTAACCTGAAGTCATTCTAATGTGACATTTTGATCAGATTCCAGACAAGTGTGCATGAATTCTATTAGCATTAATATTAGCATTAGTATTCGTATTGGCACTGTATTAGTATTAGTTTTAGTATTGTGTGTAAATGCTGTTTCAGGGGCTTCTCCACCCTGACAGGAATAAAATTCTGTGGGAAAAACACTGAATACTTGGCATGAAAACAGTCAATGTAACTCTATCTATCTATCTATCTATCTATCTATCTATCTATCTGTCTATCTATCTGTCTGTCTGTCTATCTGTGTATCTATCTGTCTATCTATCTGTCTATCTGATGGCATTTCTTATCAGTATGCGCTGTGCTCTCGTTGACATAATATGCTAATGCTGTGACTCAATAGTCTTGTTTGATCAAAGGAAGAATCACTAGCAATGCATACACACACACCCGCACACGCTCATGCACACACACGTGCAGACGCACATGAACATCCATTAAATGTCACATGCCGAGAGAACAAATCAAAGACAGCAACTAAACAGACAGACAAAACTGAGTAAAATAAGAGAAGGCCATTAAGACACAAGGCGTCTCCTGTTTTTTATGAAATGAAGGGGGGGGGGTGAACGTCAGGGAGAAGGAGCGAAGGAGAGGGATTAGCAGAAGAGGCCAGATGGCGGAGGGAGGGAGTTCAGATGGAGTCCTGGGCAGCCAGAGCAAGGGAGGAGAGCATGAGCAGATGGGAGGATGAGAGGCCTCATAAAACCATATTACCGCTGGTATTATCATTGTCATAATCACAGGAACCATACCGGGGATGAAGCTTATTATGTCAGGCGTTAGATGCCGACCGACCCCCGGCTCAGCTGATGGCTGATCGCCCTGGGGGGGGGGGGGGGGGGGGGGGGGGGGGGGGTTGGCGGGTGGATGGGGTTGAAACGAGAAGATTTACTCGTTTGATATAGATCGCGGGGAACGCCGAGGCGAGCGTCTCCTCGGTTAGCAAATCAGTAGCTCGGGCAAAAAAAACAGAGGCCGCTTCCAAACGGCCCCGGAGAGAGAGAGAGAGAGAGAGAGAGAGAGAGAGAGAGAGAGCGTCTCCCTGCTCGGAGAGAAAAAAATCTATGGAATGCAATTAGTGTGCGTACGTGAAAAAAATCAAGGGTGTTCTGCGAGAGTGAAATTCAGGGAGTAGATGTCTTTGATAGTCCTCGTCTGATGCCGATGGTCTTTTCATTTATTTTATTTAGATTTCATTTATAGGGGAGCCGCGTACTCCGGGCGGTCAATAGGACATCTTTGATTTGACATGTGGATCTCAGTCTTGAGGAGTAGGACTTAAAGTAATGATGCTTTTTTTTTTTTTCATAGAGATCTGTTTGGCTACGTACCATACAATAGTGATTTGATCTGTAGCCAGTTCATGAAAGATTTTACATTTACTTTTCGTCTGGTGCACGCAGGTTTTTTCTCACCTGCGCCCGATCGGTGTTTTGGCGACTCACTGTGAACTTAACAGCGCCTAAGTGTGAGAAGAGGAGCAGTAGGAGTGCAGTGCAATTTTGGTGTTAAAGATTACCGGGATTAGCGCTTGCAGAGCAGAGCGCGCTGCTTTTAAAGGGAAGGAAAACAGGTGATTTGATTGGTCATGACTGATACCAGCCCCTACCACACCTATTGATAATGCATTCCTCCTAATCGCCACTCCCTGAGCACCTGCGTCGTGCGACATTGATTCACGAAAATAAAGCCATCAGTGTCGGGAAGGTGGGAAAAGAAGAAGAAGAGCTGGGTAGTTAGCATGAGCAGTGATAGCCACCATGGCTGAACAGACAAAGAAAAGAGAAACTCAAACTTCATCAACAGAAAGTCCCGCCCACACTGTTTGATTGACAGGTGATCTCTGGGAAGTGCAGTGCAGAAACACCACAACAATGAGCGCTGAGCACCAAAGATGGAAACAAAATCAAAGAAATTAGGATCTTGCGCTGTAGGGAGTAAACTGTATTCGTGTTGGCTGTTTCCCTGCTAAGGAATAATGGCATTCATTTCAAAAAGCTCAGTGTAAGGCTGTAATGGAAGGGAGCAAAAGAAAGAGAAAAGGCAACTGCTAAATGCACTGTTATGTCATTGTAACACTTATGTATTCAAGATGAAGAAATATGTGTGTGAGCATGCAGTGCTTTGTATAGCCGTGATAACACACTTTCACAAGGGAAGTCAAAGCATAATAGCGCAATATTTCCCTGTTGGGTTGCATAATACATGCGTGTGTTGTATTTGTAGGTATGCATGTGATTATGTATGTGTGTGTGTGTGTACTGTATGTGTGTGTGAGTGGATGTATATGCATCTGGGTCTGCCAGGACAGTCTATGCTAAGCCAAGTACATATTAAGATATTTGTCATGTAATTATGTTCTTGGGGCTGCAGCATTAGAATGTGGATGGGGACGTCCTCTGATGAATAATACAACAAGTTCATAAACAGGCCTCCGATGAACGTATCTACCTAGCACTAACACACCAGGAAAAAAAAAAAAAAAAAAAGGAGAAGGACGGCGGTGAAGGAAATGTTTGAGCATAAAGTGTCATGAATAATTGAAGAGGTTTTTGAAAAATTCAGCATTATCCCACCGGCTTGAAGGTCACATTCCTGTCGCGATGTTTGTGCCCCTTCAGAGAGGAAATTGAGTTATCATTCATTGCTGGACTAAGATCAATTACCACTGCGAGCAGCGATTGCTTGCCTGGCAATAACTGGGCTGGTGCTGAGGACAGGCCGGTGCTCAGCGAACCTCCACATCCACACACCAGGTGTAGATCTTAACTTTGGTGTAGGCATTTGAAGCCTAGAGCCACGCAGACTCCGACACAACCTTCTGAGGCAAAGACGTCGTCTCGAGGCTGTTGGAAACGCCATGAAATAAGTCCAAATTGAATGAAAGTCTATTCAAAAAGTCTCAAGGTTGCTGGAAACACTACTGCAGATAGCTTGATATTGAAAGGCCACCTTGATCCGGAATCCTGAATACGGCGGGGGGTTGTTTCTGGCTAAGAGCAGCATCCAATTGTTTTAAACCCCGGTCTTATCTTGTCTGATACCGTACCTCTAAAGGCTTAAACCTCTAGACTGAGACGTTCAAGGGGCAGACGGCGAAAAAAAAACGAAGCCGAATGTCCAGTCTCCAATCCCCTGTACACCATTTACACTTTTGTGAATGTCCTGAAATAGGTTCTTCTATCTTCATAATGCACTGCATTTTTTTTTTTCCATTAATTACCAGATTAACAAATTTATCATGAATGTAAAAAAGAAATTTCCTCATGAAAAAGGCTGATAATTAAGTCTCTGCTGTTATGCATTTGTGCTTCTCATCATTTTAACATGAATCTCAAGGCGTCTTCTGGCAAATATCTTACAAGATAATTACTTGGTTGGAATATGATCGATAAAAAGCAATTAGTATGGGAATTTAGATGTTTAATTATTGATCACTCTGTTCCAGAGTCTGGAGCCGCGCCACGTATTAAAAAATAATTTTCTTCACCAAACATCGCCACGCAGAGCGGAGTCTCTTAAGAATGCATTTGATTTGGTGAAGGCACGTGCAAATCTCCCAGTCTCTTCTAATTAAATCATTAGTGTTATATTCAGCTTGCCTTCAGCCGAGGCTGACTTTTAAGAATGCTCACAAAGAAGTAAAAATAAAGTGGCTCTCAGCTATGGAGGAACTCAGGTCAAGGTTGCCATTGTGAATAGTAAGAGAAACCTCACATTGATCTGATTTGCTGAGGATTTTCACCTCACAGCTGCTTCCGCATTTGTTTTAAGAGGTGAGGTGTGATACTTTGTGAGACAGCAAACAACTTGCAAACTGTCATTTATATATAGTCTCTTTGTTATCGTCGCGGCGCAGAGGCTCAGTATTGAAAATAAATTGCCCTCGCACTCTCTTTAAAGCATTGTACAAAAAATGTTAAGTCTTTTCTAAAGTCTTTATTGCTCCACTAACTTTGATCGCTTTTCTTTGGGCAGCCGTTATGGCCACTCAGCATCGGTTTTAATGATGCCGAGATGCAGCTGATGTGGCAGCGGAGGTTGACCGCGCCGCCGAGTCAGTAAACCGAAAATGTGGGACACCGCCGACGGTTTGAATTGAGTCCCGGAGGAACGGTTTCAAAGCCTTCACCCCGTAACACCGTGTTCCTTACAGCCACACGAGGAGCGGGAAGCGATGCAGCGTTATTGTCCAAAAAGTAAACAGGTGTCCAAAAAAACAAGTGTCCCCTCAGTGTTACATGTTAGTTTGCTACAGTGAATTGTAAACCAAGGAATTTTGTGGGAGTATGGAGTATAATAAAAACAACTGAGATGCCTACCTATTTGACAAAAAGTCAGTTTGCTGCAGGCTGTTTCAATAGACCTTCTGTTAATCTTGAAAACTCTTTAATTTCAAAATCTTAAAGCGTATAAAATACTAGTGAGAAGCAAACATATTTCCCCCCTGCTTTTCAGAGACTTGTGCTAGGACTGTGTGAAATTATGGAAATGATTGCTGTTTACAATTAAACACTACTTCTTATTACATTGCACTCGCTGAAAAATTATCTTCAAGGCACAATAGCATATCTCCCAGTGTGACACAGTGCGGCTGCCCTGTTTTCTCCCTCTCCCTTTCACTGTTCATTATGGTGCGTTATGGGATAGGCGCGCTCCCGTTATGCTATGAAAAGGGTAAAGTTAAGGAAATTTAGCAGTAGAGGAAACATGTGAATACTAATGCGACTTGTTTCGGAGTCAGAGCTGAGGACTCGGCTAATTTGGATGCATAAATGTCAAGTTGTTTTTCCAACCCATCCTGGATAATAATAGATTGACCTTCCCACCCCTTGTTGACTGCTCAATTATATTTGCTAGGTGACTTTACAAATATGAACTGTAGCTAGTTGCATTCTGAGCCCCCCAAAAAAATTGAGTACTGAGTGTATTTTATATTTGGCACATCCCCCCTGCCCTACTTACTGTTGCAGAAAGCTCTTTCACTTTCACTTTGTCATAATTCTCTCCTTGCAATAATGTCTATGCGCATGAAGGATTTGGGAAATTGGATAGGAGTATTTATGCGTCCTAACTAGAAGAGGAGGTCCTTTCATCGCTCCATCTTGTGCACATATACCTGAGCTGGAGAGAAAGTACTGCATGTTCCTGAAGGGGAATACAGCAACTGCATGAAGTCTGGAAACTTTTCATGCCTCACATAGTTAGTGCGCTTTGTCTGAGCCTGTGCACTTTGTCGCAAGGTATGACAAATGCCCCGATCGATGGCAGATACA